>NC_056749.1:702862568-702970068 GCF_019279795.1 Protopterus annectens | reverse complement strand
CCTAGGCACCTCAAGTGACATGTGACTACTGCCATACATTTGGTGAACACTCTGGGAACTGTAGAGAGTCCAAAGGGCAGAGCTTGAAACTGGTAATGACTGGCTCCCAGCCGAAAGTGCAAATGACTCCTGGCTTGCCTGTCCATTTTGAAGTGGTAGTATGCATCCTGGAGGTCATAGAGCACATCCTTTTGTCTTGTCCCAGAAAAGTGAGGATTAACTGCAGTGTTACCATCTGGAACTTTGATTTTCTTACTAACTTGTTTAATTTCCTGAGATCCAGGATTGGCCTCCAGTCCCGTTTTCTTTGGAACTGAAAAGAACCTTGAGTACGTTCCGTATCCTATTTGGTGTACAGGGACTGCTTGGATGACTTTTGTCTAGCAACTTTTGTATTTCTAGAGTTGCCTGTTCCCTTTGACTTAGTGAAACATCTGGAATGTTTTTTACATTTGGGACAGGGAAAGAATAGGTTATGTAGTAGGCACTGGATACGATGCTTTGTACCCATTTGTCTTTTTATTTTTAGCCAGGCTTCTGGGTACAAAGATAAGTGACCCCCGACTGCCTCCAGAGACAGACAGGTAGGCCCCCTTTCAAGAACGGTGGAAGGGCATGCCAAGGAAAGATTCCCTGTCACCCTGGTACTGCGCCCCCCCGCCACGTGATGTCATCTTCCATTACTGCTTCCCCCTCTGCCGCTGGGGGAAGAAAGTACAGTTTTGTACCTACCATAAATGTAGATGTCCGATAGATATGCAACTGCAGTCATAACATATGGGTTGTCCTGCCTCAGGCAGCCCTCGGTCGGCCAGATTCCAAAGTCTGGGTCCGGCGTCGGCTGGTGTCGCCTCCTCTCCGACGTCAGAGCGGCTGGAGTATAAAGGCATCGGCCGATGCCATCTTCTTCAGTGTTTCTTGCCCCAGATGCCAGGTGCCCTCCTAGGAAGGCTAAATTTGGTGAATGGATAAACAATTCCAGACATGCACAACAGTAATAAACAGATACACCATAGGAGATACCCCCAGCTAATAGGGGGGGGGGGGTAGTGGACCCATAAAGAAGGTTGCAGAGGGGTAGGAGGGTGGGAAAATCCAACTGCAGTTGCATATCTATCGGACATCTACATTTATGGCAGGTACAAAACTGTACTATGTCCTTCAAGAATGCAACTGCAGTCATAACATATGGGTTGAATACCATAGCCAAGCTGGGGGTGGATGGAACTAAGAAAGGGATGGTGTAGCTAAAATGCCCTGCAGGACTGCCAAAGCAAAGCCTGCTCGGGATCTGGAGTATGAGGGCAGGTTGTAGTGCTTGGTAAATGTATGCACGGAGCTCCATGTAGCAGCCTCTAGAATGTCCTTTGTAGCCACTCCTCTTAGGAAAGCTGTGGATGTGGCTATAGCTCTGGTGGAGTGTGGCCTAATATTGGCTGGCACACCTTTTCCATGGAAAGAATAGCAGAATCTGATGCAGTGTCCAATCCATTTTGAAATTGTTTGTTTGGAGATTGCTTTTCCTTGTACTCCAGCAGCATAGGCTACAAACAGTTGGTCAGACTTTCTGGTGGCCTTAGTTCTGTCCAAGTAGTAACGTAGTTGCCTGTGTATGTCCAAAGTATGCAGCAGTTTTTCCCCCCTGTTTTGTGGATTGGGGAAGAAAGTAGGCAGGTGAATAGCTTGATTTAGAGATACCCTGGAAATTACTTTTGGCATGAATGTAGGATTGGTTCTTAGAGAAACTCTGCCCTGATGAAAAATGAGGAAGGGAGGTACTGCCATGAGTGCCTGTATCTCCGAGACTTCTTGCAGATGTGACTGCCAATAGAAAAAAACGTTTTCCATGATAGAAATTGTATTTCTGAAATTGCTGCTGGCTCAAAAGGAGGAAGAGTTAATTTTTCCAGAACGAAATTGAGGTCCCATGCAGGTACTGGCTGTTTTCTGGGAGGTTTGATATTCTTTGTCCCTCTTAGGAACTGTCTTAGCAAGGGATGTGAAAACACTGGTGGATCACAATTGTATTTTGCTGAGATTGCTGAGGCGTGAATCTTTATAGAAGAATATGAGAGTCCAGTATGAAACATTTCTGTCAAGTATTCCAATATCAGAGGTATACTCAGTAATGTTGTATCCTGACCCCTGTTGGCATTCCAGATGCTGAATCTCTTCCACTTGGCTGAATAAGTTTTTCTGGTGGAAGGTCTGCGTGCTTTCAGTAAGATCTCTTGAACTTTTTTGGAAAGAAAGAGAGCGGAAGGAGTCATGGTAACCTCCAGGCTGTCAGATGCAATGTTTTCAGGTTTTGATGGACAGTCCTGTAATTGTGTTGTGTTAGAAGCAGGGGCCATAGGGGCAGAGGCCATGGTTTGGTCCGAGTTATGCTCAACAGCAATGGGTACCAGTGTTGCCTTGGCCAGTCTGGAGCTATCAGAATGCCTGTTGGTTGTTCTGCTTTGATCTTCAGTATCACCTTGGTCAGCAGAGGTAGAGGAGGGAATGCATACATTTTTAGGGAATTCCAGCTGAAGGAGAGGGCATCCGTTTTCCAGGCTAGAGGATGGTGGGTCCTTGTGCAGAACTTTTCCAGGTGATGATTCATGTGAGAAGCAAAGAGATCTACGTCCGGTCTTCCCCATGTCATTGTTATTTGTGAGAAAATGTGAGGATGCAGCATCCAGTCGTGTGGATCCAAGAAATTTCTGCTCAGCTTGTCCACCAGTACATTGTCCTTGCCTGGCACAAACTGGGATTGCAAATGTATCTCCAGACTCAGGAATTTTTCCCAGAGAATCATTGTTAGTCTGCAGAGGGGATAAGAATGAGTGCCTCCCTGCTTGTTTATATACCACATGACAGTGGTGCTGTCTGTCCTTATTAGCAAATGTCCTTGTTGTAGTGATTTTTCGAAAGTCTCGATTGCATGTATCACTGCCAACATCTCTTTTTGGTTTATGTGCAGATGTCTTTCCCTTGGTGTCCATAGACCTTGAATGCATCTGCCCTCCATGTGGGCCCCCTATCCATGATCTGAGGCGTCTGTTGTAATCATTTGACCTGCTTGAGGTCTGTTGAAGGACATGCCTTTGTTTAACTGACTTGCTTGAGCCCACCACAGAAATTCCTTTTGCAGACATGGAATGAGTGGGATTACGTCCTCTAGGCTTTGGCTGTGTTGGGACCATAAGCTTTTTAAGTACCATTGCAGCTTTCTCATATGAAGTCTTGCCAAAGGTATCAGAAGAATGCAAAATGCCATGAACCCCAGGGCCTGCAGGATCTTCCTTGCAGTCAGCTGGGAGAGCTTTGCTAGGCCTTTGAAGTACTCTGGTAACTGCTGTTGTTTTTCCTCTGTGAGGTAGGCCATTTGAGTTTCTGGGTCCAGTTTGGCTCCTAGGAAAATAATCTGTTGGGATGGCAGTAGTCTTGATTTCTGAATGTTGACTGTGTATCCCAAGGCCTGCAGTAGTTGAATGACACAGTCCAAGTTTGCTATTAAGGTTTGTTTGTTGTCTGCTTGTATGAGGCAGTCATCCAGGTAGGGGTATATTTGAATACCCTGGAGTCTGCAGTGTGCCACTACTGATGCCAGGCATTTCGTGAACACTCTGGGCGCAGTAGATAAGCCAAACGGCAATGCTGAGAATTGATAATGCTCTGTCCCTGCAAGAAATCTGAGGTATCTTCTGCAGCTTTGTCTGATTGGGACATGCAGGTATGCCTCCTTGAGGTCCAGAGTGACCAGCCAAGACCCCTTGCCCAGCATGGGAAGGAGTTGCTGCAACATCAGCATTTTGAACTTTGGCACAATGAGAAAAGTATTTAGAGTAGACAAGTCCAGTATAGGCCTCCATTTGTTTTCTTTTCTTGGAACAAGGAACAGTCTTGAATAAAATCCCTGGCCTTGTTCCTGAGGAGGAACCCTTTCTATTGCTTTTATACTTAACAGCTTTGAAACTTGAGTGAGTGCCTCTGCCCTTTGGTGATGTGGCAGGTTTGGCATGCTTTGTCTTATTGGTAAAGTATGGAAGTGGAATCTGTAACCTTTGTCTATTAAATCCAGAATCCAGTTGTCCTTGGTTAAGATATGCCAGTTTTTTGAGAATAAGGATAATTTTATGCCCAAAGGTGCTTCTCTTTGAGCCTTTGTAGGCGGTATGAAAGTCAAGTCATTGTGATTGTCCTTGTGGTGCAGCTGGGCTGCCTGCGCCACTTCTTTGATTTGGAGGTTGCCATTGGCGGCCCCTGTAGGATCCTCGGTATTGCCATCTACCTCGGGCATGCCTGTTTTTTCCCCTTTGAAACTTGTCAGAGTCGGGGAAGGACCAATTCTTTCAAGGCCAGTTTCTGCTGAACCTGAAGGAAATCCTTGACTGTCTGTACTGACTTAGCTTTTTCCTCAATGGATTTCAACACATCTTGTGCATTAGCACCAAAAAGCTTCTGTTTTTCCAGAGGTGCATCAAGCAACTTTACTTTAACATGGTCTGGCAATGGCTGATCTTTTAACCAAGCATGTCTACGTATCACAGCCCCAAGTTATAGCTGCCCTACATGAAGCCTCCAATGCATCATAACCACACTGAAGAAAGTGATTGTTAACCTGCTGAGTGCTATGTATATGATCCTGCAATGCTTTCTTATCAATAGGCTCAGGAGAGGCTAGCTTTTTCTGTAAATCATCCAGTAAAAAATCCTGGTACTGAAACATATGAAAAAGGCAGTTAAGTGACCTCATGGCTAGGGTGGTAGAGGTATAAACTTTTTTACCCCATCTCTCCAGGGACCTTGCTTCCCTATCCGCTGGCAGTGGATTCTTGGCAGTGGAAGTAGCCACTCCCTTGGGGCCCTGTGAAATAGTTTCTAGATCCACAGAGTGGGCCTTAAAGAGGTGTTTGTGAGTGTCAGGGACCCTATAATATCTGTCTGGCTTGACAGGAGCAGGGGGGAGAGAATCAGGGTTAGCACTGGAGTCAGAGAAAACATCATCCAAAACATCCATAACTGGAGGAATAGCTAAAGGTCTGTGCTGGGGAAGCTTGAGGAAGGTACGTAGCCTTTTCCTGGAATCAGAGAATTCCTGACCCTGCCATTTAAAATGTTCCCTCATAGAGTGCAGGACTTCACCAAACGAGAAATCCTCTGGAAGAGAGGCAGAGGGAATTGATTCCTCAGCATCAGAGTCCTCATAGGCCTGGAAGGATTCTTCTTGGGTATCTGAATGCTCAGAATCCCCAGAGGCTTCATCTGAAGAGAGGTCGTCAGCCTGCTCAGTTCTGGGCCTTTTCTCTGCAGGTGGCTGAGAACCTCTGTCTGGGTGAGGCTGAGACCCCCTGATAAGAGAAATAAGATCTGCAGCAAGAGACATGATCTGTTTATCAGAAGAAGGGGCCTGAGCAGCAGGTTTAGGATGGGCCTTGGCCTGGCTGGCGGCCTTAGCACGCAAAGGCCTTGATGGACATGGATACAGGAGGCCTTGCAGCCCCACGCAGGTGTAACCTTGTCCACAGGAATGGTGTCGGGTAGATCCAGAACTTCGCTCGGAGGAAAATCCACAACCGCACCGGAGAGGTCTCAGAGACCGAAGGACGTGTTAGCGCTGTGTCGCCGGCCTGGAGCGGTTGAATTACCGCTTCGGGACCAAGCACTAGCGGAGGGTTTAGGAGTTGCATCGGTGGTGGACGCGGGCCGAGGATGTCGGTCCCGGTCCTTTCGTTTTTTGGTAGATTGAGTTGTCGGTTGATCCGACGGCATAATATATGCGAAAGATTCACCGAAAAAGTCTTCGGCAAATTCTGCCCGGCGCCTGAGAGTGCGCTTATTAAAGCAAGCGCAGGCAGCACAGGCCGAGTCGTCATGGTCTGGGCCCAGGCAAGGAAGACAGTATGAATGGAAGTCCTTATGAGGTATTTGTTTACCACAAGACAAACAATTATTAACTTTCTCAATTTGTTCTGACATCGGCTGAGGCAAGAAAAAATGTTCCCCAATGGGGTACTTAGCTTTTAGATGACTTCGTACTGAAAACACAGGAGCTGACCGACCGGCACTTGCGAACTGCTTCTGCTTCGGGCACCGCGCGGCAAGAAAGACTGAAGAAGATGGTGTCGGCCGATGCCTTTATACTCCAGCCGCTCTGACGTCGGAGAGGAGGCGACACCAGCCGACGCCGGACCCAGACTTTGGAATCCGGCCAACCGAGGGCTGCCTGAGGCAGGACAACCCATATGTTATGACTGCAGTTGCATTCTTGAAGGACATTCACCTCGTGTGTCTTGAAAAACTCTCTGGGATTTCCGGAACCAAACCCCCCCCCTTTTGACCTTTGGGATAAGGTCTAGAAAGTAGGGAAAAAAGACTCCCACAGCAGAGAAGGGTTTTCCTTCTTGCTCACACCTGCTCAGTGTGTCTTTGATTTTAGGCCCAAAAACAAGGACGAGCCAGTGAAAGGAGCATTAACAAAGGCAGACTTGAAAGGCCCTGCAAAGTTACACAAGTGCATCCAGGAATATCTCCTTAGGGAAATTCCTGAACTCGCTGCCCTACTTACTCCATTAGCTGCATAGGAAATGAGACTCAGAGAAGTTTACCACAGAATTTAAGGTGGAGACCTGGGAAGAAACTTTATCTGATACCCCTGCAGCAACTGAACCTTTTAGAGTATCAACAAGTTATTTTAGGAGATCTCTCTGCAACCTGGTAAAAAGTGAGATAAGTCAGCGATCTGAGTGCAAATGTCGAAGAAAATGTGCACTTTCCTCATCTGTCCATCGTACGAAAATAGAAGTTATGTCCTTACCATAACGTTCCATGTGGAGTGTTCATCTCGCCTTTGTTCTTACACCTGGGTTCGGAGCCGATCCTCGGCTCCGTGTCGGCCGCTTGACAAAGCTCTGCATCGAGAAGAAGCTCGAGACCAACCTAACTCCCACAATCCCCCTCTGCCTTTACCTCAGATCTAGTTTGCAAGCAAACCAGCAGAGAAGAGAAGAGAGCATAACACTTTCATACCAACAACAAACACGTATTTACATAGTACAACAACTGTTCTAGGCAGAAGCTGGAGAACAAACCAGGCACCTAAATTGGACGTTCTTCCTGTGGGAGGGAGGGTGGGAATGTAAGAACAAAGGCGAGATGAACACTCCACATGGAACGTTATGGTAAGGACATAACTTCTATATGTGAGTGTGTTCAATCTCGCCGTTTGTTCTTACACCTGGGTAGCGTCCCTAGCTCCTTGTTCCTGAGGAACTCAAGGGAGAACGTTCCTGAGCACAGTGGAACCAAAGGTTGCCCTGTCCCTAGAAATCCTATCCACTTTGTAATGAGAAATGAAGGTATGTGGTTTAGACCAAGTAGCAGCCGCACAAATAGTGTCTAACGGTAGGCGAGCTGCATGAGCCAGGGATGTAGATACTGATCTTGTAGAGTGCCCTTTGGGCTTGACAGGTAAAGTTTGCTCAGAGGCAGTGTAGACAAAGATAATACAGTCAGTAAGCCATTTAGACAAGGTTCGTTTTGTGACCGCCATACCCTTCTTGTTGTCTGAGAAGGCTACAAAGAGCTGGTCTGTTTTCCTGTGATCCTTTGTTCTGTTCCAAGTAAAATCTGAGTTGTCTATGAACGTCTAACTTGTGTAACATATATTCCAATTTATTGGAGTGATTCTTGAAAAATGTGGGCAATTCAATGGACTGATTAATATTATTAACGGAGCAGACTTTGGGAAGAAAGGATGGATTAGTGCGAAGAGAAACTCTGTCAGGGTGAAAAATCAAATAAGGATGTTGAACTGAAAGAGCCTGAAGCTCAGATACCCGCCTGGCCGATGTGATAGCCACCAGAAAAAGGGTCTTCCATGACAAAAACTTCAAAGGACAGGAAGAGGCTGGTTCAAAAGTTGGTAGCATCAGCTGAGACAAAAGAAGGTTCAAGTTCCAAGGTGAAGTAGGAGTTCTAACTGGAGGTCTAATGTGGAAGGATCCTTTTAGAAACGCTTTACAAAGCCTGTGAGCCATAATAGGAGCCCCACTTTCTCCCACATGAAAGTTTGATATGGCAGCTAATTGCACTCTCAAAGTGGCAGGAGAAGCCCCTTGGTGGAACAATTCGGTCAAAAACTCCAAGACCTTATTCAGAGGAGCTACTAAGGGATCCAATTGTTGTGTAGTTGCCCAATGTACAAAACGCTTCCATTTATTGGTGTAAGTCCTCGTAGTGGATGCTTTATGAGAAGCCACCAGGATATTTTGAACTGCAGGGGATAAAAGATCAGACCTGGCTAAGAAGGGAAGCGGAGCAGCCAAGCTGCTAGTTTGAGGGAGAGAAGCGACGGGTGGAGAGCCCCTGACGAATGGGTCAGTAGATCCGGCTCTGGGTCCAGGATCCAGGGTTCCCGCATTTGTTCTAGAAGAAAGGGAAACCATATTTGACGAGGCCAGAATGGGGCAATGAGGATAATTGTCCTTTGCAGGTTGCTGGCTTTCTGCAGAAATTTCGAAATCAGGGGAACAGGAGGAAAAGCGTACAGGAGACCCGGGGGCCAATCGTGAACCAGAGCGTCCCTTGGGACTTCCCCTGGAGAGGGTAATAGGGCAAAATAGCTCCTGCATTTGGCGTTCATTGGAGACGCAAACAGATCGCAGGAAGGCTGGCCCCTCTTGCGAAAAATCTCCTTCGCAACTGACTGAGGGACCACTCGTGAGGTAACAGGATGGCTCTGCTCAACCTGTCCGCTATGATGCTGGATAACCCCGGGATGTGCGTTGCTATCAGAAAGCGACCCGTGGACTCCGCCCATTGCCAGATTCTCATGGCCTCTCTGCATAGCTGATAAGACTTGGTTCCCCCTTGCTTGTTTATGTACCAGACTACAGACATGTTGTCCGTCTGGACTGCAATTGTCCCTAGAGGAAGAAGGGGAGCAAAGTGTTGCAATGCTAGGAACACTGCCCTCAACTCCAGAACATTGATATGCAGATTGTATTCCAAATTGGTCCATTCGCCTTGGACTGTCTGTCCCTGAAAGATGCCCCCCCACCCTATCAGGGAAGCGTCCGTGGTCACTGTTGCTGTTGGAGTGGGTAACACAAAGGGTCTTCCGTTGGAGAGATTGCAAGTTCGAAGCCACCAAGCCAGGTGCGACTTGCATATGCTTGTGATGTAGATCTCGTGTGTCAGGGGTAGCTTTTGGAACGACCACTGTGCAAACAGAAGCCATTGAAGAACCCTCATATGCAGTCTTCCCAAGGGTATGGCAATGAGAGAAGCTGCCATGAGGCCCAAAACATTCAAAACCAGTTTCGCTGGGGACTTTCTGGAAGAGAGAAGGAGAGATATATGATTTTGCAGGGATGCTATCCTTTCTGGGGGAAGCCTTAGAATTAAGCACTGCGTATCCAATTCTGCTCCTATGAATGAGATATGCTGTGATGGCTGTAGTAAGGACTTTTCGAAATTTACGGAAATTCCGAGATGAACACAAAGCTGTAGTGTGTAATCCCTGGCCTGAATCAGTCGACGCTCGGTGGTGGCAGAAAGGAGCCAGTCGTCCAGATACGGAAACACCTGGAATCCGAGGTGCCTCAAGTGAGACGCTACCACTGCCATACATTTGGTGAAGACCCTGGGGGCTGAGGTCAGACCAAAGGGCAGGGCTCGAAACTGAAAGTGACTGGCTCCCAGCCGGAAGCGCAAGTGATCCCTGGACGCCCTGGCCATTTTGATACGGTAGTATGCGTCCTTTAGATCTATTGAGCACATCCAGTGGTTCTTCTTTAAGAATGGAAGGATCGATTGAAGCGTGACCATTCGGAACTTTTCTTTCTTGATAAAGGTATTGAGTTTGCTCAGGTCCAAAATTGGCCTCCAGTCCCCTGTTTTCTTTGGAACTAAAAAGAACCTTGAGTAAGTTCCGAATCCTCTTTGGTCCACTGGGACTGGTTGGATGACTCTTTTTCTAGCAGCTTTGAAATTTCTGTAGCTGCAGGGCCTCGCAGATGGGGTGGCACATCTGGAAGTCTTTTCTGTGGAATTGGGGGCGATAGAAAGGGAATTTTGTAGCCTCTGGTAACAACGCTTTTTACCCAATTGTCTGATGATAGATTTTGCCAGGCCTGTGGGAACAAAGCTAAGCGACCCCCGACTGCCTCCAGAGCAGGACAGTCGGGCTTCCTCTCAGGAGTGCTGAAAAGGTTTCCCGGGGAGTGTATCCCTGTCACCTTGGTTTTGCGGACCCCCTCTGCTGCCAGGGCGACGTCTTCCACCTCTACCCCCTCCTCTGCCTCTGGAGGGGGTATCACCCTGTGCGCCCGGAAAAGAACCCTGGGGTTTTCGAAACCACATCTTTCCACCTCGTTGCCCTTTGGGGTACGGTCTGGATGGGGTGGAAAAACGGACTCCGACAGCAGACAGAGTCTTTCCCTCTTGCTCACACCGGGTAAGGGTCTCCTTTACTTTAGGGCCAAAGAGAGTGGCACCATCAAATGGGGCGTTAGTAAAGGAAGACTTGAAGGCTTCCGCAAATGAACATAAGCGCATCCAGGACTGCCTACGAAGAGCAATCGCTGAAGCTGCTGCCCTACTCGATCCTTCGGCTGCGTATGAGATCAGCCTCATGGATGAGTTAACAATAGAAGTAAGGGTGTTGAGATGTGCTGTAACCTTCTCCGAGACAGCAGCATCTGTAGCACCCTGGAGGGTATCTCCCAACTCTTTGACTAGATCCCTCTGTAGTCGTGTAAAGTGGGTCAAATAGTTCAGGGATCGCATAGAAAAAGCCACTGAACTAAAAATGCGCTTCCCATATCTGTCCACAGTCCTAGAATCTCTATTAGGCGGATGGACAGATGAGGAAGACTCCGACATCTCCTTTTTCGTGGCTGCTGCCACCACCATAGTGTCCACTGGCACTCTCTTTGTCAGATAAGCCTTATCTTGGGGGGCAGTAATAAATTTGTTAGGCTTCCTAGGGACTGGCTCCACCGTGTCAGGTGTCTCCCACGCCCTTCGAGCAATTAGCTCCATTAACTCATCGAAGGGCGGAGTGACCCAGGAGGAGGAAGGGCGAGCACCGAATGCCTTCCGCAAGACTGACTCATCCTCAGAAGGGGGAAGGGATTGCCAATCACCTCTCTGCTTTAGGATCTCCAGGATGTCAGAAAAGGAGACATCCTCCGAGGGTGACTTTGGGGACCCTTCTGACTCATCTAAGTCAGTGTCAGATGTCAATGATTCTTGTGGAGAATCTAAGTGTCTCCTCTTACACAATCTTTTCCTCGGAACCTCCTCGGGGGGGGGGGCATCCGAAGAAGCCTCCGAGGAACAGGGGGTACCCTCTAGGGGTGGCTGAGACACTGGTGCTCGACGCTTGGACGTAGCCGTGGGTGCAGAGGAGGATAACAGCCCTTTATGGGAAGGAGAAGCTGTATCTGCTGAAGTGGTTGTCTGAACAGACAACACCTTCCTCATGAGTTCGAAAGCCCCCGGGTCCCGAGTCGAGGTATCCCCCGGTTCCGAAGAAGTCGGAGGAATCCCCGAGACAGGTACAGAAGGCATCGAACCCGAGGACGGAGCCGAGTCAATCCGAGCCGAGGCCCCAAGAGGGAGAGTCGGAACCGAAACATCGGTCCGACTCTCAGTCCCGGAACCCAGGATGGATCTTCGGCTCCGAGACTCCAGTACTGGATCAGACGGAGTCGAGGTGAATGGTACCAACCGATAAAGGGACGGCTCTGGAACAGAGGGCTCCACAATCAGCAGGTCAGCCTCTCCCGGCTCCGAAGACTGAATAGGCCTCGGAGGAGGAACAGGTGGAGATAAGGGAAGGCCTTCGAGTCTCGACACCAGCTGGGAGGAGACCGAGATGAGCTTGGACAAGGCCGTATTCTCCATCAATTTCTGCACCACGCGGTTCACATCGGTGTCGGAGAGGGGCCTGGAAGAACGCGTCGAAGGAATCGAAGACGGAGCCGACCTCAAAAGTGCAGGAGGAGGGAGCTCAGTCACCGGTTCCAAGACTCGAGGCTCGGTAACTGACAACAGTTCAACACTCGGCCCCGAAGTCTGTGGAACCGGTGATCGAACTTTGAATGAAGAGCTGGGATCGGATCACTTGGGCTCCTACGCCTTCGACTCCTTCGAGGATTTAGATGCCTGGTCTGATGCATCCAGAGCCTCTTGAAAAGTAGGTTTTAGAAGACCCCTATCCATAAGTTTCCTGCGCCTATCTGTCATGACCCTTCCACTGAATGAATGACAGATAGAGCAGTCTTCCTGCAGATGGAGAGGGCCAAGACAGTAGACGCAGGAACTATGATTGTCTGTGACAGACATCTTCTGTCCACATTGGCAACGTTTAAAGCCAGACTTAGCTTTTTCTGACATGGTAATAAATCCAGAAAACAGTGTACAATCCTGTAATTAATGTCAAATCCAGAGAATAAGTCAAAGCCAGTAATAGTCAAATCCTGAAACCCTAGTCACATCCAGTAGTCAAATCCAGTTAAGGGTGGGGTAGGCCCCGAGGGAACTCAAAAGTATATAAAGTATATAAAACTTATATACGGACCCGAGAAACCCTCGATACACTACTCACACATACAAACACTCAATCTGAAATAACTGAATACAAAAAACTATTGAAAGAATTATAAGAAATAATCAATCTTAGCTTTCAGGTGGTCCGAGCTCAACAAAATGATGCGATCTTTGCAGCGGCAAACTAGATCGGAGGTAAAGGCAGAGGGGGATTGTGGGAGTTAGGTTGGTCTCGAGCTTCTTCTCGATGCAGAGCTTTGTCAAGCGGCCGACACGGAGCCGAGGATCGGCTCCGAACCCAGGTGTAAGAACAAACGGCGAGATTGAACACACTCACATCTCTGTTTGGATGATGGACAGAACAGGACGTCTCTGACAATTCCTTCTTTGTGTCTGCCGCCATTGCCATAGCATCTACCAAGACAGCTTTTGTAAGGAATGTTTTATCATCGAGGGATGCAATCAATTTATTTGGCCTCTGAGGGACAGGCTCCACTGAATCTGGAGTCTCCCACACGTTTACACAAACTAGATCCTTAAGTTCGTCGAAAGGCAGAGACACGTTCGTCGAAAGGCAGAGACACGGAAGTGGCAGAAGGGCGAGACCCAAAAGCCTTCAAGTAGACAGACTCCTCTTCAGAAGGGCTGATGGGCTTTCAGCCACCTCTCTGCTTAAGGATTTCTAGGATGTCTGCAAAGGAAGCATCCTCAGAGGGTGACAGTGGGGACCCTTTCTGGGTCGAGGTCTCTGTCAGACATGAAAGACTCCTCTGGGGGGAGTCCAAATGCTTCCTCTTTACATAATTGCTTGCGAGGAACCTCTTCAGAAGGGTATTCTGGAGAGGTTTCAGAAGACAGGGGTTTGCCCAATGGGGTGTCCTGAGGCCTTGGGTCTCCATATGTCTGTGTGGATGCGGTTGTGCTGAGATGTTTACCGGAGCCTTTGAGGGAGGAATGACAGGATCTGAGAGTGGAGGTGCCCGTGAGTACAGTGCTCTCCTCATCGCCTCGAAGGCCCTCTAACTTAAACAGGCTCTGCTGCTCTCTAACTAAAACGAGCTAGCTCAGAAGAAAAAAAAACACTAGCCTAGATAGGAAAAAGCACACTGCTGTAGTTGGTATATAAATATATAACAAGCTACACACACACACACACACACACACACACACACACACACACACACACACACTAAACTGCAACTTCAGCAAAAAAATAGTTCTAAAGTTGAACTGGTAACTTGACAGGAAGATATCAAAAAACCGCCAAGGAAAGGTTAAACTATTATCACACTGCAGTAACATAGGGTTAGAAAACTACCCGGTAAACTACTCACAGCAATCAAAAAAGGCTAACTGCTCAACAAACAAGCCTAATTAGACAGAATTCTTAACACTCTATTAGGAAGTCAGGACAGAGGACATAACTTAGGCCTAAATATAACAATGGCCAGAATATAAACAACAAACTCGAAAAAGTTGAAACACTGTTTTTAAATAAGTTTCAACTAATCTATCTAGTTTTAAAAGGGAAGGGAAAATATATATATAATAAAGGATTATATGAAGAAAGAAAAATCACCTAGGCAGAGCTAGCTGAAGCGCCCAATCTGTTTTAGCGGCAGATGAGATCTGGGGAATTCAGTTAGGGCATTATGGGATAAGGTGTTAGCCATGAGCTAATTGGAGACCTCAAGATTTTGTAAATGGATGAGTTGGAACAGAGGTTCGGTTCCGAATCCATCCAGTGGAAGAATGAAGGCGAGACAGAACAACATCACATCGGTAGGTTAAGCACAAGCAAAAGGGAGACAATTTACTTACAGGGGGTTACTTAAAATAGAGACTGGTTACATATTTTCAGAGGACAGGAGAGGAATAAAAGATGGAATTACAGAAGCAATGTTTTCAGATCATAGGGCTTTAAGGGTAAACTAACAGAATGAAAATATAATAAAAGAAAGGGAGTATTAAACAGACTAACAGGAAAAATTGCAGGAATTGAATGTCTTCAAAAGGAGGAGGGCAATTTTGGGAAGATCATACAATGATGAACCTGTTTTATTAAAGCTGGATAAAGTGGTGGATGGTCTACAAAGTTTAAAAAATATACTTGAGAGTGAACAAGTGAAGGAGGAAAATGACATACAAGCAAAAAGACATTTGTAAAAGAATAGTGGAGAAAAGGGAGGAAGTCGAAGAAAAGAAATTATATAAACAGGAGAAATGGATAGAATGATACTTTAAATATTACTTGAAAAGAAAGAAAGTTGTTTTCCAATTTTTAGGCAAGAAGCAGATATAATGAAGGATGAAAAAGGGCAGTTAAAATATAAAGAAGAAACTGCAGATAAACTTGAAACGCATGCACAAAATATACAAGAACAATAATATAAGTAGTGGGTAGTAAAAGTAAAGCTGATTAAAAAGGAGGTGGTTTATAGAAAAAAAATTAAAAACCAACGGGTAAAAAAAAAATGGGGGTCAAAGGGTGCTATAAAGGAAGGTAAAGAATTTATACCAGGTCCAGATGGATTTAGGGTACAGTTTTTATAAAGCAATGTCATATAATGAAAAGGATGCTTTTCTGGTCATATTGAATGAATGGATGGAACACAGTATAAAAACATACTTGTAAGGGTTTGCAGAATTCACATAGGAAAAATTGAAAAAAAAAAAAAAAACAGGAGACCAATTACACTAAGAAAAACGGACTATAAAATATGTTGAATATTCAGAAAAGAATGATGGATTAGATAAAGGGGTGTACAGAGTTAAAGGGGAGAGAGTAAATGAATGCGAATGATGGTTAAAGTAGTTAAGTGTACAGATAAGAAGAAAGGAGGAGAAAAAGTAAAAGAATGTGATGCTATTTACATTCAGTAGCATGGATCATGGGCAAATGTTGAACATTTTAACAGAATATCAGGTAAGAGAAAAAAGTAAGAGTAGCGAGGACAACTGACAAATGAAAATTCATGCACATCTATGATGGTGAATGAATGGTAGTAAAAAGACAGGGAAAAGTGGTAAGGCAAGGCTGTCCACTGAACATGTGGTTGCTTCAGATGGTAATGAAAGAGGCAATACAAACATGTAGCTCCAAAGTTGGAAGATGGTAGACGGGAAGCTAAGGAAGGGCTAAAGGTACCACTACTGTTAACCTATGTAGGTAACTGAGGTTTAGTAGCCAAGAACAAATACTGGATGAAAGTTTCCAGAACAGAACCAATTTTGGGTGCAAGAGGATTACAGTTAAGTAAAAAAGTAAGGGATTCACAGAAGTGATGAGAATGGCAGTAATTTATTTTACCAGAAGTGAAATTGATCTTCTACGAGTTATGTTTGGAAGGGAACAAATAGCACTAGAACACTGGACAGAAGCTTTGGACAGAAGCTCTTAAAAAAAGTTGACCACCAGGAACAACTGAAACACCCTCTACGAAAAAAGGGCACTTCAAAACACATTTTAGGGTAGCTAGAATATGTACGTGATATGTATGTTTCAAGATGCATGGAAAGTGGATTTTTTTATTGTTTGGAACAAGGATGAATCAAATCAAAAGATTTATAATGTAAAAGACAAGTGTAAAACTTGAAATTAATAAATCACTTTATTTTTGTAGCATCAATGAATCAGTTTTTGGTGTTAAAAAAAAAGTGTCTGATAAAAGACAATACCAGAAAATTTGTTACTTGAAAAAAGGATATGTGGATGGATGGGGGTAAGAAAAGGAAAACAAACAAAAGGTTTGGAAGAGAAGGAATATGAACGCAGATATAACAAAAATCGAAAGGAAGAAGAAATGTAAAAGAAAGGGGAAAAAAAAAAGTATAAAAAATAGTGAAAAGATATGCAACATAGATCCTTCAGGAAAAATGAGGGGTAAACACAAACAAGAAAAGAGCAAGAAAGTCTATATCCCTTTTCTGATGCCAGTGATTTTCTGTGGTGTTTCTTACTGGACAAATAATCAGTGAAAATTAACACAAAATATAAAATGATAGAAGAAAGAATGTGTAATAGCTTTAACATTAAAGAGGCACTACAAAAATAAATAAATAAAACAAATAAATAAAAGTTACGTACTCACAATAAAAAGAAGTTATGTACTCACCATAACGTTCCATCTGAGTAGATACTTCATTTGTCTGCAACCTGTGGGAGTCGGATCCGACCTCGGATCCGAACCGGCAGCTTTCCAAGCTTCAAGATCTGAGCTCCTAGCTCCTCCCCCTACCCATAATCCCTTACTACCAACCACATTACCTCAGATCGGTTATTTTTCCCTATAAGCTAAAGACAGAGAAGAAATTCTCCAAAGGACAATACCTTACCGAGGTTCGGGGGATGGCAGGGGGGGTCGGTTGCAGACAAATGAAGTATCTACTCAGATGGAACGTTATGGTGAGTACATAACTTCTTTATCTGAAGTAGTTACTTCATTTGATCTGCAACCTGTGGGACAGAGTCCCCAGCTTACCTAAAGGCCCTGGGTGGTCCCTACGGAAGGATATTCTGAAGCACCGCGGAGCCAAAGGAAGCCCTACTTCTGGAGATCATGTCCAGCTTGTAATGAGAAATGAACGTATGGGAAGAAGACCAGGTAGCTGCTGAACAGATATAGTCTACTGGAACTCTAGCCCAAAAAGCTGTTGAGGTAGCCACAGATCTAGTAGAATGTGCCCGAACTACAACCGGAGCTGGCTTCCCAGCTGAAATGTATGCTTGTCTGATACATTGAGAGATCCAATTTGCTACTGTCACCTTAGAAATTGGTTTGCCCATGGCTGATTTAGCATAAGAAACTAACAACTGGTCTGACTTGCGGAAATCTTTAGTCCTATGCAAGTAAAAATGTAGTTGTCTGTGCACATCCAATTTGTGCAATATGTATTCACCTTTGTTTTGGAAACTAGGAAAGAAAACAGGGAGGTTAATAGATTGATTAATGTTAGTCTGTGTGGCTACCTTAGGCAGAAAAGAAGGATTAGTCCTGAGGGCCACCCTATCTTTGTGAAAAATAAGGTATGGATACTTAATGCACAAAGCTTGCAACTCTGATACCCGCTTGGCCGAGGTAATAGCAACCAAGAAGGCCGTTTTCCAAGATAAGAATTTTAAAGGCACTGAGGCCGCCGGTTCGAAAGGTGGTCCTGTTAAAGCTTGTAAGACCAAGGTAAGATCCCATGGAGGCCTAGCCGGCTTAATGGGAGGCTTTAAGAGAAACACACCTTTTAGGAAGGCTTTGCATATCTTAGCTGACGCCAAAGAATTTGCGCCATCCCCCACATGATAATGACAGATGACTGCAAGTTGGACTTTAATCGTGGACGCACTAGCTCCCTGCCTAAAAAGGAGGGATAGGAAGTCCAGTATAGTGGGAATAGGAACCGTAAAGGGATCTAATTCCCTATCCTTTGCCCAGATGGAAAAACGTTTCCATTTACTAAAGTAGAGTTTTCTGGTGGACGGCTTATGAGCTGCCACCAGAATGGCCCTAACCGGGGACGAGATACCGGGAGTCCTTGCCATTAACGGAACTGGATCAACCAGGCCGTGAGCCTGAGGTTGACCAGGTTCGGAGTGTGGCATCTCGTCGGATGCGAGATTAGGTCTGGTCTGGGATCCAGAATCCATGGGGGGGCCACACTGTGAGACTGCAGAAAGGGGAACCAGACTTGTCGAGGCCAGAATGGGGCAATGAGAATCACTTTGCTCCCCAACCGACAGGCTTTCTGGATGAATTTCATCATCAGAGGAAGAGGAGGATATGCATAAAGAAGACCGGGCGGCCAAGCATGAACCAAGGCGTCCCTGGAGGATTCCCCTTTGGGGGGAACTACCATGAAGTAATCGCTGCATTTTGAGTCTAGGGGCGAGGCAAAAAGGTCGCAGCGAGGCTGACCCCATTTGAGGAATATCTGCTTCGCGACAGAGGGATTCAGAGACCACTCGTAAGGGGTGAGAAATACCCGACTTAGGCTGTCTGCTAATATGTTGGTCCGCCCCGGAATGTGCGTTACTATCAGAAAGCGGTTGGTGGAAATAGCCCATTCCCACACTCTCATGGCTTCTCGACACAGGGGGTAAGATCTGGTCCCTCCCTGTTTGTTTATGTACCAGACAACGGACATGTTGTCCGTCTGGATTGCAATAGTCCCCAGAGGTAGAAGGTGATGGAGAGCTTGCAACGCCAACAGCACTGCCCTCATCTCTAAGACGTTGATATGCAATGCAGTCTCTAGAGAAGTCCACGTGCCTTGGACCGACTTGCCTGCGTAATGCCCGCCCCACCCGAGGCAGGAAGCGTCCGTGGTCAATGTAGCTTCGACTGGGGGAATCACAAAGGGTCTCCCTTCTTTGAGTTCCTGTGCCTGTAACCACCAAAGTAGGGAGTCCCTGCATGCTCTGCTCAGAGGAATCGGCATGTCCAAAGGATGGACCGAAAGAGACTATTGGACCTGGAGAGTCCACTGCAATACTCGCATTCGTAGACGGGCATGGAGAGAAAGGCTGATCGCCGCCGACATAGATCCTAACGCCCTCAGGACTAATTCTGCTGGAGGAGCGGGGCTCTGAAGAAAGACTTGGCGGTACAAACTGTTTATCCTGGCCGGTGTTAGAACCACTCTGGAGATTCGAGTATCCAACCTGGCCCCTATGAATTCTAGGGCTTGAGTGGGGCACAGGCAGGACTTCTTTTAAATTGACTGAGATGCTCAGTTGACCGAACAGAGATAGGGCATAATCTCTCGCCGTAACCAGAAGATGCTTGTTGGGGGCGGTGAGGAGCCAATCGTCCAGGTAAGGGAACACCTGAATGCCCTGGAGTCTCAGGTGGGCTGCAACCACTGCCATGACTTTGGTAAACACTCTGGGGGCTGAGGTTAGGCCAAATGGAAGAACCCTGAACTGATAATGACTGGCTCCTAGCCGGAAGCGGAGGAACTTCCTGGACCATCTGTCCATTAGTATATGGTAGTACGCGTCCTTGAGGTCCAACGAGCACATCCAGTCGTTCTCCTGCAGAAGGGGGAGAATAGATTGGAGGGTGACCATCCGGAACTTTTCCTTGGGTATGAACAGGTTCAGGGACGAAAGGTCTAGAATGGGTCTGAGGTCCCCCGTTTTCTTTGGCACCAAGAAGAACCTGGAGTAATAACCTGATCCGGACTGATCTGGGGGGGGGAAGGGCTGGATGGCTCTTTTTCTTAGCAACTCCGAAATTTCTAAAGTTGCGGACTCCCTTTGATGGGGTGGAACATCGGGGAGATGTCTGGGTTTGGGGGGGGGTGCAAGAACGGAATCGTGTAACCTCTGGATATTATCCAGAGCACCCATCGATCGTTTGGAATGGACTCCCAATTTGATCGGTGCTCCGATAATTGCCCCCCAACTGCCTCCAGAGAGGGACAGTCGGGCAAGCCCTCAGGGCTGTTGTGTGGGTCTCTCGACCCGAAGTTACGCGGGCCCCCTCTGCCCCTGGGCCGGCATCCACCTTGTCCTCCTCTGCCTCTAGAGGACGAGTTGTCCGCAACAGGACGGGATCGCTGAGATTTACGAAACCACAGCTTCTTTTGCCCCCTCTGATTCCTAGAAAAGGATCTTTGGGGGCTAGAAAAGCGCACTCCGACAGCCGATAGCATCTTCCCATCCTTCTCACTTTGGACAAGCGTGTCGCGAACTGCTGAGCCAAATAAGGCCGAACCATCGTAAGGGGCGTTCGAAGGACGCCTTGAAGGGATCCATGAAGTCACAGAGGCGGAGCCAGGAGTGCCATCTGAAGACTACTCCCGCTCCACTGTCTCTAGCGGCTCCTTCCGTGGCATGGGAAAAAAGCCGCATAGATGTATTTGAGATGGACTTTAGAGTGGCCATTCGAGTCTCAAAAACCTTTTTGTCTGAGACCGGCATGGACTCCAGAGGGGCTGCAGCGTTTTCTTTAATTAAGTCACGTTGCAGCCGGATAGTGTGTGCCATGTAGTTCAGCGACCTTATGGCAAAGGTTGCTGAAGCAAACATCCACTTCCCAATACGGTCCAAGGCTCGGGACTCCTTGTCCGGCGGATGGACCTAGGAACTTTCTTGAGCAAGTTCTCTCTTAGTGGCAGCCGCCACCAACATAGCATCAACAGGTGCGCCTTTGGACCAAGAAGGTCTATCAGAGGGAGGGCTGAGGATCTTATCCGGGCGTCTAGGTATAGGCTCCACGGTGTCGGGCTCCTTCAAAGCCCTGGTGGTAATTAAGTCCACCAAGGGGTCGGCTGGGGGGGGGGGGACACACCCAGGAGGTAGATGGGCCTGCCTCAAAGGCCTCCAGAAATACGGATTCGTCCAGGGAGGGTTTTTGGGCAGACCACCCCCCTCTTATACGCAACATTTCCATGATGTCTCCAAATGAGACATCTTCAGGGGGTGACCTTGGGGAGCCCTCCGTATCCTCCAAATCCGTATCCATGGTAATGGACTCGGGGGAGTCCAGGTGCCTCCTTTTGCACTGGTGCTTTTGAGGTACCTTTTCGGCAGGACTGTCCAAAGAGGGCTCGTCCACCGGGTGGTGTTCCTCCCTGGGAACTAACTGAAGGCTTTGGGCAGGCTGTCCAGATGGACGGATGATCGAAGACAGACCCTGATACAGTGGGGGTATGGGTGGATCCGAAGGCCCGGTCGGGGACCTGGATGATCTCGACAGTACCCTCTCAACCACCTCAAAAGCCGAAGGAGATTCACCATCACCAGCCTGAGAAAGCAATCTCCTCGGCTCGGAGGAGATGATCGGGGTCGGAGCCGAAGCAATCGGATCCGAGGTAGCGGTGTGCTCCATTCCAATCAGCGCCAAAGACACAACCACCCCCTCGGATCCGATGCTCAACCCTCGGCCCCGAGAGCTTGGATCCGACAAGCTCGAAGGCATAGTCGGCGCCGAAGATACTAACCCTGTCTGCGCCGACGTATCCCCGGATCCGAAAAGGCCTGGATCCGACAACTCCGAGACCCGAAAACGGGTCGGAGAAGGAGCGATCGGGGCAAAAATGGGGGCTGCAGTCCCTCCCAAAGGGGGGGGGGGAGGCAAGAGCATCCCCATCTGCATCTGGGTCTGCAAAAATCTTCGCATCATCCGATCCATGTCTGCCTCGGAGATGCTTCTGGTGGACCGCGAAGAGGTAGTCGAGGCAGGCCGGGAAGGCCGCCTCGAAGACCTCGAGGGAGACCTATCCTCTTCCTCCAGCTCCGGAGAAAAGGAAGGTGAACGGAGCTGAGAGGACAAGGATCCGGAGACCCTCTCAGGGGACTTCAGTAACTTCGCAGGTAGAGCCAAGGGATGAGACTCGGCCAGCCTTTTAGAAGAATGACCCTCTCTCTCTCTATGTTTTTTCTTCTCCCTATGGGAAGAAGACCCAGACTCCACAGAGCTAGTACCGGATAAGGGAGGTTGAGTCCCGGGTACAGCTACCGGAGTAGCCGGCGCCAAAGCTACAGGAGTAGCTTGGGCTCGGCTGGGAGAGGAAGAAGCCGATTCCTGAGGGAGTTTTCCCACCAGGATCAGTTTGTTCTTCCTGTCCCTAAGTGCCCGAGGGTTGAAGGCCGCACAGATCTGGCAGGCCTCCGACAAATGTGCTGCCCCCAGACATAAAACGCACTGAGTGTGGCCATCAGCTGGGGAAAGCTTGTGGCCACACGCAGTACACTTCGAAAAAATAGCTTTAGATTCAGCCATTATCCTCTCACACACACACCCAAACACTAAAGGGGGAGGGGGAAAGACAAGTTAAACTAAGGAGAAGAGTTTTTTTTTTTTTTTTTTTTTTTTTACCAAGAGTTGTGACAGTTAAACAACACACACACACACACACTTAACTAGAATAGAATTATCTAATATTTAAAGAATATAGATTATCTGTCGAAAAAAAGGAACAATCTCACCAATTGCTAGGAGCTCTTCACAGAGAAGCAACCGTCTTTAGCCGCGGCAAAAAACGATCTGAGGTAATGTGGTTGGTAGTAAGGGATTATGGGTAGGGGGGAGGAGCTAGGAGCTCGGATCTTGAAACTTGGAAAGCTGCCGGTTCGGATCCGAGGTCGGATCCAACTCCCACAGGTTGCAGATCAAATGAAGTAACTACTTCAGATCTATGCATCTGCTATGTTCACTTTCATTCTTCCTCAACGAATGGGTCTTGGATCCGACCTAGGATCCAGCTCAACCACATTTCTTTGACTATTGGATCCAACTCTCAAGCTCCTCCCTTTAGCCATAATGCCTCAGAGCCCAGTAATACCTCGTATTGTGTTTGCTTCTTAACGACAGATTTGCTGTAGCCCACATAAAAGATAAAGAGAGGATAGGTGCTCAAACAGGAATGGTGGTTCCCATATTTCTAGCAGGACACTCCTACAAGAAAAGAAGAGGGGGAAGGAGGGTGGGTGAGTAAGAATGAAAATGGACAACATATATGCATAGTTATGGTGAGTATATAACTTTTATATATGTCATTTTCATTCATCCCTCAACGAATGGGACAATGTCCCCAGCTACAATAACCTTGGGTGGCCTTCATAGAAGGATACTCTGCAGTACTGCAGAACCAATGACAGGTCTGCCTCTGGAAATGAGATCCTACTTGTAATGAGCAATAAAAGATATGGGCATTGGACTAAGTGGCTGCAGTACAAATATCAACAGAAGCTCTGAACAAGAAAGAAAATGAAGTAGCCATGGACATAGTGGATTGAGCTTTTGGAGGTCTTGGCAAAGACCAACCTCGGAGTATAAACAAACGAAATGCAGTCTGTTAACCATTTTGCTAAGGTAACTTTGAAAACTGATTTTCCAATCTTTTGGGTGCAAAGGAGACGAGCAACTCATCAGTCTTCCTAAAACCCTTTGTCTTCTGAAGATAAATATGGACCTAAGCACATCTAAAAGATGAAGCATGTATTCATCTTTATTAGAAAAATTTGTGAAGAATGCAGGTGAATTGAGGACTTGACTGGTGTTCGTCTCCAAGGCTACTTTGGGCAGAAAGGATGAATTAGTAATTAGTACATAAAGTGACTCTGTGGAAAATCAAGTAAGAATGTTTTGAGGAGAGTGTTAGGAGTTCAGAAACTCGCCTCACTGAAATGATGGCCACTAAAAAGATGGTCTTCCAAGAAAGACACTTGAGATCAGACTTGGCTGAAGGCTGAAAGGGAGGCCAGGTCAGACCCGGCAATAACGGTGCAAAATCCCAGGGTGGAGTAGGTCTTTAATTAGAGGTCTATGTAAAGAAAATACCTTTAAGGAAGGCTTTGCATAACTTGGAAGAAGCTAGAGGGAAATCATTAACTCCAGTATGATAATTGGAAATGGCTGTTAACAGAACTTCAATGGTGGAAAAGCTATCCTCTTCTTGGGAAACTGAAACAATAAAATCTAAAACAGCAGGAATAGGTGCAGTAAAAGGATCCAACTCTCTCTCTGGAGGCAGAACAAGAAAAACTTTTCCAATTGCTGTTGTAAAATTTTCAAGGGAAGTCTTTTTTAAAAAAAAAAAAAAAAAAAAGAGCAACAAGGTCACACAGAAAAAAACAATCAGCAAAAAACAAAAGAAAAACCCAGCCAAGCTAGATTTTCCACTGTGCAATTCCTTACAACCTCGTGTATTAGAGGTAACATGGGATACATGACAATGACCCCTTAAGGACATCAGGTGTTTCAGTTATATGGTAGGGGAGTCATTGGCATATATTCCATGTTGCCTCTAATACAAGAGGTTGTAAGGAATCATACAGTGGAAAATCTGGCTTGGCTGGGTTTTTCTTTTGGTTTTTGCTGAGGGGAGTCTTTTTTGGGAGGAGAGCAAAATCTGACAAATCAGGGAAGAAAGCCTGGACTGTCTAGCCATCATCGAAATGGGAGAAAACAGACAACTTGAGTTAAGGGAAGTCCAGCTGTGCCATCCCTGTGGGATGGGAGATCGGATCTGGACTGTGGTCTAGTATCAAAGGAAGACATAGAAAATGAGATCAAAGGAAGAGGAACCACACTTGACGAGACCAAAAAGGGGCAATGAGGACAACCTTCTTCAAAGTGCTTTCTGAAACAATCTGGGGATTAGAGATGTGGTGGGATAAGCATAAAGGAGACCACAGGGCCAAACGTGAAATAGAGACCCTGTCGGCAACTCCCTTGAAGGGGATTAGGACAAAGAACCTGCTGCACTTGTTGACTAAGGATCTCTAGGCTGTCTCCAAAGGAGACATCTTCTGGTGGAGATCTTTGGAATTCCTCCCCTTCATCGAAATCAGTGTCTTCAGTTAAAGATTCCGAAGGGGAATCAATGGGCCGCCTTTTTCACTACCTCTTTCAGGGACTTACCGTTCTAGATCACCAACCTGAGGAACGGAAGATAGGGACGTTCCTGCATGTGAACTGACTGGAAACTCATATGGGCTAGCTGTCCCTGAGTAATAGGTTAATGAGGCTTAAAACTTGTAACCGAAGGAGGTATGGTGGTAGGATCCAAAGATGCAGGAGTACAATGGACTCTCAGATGAGAGAAAGCCCTCCCCCACTACCTCAAAAGTAGAAGGGTTAGGAGAAGCAGTTGCTAGCCCCACTGGAGCGAAAACTCCAGGAGCTGCCAAGCTCCTATCCTGCCCAGGCTCTTGCCGCAAGGGAGGAGTCACGCCCGAGCTGTTCAACACAGATGCTCCAAGGGGAAACAACAGCTCTGAAAACCTCTGAGTCGAAGCCGCCACCACCACTCCACCCCGGATCCAGCAAGACTTGTCCTGCTCTATGGGGACCTTCGCCGAACGAGTCAGGGACGCAGTCAGATTCAAAGATGCAACTCCAACACTTCGACTAAGAATTTTCAGATATGAGGGCTCTGAAATCGCTGAACAGATTAAGGGAGAGACAATGGGATGGGATACAGGCTGAAGGCTCACAGATCTGATGGGACACTGAGACAGTAAAACCCCCATCTGGATCTAAGCCCTGAGAATTTCCTCATCACCCTATCCACATCCGCTTCAAAAGGCTTCTGGAAGACCTGATAGATGATGATGTGGTAGGAGGATAGGACTTTCTTTTGAGTGTCTCTTGTAAAAATATGGAGATTGAAGCCTAGGGGAAACAGGCTCCGGAGAAAAACAAGGACTCTATGCCAAGGAAACATGAGTGTCCCCGTCGTCAGATCCGATCTCTTAGATTGTTTAGCAGGTGACTCCAAAGCAAGAGTAGGTTTTACAGACCGGGCAGGGGAGCATTTTCTGTGCTCCTTGGACTCTGTAGACAAGTTCGACTTCTTAATGGGGGATTGAGCCACTGCAATAGAAGCTGTAGAGGAAAAAATCAGAAGACGGCATAAATCCCTTTAGTACTAACTTTTGTCAATCGCTTAAGGTCTGAGAACTGAAACCTGCACAGATCTGACAAGGGGATTTCAAGATGTGCTGCTCTTAAATAATATAAGCACTCCCTTAGGGCATCAGAGTTGGGAATGTTATGCCAACAGGAAGTAAATTTTTTGAAACCTGTTGGCTTTTCAACAATCTTAGCAAGAAATGTAAAGCCCCCCCCCCCAAGATTAGGAAAGAAAAAGGAAGAATACCATTAATTGTTTTAAAGAAATACTCTAAAGGGGTAAGAAATTATTAGCAAAAGAGGTAAAGGGACAACGGTTACCAACAACAGCAACGGGGAAAATCAGAAGATGAAAAGTGACACTGAATGGAAAACACTGAAACAGGGTGAAAAGTCCTTGAATTTATAATTAATTTATTTAGGAAAATGAATATGTAAATTTTTTTATAAACATGCGTTACATAAACTGTAAATAATAAAACATGTTAATGACAATAAAACAACCCCTAGTCTTTTCTGATAAGTTCCATGGGATCTTTTACATCCACCTAAGCTACCACCATCTCACTAAGATGGGAACTCAGTACAGCATACCATCTGATGAACGGTGCACTCAAGAGTGCAGCACCCCCATTATGCTGCACTGCAATGTCAGTACTAGAAAAATTACTCCAAGTACCTGATGTGGGAAAAGAACCCACAATCCTTCTGATCCTCCAGCACTAAAGAAAGGCAAGTGTGTGACCTGTTGAACCAGTAACACTAATACTGTTTCATTTGTCCATATAAAGCTGCAGTGCTGTAGACTTTACTTTTAAAGTTCGGAATATTTTGTAAAGTCAAGACATCAAAACAAAGATCCAGTTCAAGAAAGCAAGCAACAAAGGTAGAACTTTTCAACTGTGTGCTGGTATTGATAATGAAACTGTGCCAGCAGAAGAAAATAAATGGAATATGCAGAAGCTGACCTAAACTCCTAGGCTTAGGGCGTGATTATTAGATGTACATAAATTGAAGGCATGTATGCCATGCCCCACTCCTCTCAAGTAGCACAGCTACATACATTTCATATTGTGCTAAGCTTGGTATCAGAAGAGGAAATTCCAACAGTGATATACTGCGGATAGCATTCAAAGTCAGGATCTGTACTAACTTGTTTTGAGAAACTTGCCCATAGTGGGAGATCATTAATAACAGGCCACAATTAGTAACTTATTATACTGGTGTTTACCTACTACAGATATTTTTCAACTGTTTCCATATTCATTATGTGGAAAAAACTGGCTCAAGCCTGTGAAGTTACTGACACAAGTATCACAAGACCCAGTATAATTAGGCCTGCATGCTGTCCTGGGTTCTCTCATTCTTTCAGCATTGAAACCCTGCAGAAAAGTACAGTTGTGCAAACTTACCATAAATGTGAGTGTATTCACTGTTGCAGTCATCACATTTGGGTTATCTGCTTGCAGTAGCCCTCAGTCGGCCTGATTATCAAAGTCTTGGGTCCTGCGTAAATTGCAGCCTCATCTTCCATAATGTCAAGTAGTCAGGGGTATAAAACATGCAGCAGATGCCATTACATCAGTTTTTCTTGCCCCAGATGTCAGGTGCCCCCATAAAAGGAAGCAATTATATACAAGGTTACACCTCCAACAAAAAAGCAAATACACCAAAAAGCTTTAAGCATAGTAAACAAGAATAGAGATATAGTCAATAGAAGTCAGGGGGCTGGAGGGAGGGTAACCAGGACTGCAACAGTGAATACACTCAAACATCTACATTTATGGTAAATGAACACAACTGTACTATGTTCTTCGTGTTTCAATGTTGCAGTCATCATATTTGGGTAGATTCCCAAAGCTAAGGATGGGAGGCAGTTATTAGACAGCATTTAGGACCAGCTATAAGGCCCTGGAAGACTGCAGTGGCAAAGCCAGCTCTGGATTTAGAAAAAAATTGGCAAGTGGTAATGCTTGGTGAAGGTATGTACAGAACTCCAGGTAGCAACTTCTAGGATGTCCTGGTAGGGAGAACTCTGAGAAAGGCTGTAGCAGTAGATGCAGATCTGGTTGAATGAGGTCTTATCCCCTGTGGGGTAGGTTTTCTATGGTGCATATAGTAGAAATGAATGCAATGGCCTATCCACTTATTAATGCTTTGCTTTGAGATGGCCTTCCTCTCTGCCCCTGCAGCAAATGCAACCAGCAGCTGTTCAGATTTCCTGAGAGGTTTAGTCCTGTCCAAGTAAAATCTAAGTTGTCTGTGCACATACAAGGAGTGCAGTATTCGTTCCCCTTTGATCTGTGGATTAGAAAAGAAGGACGGCAAATGAATGGAGTGCTTAAGGGCCACACTGGATACCACTTTGGGCATGAAGGAGGGATTGGTCCTGAGGGACACCCTCTCCCCATGAAAGATGATGAAGAGCTCCACTGCCATGAGGGCCTGTAATTCAGATACCCTTCTTGCTGAAGTGATGGATAGAAGGAAGGCCGTTTTCCAAGAAAGTAATTTCAACTCTGCATTTGCAGCTGGCTCAAAGGTAGGTAGAGTGAGCTTTTCCAATACAAAGTTAAGGTCCCAAGGCTGGAGTAGGGGCTCTCCTGGGTGGTCTTAACTTTCTGGCCTCTCTGAGGAATTGCTTCAGCAGTGGATGAGAGAAGAGGGGTGGTTCTGTATTGTAATGAGCTGAAATGGCTGAGGCATGAATTTTGATGGAGGAAAAGGAAAGGCTCTTGTGAAGCATCTCAGTTAAGTATTGAAGAATTTGAGGCAAATTGGGCGCTGCTGTACACATCCCCTGAGTTTGGCTCCAGGAACAGAATCTTTTCCATTTTTCAGCATAGGGTTTTCTAGTACTAGACCTCCTTGCCTCCAGAATGACATCCATCACTTGCTTACTGAGGGATGGTAAAGTACAGTTGTGTACACTTACCATAAATGTAAATGTTCGAGAGTAGTCACTGTTGCAGTCATAACATTTGGGTAATCCTGCTGGCCGGTTGCCCTCAGCCGGCCTGAATTCCAAAGTCTTGGGTCCTGCGTCGGCTGCTGTCACCCCTTCCCTGACGTCAGGTTGTCAGGGGTATAAAAGAAGCAGCCGACACCATTTTCTTCAGTTTTTCTTGCCCCAGATGTCAGGTGCCCCCAAAAAGGGTAGCCAAACTTTATTAAGAAGTTATGTACCTACCATAACGTTCCATGTTAGTTGTCTTCTTCTCGCCTTCTTTCTTGCTGGTTGGGTCCGGAGCCGATCCTCGTCTCTGACTCTGCCACCTTCAAAAGCTCGAGAGCTACTTACTGGCTCGAGGCCCCCCTATATCCCATGATGCCTGGCGCTAGATACCCAGATCTCGTTTGGCAAGTCTAACTGCAGACATAATAATAATAATAATAATAATAATAATAATTACAGGAATTCTGTCCTAGAAGGCATAAATCCTACTGGAGACACTACTAGTCAGAAGGAATAGCCAGAGAAGACTCAGCCAGTGATAAAAACATAAGGAACTCTTCTCGGTCTACTAGGATAGGAGGATGGAGGGTGGGACGCAAGAAAGAAGGCGAGAAGAAGACAACCAACATGGAACGTTATGGTAGGTACATAACTTCTTAATGTTAAGTTGTCTATCTCAACTTCATTCTTTCTGGTTGGGACAGCGTCCCTAGCACCTCAATCCTGGGTGGCTCATCGGAACAGACTCTTCAGAACAGTGGAACCAAAATCAGCTCTGCTCCTGGAAGCCACGTCCAGCTTAAAATGTGAAATAAAGGTATGAGGATTGGCCCATTTAGCTGCTGCACAAATAGTTTCCATTGGCAATCTTGCCTAAAAAGCCACTGAAGTAGCTAGAGCTCTAGTGGAGTGACCTTTTGGTTTAGCAGGAAGCTCTTTATTCCTTAGCTGATATATAAATATAATAATAGATGTCAACCACCTAGATAAGGTTACTTTCGACACAGGTAGACCTTGTTTACCCTCAGCATAGGACAGGAACAGCTGGTCTGATTTGCTTAGTTCTATGCAAGTAAAAGCGTAACTGTCTATGAACATCCAACGGATGCAATTTGTATTCCGCCTTGTTGGAATAATTTGGAAAAAACACAGGCATATCAATAGACTGATTCAAATTACTGCCAGAAGAAACCTTTGGAAGGAAGGATTAGTCCTAAGAGAAACTATGTCATTGTGGAAAACTAGATAAGGAGGGCGAACACAAAGAGCCTGAAGTTCAGAAACTCTTCTGGCTGAAGTAATTGCAACCAGAAGGGTTTTCCAAGAAAGAAACTTCAAAGAACAAGAAGCTGCAGGTTCAAAGGGGGGCAGTATCAGGGAAGCTAAAATCAAATTTAGATCCCACGGAGGCAGGGGATCTCTCACTGGGGACCTGAGTAAAGTAGTCCCCTTTGAGAAAAACTTTACAAAGCTTATGGGACATGATACTAGTATCCGATAGACCTGTATGAAAGTTTGAAATTGCAGCTAACTGAACTCTAATCGTGGCAGAAGAAGATCCAGCACAAAAAAGTTCTGCTAAAAAAATCCAAAATATGGTGCACAGGGGCTGAAAAGGGATCTATATAACTAGCCTCTGCCCAGAAAGAGAAACGTTTCCACTTACTAGCATAAGTCATTCTAGTGGTAGACTTGTGCGATAAGATGATTTCACGCACCAAGTGGGAGATGTTCGGAAGCCTGGCTAAGGTCGGAAGTGGAGCAACCAAGCAGTGAGCTGGAGAGATTGAAGGGATCAGAGCAGCCCGCCCGATTGATGGATCAGGAGGTCTGGAACTGGGTCCAGGGTCCAGGGCTGCTCCAGAAGGTAATGATGCAGGAACGGGAACCAAATTTGTCGAGGCCAGTAAGGGGTAATGAGGACCATCTTGCATCCCAGTGTGGTAGCTTTCTGTATTAATTTGGGAATCTGGGGAAACAGAGGGGAAAGCATAAAGAAGTCCCTGAGGCCAATCATGAACTAGAGAATCTCTGGGGGAGTGTCCGGGAAGAGGGAGGAGAGAGAAGAAATTGTTGCACTTGCTGTTGAAGGGGATGGCAAAAAGGTCGCAGCAAGGCTGACCCCATTTGCGGAAGATTTGGTCCGCCACTGTCTTGATTGAGTGACCACTCGTGAGGCATGAGAATTGCTCTGCTCACCCTGTCCGCTATAACGCTGGACTTCCCAGGGATGTGCGCTGCTATCAGAAACCGTTGGGAAAAGATCGTCCACTGCCAGAGTCCGAGTGCTTCTCGACAAAGGGGGTAGGACCTGGTCCCGCCTGCTTGTTGATGTACCACACTATCGACATATTGTCTGTTTGAATTGCAATTGTCCCGGTGGGAAGAGAGTTGTGAAGAGCTTGCAATGCCAAAAGCACAGCCCTCATCTCCAAGACATTGATATGCAGATGGTACTCCTGAGGCTGCCAGGTGCCTTGGGACTGTTCTGACCCTGAAAATGCCCCCCACACTCTATCAGGGAGACATCAGTAGTCACCATAGCCACTGGAGGAGGAAGAGCAAATGGTCTGCCCTGGGGTACTGATGGGGAAACCAACCATCAGGAAAGTTGGTTTTCGCATGTCTGTGTGATCATTATCTTGTGAGACATTGGAAGTTGCTGGAAAGACCATTGGGTGAACAGCATCCACTGAAGAATCCTCATATGAAAACGAGCAAGGGGGACTAGTATGACAGCCGCTGTCGTGAGGACCAAAGGTTTTTTAGGACGAATCTGGCCTGAATTTTTTTGCATCCTAATAAGACCTGCCCATGTCGGCGAATGTCTAGCACTGTCTAATGGAAGTCTCGCTGACATGTCCTTTGTATTTAAGTTTGCGCCTATAAAGGTAATAGATTGAAAAGGCAACAATGTAGACTTTTCGAAATTTATTATGATGCCTAGTTTGGAGCAAGTTTGGATGGTGTAGTCTCTGGCTCGCAGCAGGTGATGCCTGGTGGTTGCAGTAAGGAGCCAGTCGTCTAAATATGGAAACACCTGGAATCCTTTCCGTCTCAGGTGAGCAGTAACTACTGCCAAACATTTGGTGAACACCCTGGGGGCTGTGGTGAGACCAAAGGGCAGAGCTCTGAAATGATAATGACTGGCTCCCAGCCAGAAGCAGAGGAATCTTCTGGAGCGTCTGACCATTTTGATATGGTAAGTACGTGTCCTGAAGATCTATGGAGCACATCCAATTGTCCTGACCCAGAAAGGGTAAAATGGACTGTAGCGTGACAATCTGGAACTTCGTTCTTTGAACAGACCTGTTTAGTCTGCTGAGATCCAGAATGGGTCTCAAGTCCCCTGTCTTTTTTGGTACCAAAAAGAACCTTGAGTAAATTCCGGATCCTTGCTGGTCTGCTGGGACTGGCTGGCTGGCTCTTTTTCTTAGCAGGTTTTGAAATTTCTTGAACTGCTTGAACCCTTAGATTGGGTGGAACATCTGGAAGGGATTTGTTGGGAATGTAGGGAGTGCAAAAAAAAGGGGATTTTGTAGCCTTCGGATATGATAGACAGTACCCATTTGTCTTGTGTTATACTTTGCCAGGCTTTTGGGTACAGCGATAATCTTCCCCCGACTGCCTCCGAAGGTGGACAGCCGGGCAGCACTTCAGGGATGCTGGAAGGGCTTGTCAAAGAAAGATTCTCTTTGGCCCTGATTTTGCGGACCCCCTCTGCCCTGAGGGCGGCATCTATTGTTGTTCCCTCCTCTGCCCCTGGAGGGGAACTCTCCACGTGTGTCAGGCACGGCTCCCTGGGGTTTCCGGAACCACATCTTCCCACTCTTGGGATACGGTCTTGAAGGAGTGGAAAAACGGACTCCCACAGCAGAGAGAGTCTTGCCTTCCTGCTCACACCTGGTAAGGGTATCCTTCACCTGTGGTCCAAAAAGAGCAGAACCATCAAAGGGGGTGTTGGTGAAAGACGCCCTTAAGGGTTCCGCAAAGTTACATAAACGCATCCAAGCATGCCTCCTCAAGGCAACACCTGTGCCTGCAGCCCTACTCGCACCATCGGCTGCATAAGAGATGAGCCGCATGGAGGAGTTTACTACCGAATTTAGAGTTGCCAGCTGGGAGGCAACCTTAGCCTGGGCCCCCACAGCTAATGGATCTTGAAGGGCATCTCCTAGCTCTTTAAGGAGATCCCTTTGAAGGCGGGTAAAGTGGCACAAGTAGTTCATCGACCTCATGGAGAAGGTCGCTGAGGAAAACATCCGCTTCCCATATCTGTCCATCGTCCTAGAGTCCTTATTAGGGGGATGGACAGACGAAGAAGTTTCAGCCAAATCCTTTTTTGTGGCCGCTGCTACCACCATGGCATCAACGGGAACACCCTTAGTCAGAAATTGCTTGTCTTGTGGTGCAGTAATAAATTTTGTGGGTCTTCGGGGGGTTGGTTCCACTGTGTCTGGGGCTGACCACGCCTTCCGAGCCACCACAGACATCAGTGGATCGAAAGGCGGAGACACCCAGGAGGTGGAGGTTTGGGAACCAAATGCGTCCAGGAATACTGACTCATCCACGGAAGGGTTAAGGGTAGTCCAGTTCCCCCTCTGCCTAAGTATCTCAAGGATGTCTGAGAAAGAGACGTCCTCAGAGGGGGATCTCGGGGACCCTTCCGAATCCTCTAAGTCGGTATCTGAAGTGACAGACTCAGGGGAGTCAACATGCTTCCTCTTGCATTTCCTCTTTCGAGGGGGCTCCTCTGAACGGTCAGGGGAGGCCTCGGAAGAGGACGATACACCCAATGGGGTGCCCTGGAGTGCATGTTCCCCACGCTTGGGGTCTGGAGGAGGGGCAGACGCAGACACCATGGGGGGAGGAGCTGATGAGGCTGACCGTGGGGCTGACTCAGGCCAGCACACTCCTCATGACCTCGAAGGCGCCTCCTTCCCGATATTGGAGAAAGCTCCGGCTCCGAAGAGACCGGAATCCTTCCCGGCACCGAGAGAGACGGCTCCGAGGCCGATGTAGGAGCCAAACTCACCTGCGCCAAAGCTCCGAGAGGGAGAACGGGGTCGGACAAGGGTCCAATGCCACTCGCCCCCTCGGAGCCGATGAGGGAGTCCCTGCGCCCACTCAACACAACACTGATAATTATGCTCCCACTAACCTATACACCTCTGCGCCCCCTCCCCCCCCAAACAAACAAATCTCCTTTTACTCAAACACTAGAAGTGAATTAAACAACATTAGTGAACTTCATGCTTGGATCTCAAGCCACACTCCTGATGTCATCACCCTAACAGAAACTTGGCTAAAACCCCAACACCATGACAAAGACTTTTCCCCCTCCTGGCTATAGTACACTGCGCCTTGACTGCCAAAAGAAAAAGGGTGGTGGAGTTGCCATTGTTCACTCTAACCACCTTACTCTGACAACTCCTAATAAAACTATCCCATCCTTTTCCCCTGCTGAAATACTGACAGCCAACTTTGTACTTAACACCCATACCACCATCACAATATTAGCAATCTACATTCCCCCAGGGGATAACTCACCCCTGCTGAAAAAACATTTTCTCATATTTCTCTCAACATACTCCTAATGAAACCATTATTGTTGGTGACGTCAATATTAATTGGTTAACTCTCTGTACCCCAAGTTCTTCCTTACACATCAATTTGTATTTACTCAACATATCACTGAAGTCACCCATACCAACAACTCTCAGACACACAGCACCCTTATTGACTGGATTCTAGTCTCTCATTCCTCTAAATAACACAATCCTGAAAGCCTTGCCAACACACTAAGTGATCACTCCCCAATAAAAGTACTGAGATATATCCCTCACTTTACTAAACGGCATAGATTTATCACATGCCGCAAGCTTACTAACTTCCACCCCGACACCCTTAAATCTCTTCTCACTAAAGTTAATTGGAATTTCCTTACCCAACTCCCCTTTGACAATGCTGTCCTGTCTTTCAACTCCACCTTTCTCAAGATTCTTGACTCACTTGCCCCACTTCACACAGTCCGTATAAAATCTAATACATCTCCGTGGCTATCTGCATACTTGCTAAAATAGAAATCAGACCAAAAAGCATATTAAGAAAGATAAGAGAGACTTCCACTATTACCCACCCTCAGCCTAGAAATCTAACCCCCCAAAATGTTGCAACTCCTTAAATCACATACTACAGCATGATGGTCCCTGCTCTCCCCAATCCTTGTCCTGATAACACTCCCAAAGATAATGCATCCACTTTCAACACATTTCATTGACACACTATTCAAACTATTTAACCCCAGTGCCAATTCATCCACCTTTAATATTTGTAACCGCTCTCTATCAAATCCCACTATACTCTCATCAAATTATTTTTCCCTCAAACCTGTACCCAACTAGCTACATCAAATCCCTGCTTTCTAAACTCAAACCTTGCTCAGCTTCTACTAACAACATTCCTTCCCTTTTCTTTCAGTTAGCTGCTGACTTTTTGCTCTCCATGTATCTATCTTAATCAAACGCTCCATTTCAGAGTGCAAAGTCCCTTCCATTGGGAAACAATTCTTCACTCTACCAATACATAAAGGAGGTAACTCCTCAGACACCACTAATTTTAGACCACTTGCCATCCTCTCTCTTCTCTCAAGTTCTAGAAAAATGCATGCATAAACGAGTTATGCACTACCTACTCTCGGAAAATCTGCTTACACCTACTCAACATGGCTTTGGACCAAAGCATTGTACTACTACTGCTCTACTATCATTCCTTAATACTATAGCCCTTGGCAGAGATGACGAGAAGCATGCCTCCTGCCTATTCTTAGCGCTCTCTAAAGCTTCCGACACCATCTCTCACCCTCTCCTTCTGTACAAACTATCCAGCCTTAACTTCTCCCCTGCTACTGTTGCATGGTTTTCCAGCTACCTCACTGACAGATCTCAAGCAGTTATATGGCAATCTGCACTCTCTCCTCCTCTCCCAGTTAAAATGGGTGTCCCTCAGGGTTCCATCCTTGGTCCACTACTTTTCAACATCTTCACTAATCATCTTTATTCTTCCTGTCCTCAGTCATCACTGGGTCTAATATGCTGATTACTCTACCCTCAAACTCATCTGTACAACACAGATTTCATTTAACTCAGTAGAAAAATGGCTCTCTGATAACCAGCTTATCCTTAACCCAAAAAAAACTAAGCTAATGCTTTTTCTTCCTAAGAACTACAACCACATTAAATCCACTTTCACAATCCTGTCTCTCAATAACTCACGCATCGAGGTGAAAACTAGCACTAAACTCCCTTGGTGTCATCACTGACCACCAACTTAAATTCAATCTACACATTAACAACTGTATCATGAAAAGTCATCAGAAACTAGGGCTCCTCTACCGCAACAAAACGTTTCTCACCAGTGAAGCTAAAGTAACTCTCTTATGCCTACGTCCTATGCAGTCTATTTTATGTCATTCAAATTCTTACTTGCCTCAACTCACACTCCTTGCCAAACTTGAATCTACCTACAACAAGATAGCCAAATTTGCAGCACATCAAACTTACAAGTCATATTACTGTCTCTCACTCAAACACCTTAATTGGCTTGAACTACCTCATCAGCTTCTTTTCCCTCAACACTAGAATATCCACGCCACCCTTTATCAGCCTTCTTACTGTCATACCCTATAATCTGTCATCTCCCACTATTCACCTGCTAGATCCCACCGGAGCTCTAACCTAGATCTGCTAAAAATCCACAAACCTAAAACTAAGAAAGGATGTATTCTCTATAGCTATAATCCTTCCAAGGCATTGAACAAACTCCCACTAGAGATCAGGTCACTCAAGCAACTTAATAAATTCAAGCTAGTCACTAAAGAATACCTGTTAAGCCATTGGATCTGCCTCTGAACTCACCCCCATTAAACAGCTCATCAATCCCAACTCCACACGTCTATCTGCTCCCAACCTATGTAAATTTCTCCAGCTTTCTATACCTTGTCTCACATTAACTTCTCTATCCCAAGCACATTACATAATTCTTATCTGCATAATGTAAGATTTTACGTCTGGTGACAAAACAATCGTTAGTCCTGAATGATGTAGAATTCTAAACCTGACAGACAATTAGTTTACTGTAGTAAAATAGAAGTTATGTTCTTACCATAACGTTCCATGTTAGTTGTCTTCTTCTCGCCTTCTTTCTTGCTGGATGGGTTCGGAGCCGACCTCGGCTCCGACTCGGCCACTCTAAAAGCTCGAGAGTTGGTTCCACCGGCTCGAGGCTCCCCTTGTATCCCACAATGCTAGGCGGTATTACCTCAGATCTCGTTTGTAAGCTAGGCCCAGCCAATAATAAATCCAGAACTACTGGAAATGGGAAAACCCACCTCTATAAAAAGAAAGGAAGAAGGTGACCTGAAACCTGATGAAGGAATATATGCATAGCATAGCATATACATAGAGGTGGTAGAAAGAGAGGTCACAATCAAACTCCTCTAGGTCTGTCCAGGCTAGGGGGAAGGAAGGTGGGACGCAAGAAAGAAGGTGAGAAGAAGACAACTAACATGGAACTTTATGGTAAGAACATAACTTCTATATGTTAAGTTGTCTATCTCGCCTTCATTCTTGCTGGATGGGACCGCGTCCCTAGCACCTTGTCCCGGGTGGCCTATCGGAACAGACTCTTGAGTACAGTGGAACCAAAATTAGGTCTATGTCTAGAAGCTAAATCCAATTTATAATGAGAAATGAAAGTGTGAGGAGTAGCCCATGTAGCTGCTGCACAAATGGTATCAATAGGCAGCCTGTCTTGGAAAGCTATAGAAGTAGCCAAAGCTCTAGTCGAATGAGCCTTAGGTTTGTTAGGCAACTTTTGGTGTCTAATTTCATACACAAAGCAAATCAGGGATGTAAGCCATCTGGAGAGTGATACCTTCGAAACTGAAAGGCCCTTTCTGCCTTCTGCATAAGAGACAAACAACTGGTCAGTTTTCCTGATCTGTTTGGTCCTATCCAAATAATACCTTAATTGACGATGAACGTCTAGCCAATGCAATTTTTGTTCAGACCTGTTAGAAAAGTTAGGAAAAAACACAGGGAAGTCAATGTTTTGATTTAGATTTGCCGCAGAGGTTACTTTAGGTAAAAAGGATGGATTGGTCCGCAAGGATACCCTATCCTTATGAAACAACAGATACGGTGGTCGACTGCTGAGTGCATGAAGCTCTGAGACCCTTCTAGCTGAAGTAATGGCTATCAGAAAGAGAGTCTTCCAGGATAGCAATTTCATTGAACAGGAAGCTGCAGGTTCAAAAGGGGGAAGAATCAAAGATGTGAGAACTAAATTAAGGTCCCAAGAAGGAGGAGGATTTCTTATAGGAGGCTTAAGAAGAAAAACTCCCTTCAAGAAAGCTTTGCAAAGCTTGTGAGACATGATGGCAGAATCTGAGATGCCTACATGAAAGTTAGATATAGCTGCCAATTGAACTTTAAGAGTAGAAGGAGATGAACCTGCATGGAAAAGATCAGCTAGAAAATCAAGGACTATTTGGATGGGAGCAGTGAAAGGATCTATGTCCCTTCCTTGAGCCCAATATGCGAAACGTTTCCACTTACTAAGATAAATCTTCCGAGTGGAAGATTTATGGGAAGCTATCAAAATATCTCGAACAGAGTGAGATATCTGAGGAAGCCTGGCTAAAGTTGGAATTGGAGGAAGCAAGCAGTGAGGTTCAGAGAGGGGAGGGAGCGATGTAACTGACCCGACTGATGGATCAAAAGATCTGGAACTAGGTCCAGATGCCAGGGTTGCTCCAACAGAAATTGATGTAGAAAGGGGAACCAAACCTGTCGAGGCCAGTAAGGAGCAATGAGGATCAATAAGGCCTTCTGAGCGATAGCTTTCTGTATCACTTGAGAGATTAGTGGGAAGGGGGGGAATGCATACAGAAGTCCCCGGGGCCAAACTTGGACTAGAGCGTCTCTGCTGGGCTGGCCTGGTAAAGGGAAGAGGGTGAAATAATCTTTGCACTTGCTGTTTTGGGGAGTAGCAAAAAGGTCGCAGCAAGGCTGACCCCACTTGAGAAAAATTTTCTCCAAGATAGAATCTTTCAGAGACCACTCGTGAGGCATGAGAATAGCTCTGCTCAACTTGTCCGCGATAAGATTGGACTTCCCGGGGATGTGCGTTGCTATCAGAAACCGCTGAGAAGAAATCGCCCATTGCCACAGTCTAAGTGCTTCTCGACATAGGGGGTAGGACCTGGTTCCGCCTTGTTTGTTGATATACCACACTACAGACATGTTGTCCGTCTGAATTGCTAACGTTCCCAAGGGAAGAGAGTCTTGAAGGGCTTGCAACGCTAAAAGCACTGCTCTCATCTCTAGAACATTTATATGCAAGTGGCGTTCGTCTGGTTGCCATATGCCCTGGACTGTTCTGCCCTGATAATGCCCCCCCCCACCCGATCAGGGAGGCGTCCGTTGTCAGAGTAGCAACCGGAGGGGGAGGGACAAAGGGTCTTCCTAGGAAGAGCTGGGGGGAAGAAATCCACCAAAGAAGATGATTCTTGCATGCTTGCGTAATCACAATGTTGTGGGACATCGGAAGTTGTTGGTACGACCATTGTGTGAAGAGCATCCATTGAAGGATTCTCATGTGAAATCTGGCTAATAGAAGTAGAGGGATAGCAGCCGCCATAATCCCCAGTACTTTTAGAACTAATCTGACTGACTCTGTTGCTGTGGAAGAGAAGGGAGACCAGTTTGTGTATGTCTGCTATCCTTTGATCTGTGAGTCTCGCAGACATGTTGACTGTGTCTAGATTTGCGCCTATGAAGGTAATAGCATGACAAGGTGACAAAACAGACTTTTCGCAATTTATTGAGATACCTAACTTTTGAAAAATGCGAAAGGTGTAGTCTCTGGCAAGTAGAAGAAGATGCTTGGTAGGAGCTGTGAGGAGCCAGTCGTCTAAGTATGGAAACACCTGGAATCCTTGACGTCTCAGGTGAGAAGCTACCACTGCCATGCATTTGGTAAACACCCGGGGGGCAGTGGTGAGTCCAAAGGGCAGGGCTCTGAATTGAAAGTGACTGGTTCCCAGCCTGAAGCGGAGGAATCTCCTGGAGCGTCTGTTCATTTTTATATGATAGTACACATCCTGGATGTCTATAGAGCACATCCAGTTTTCCTTTCCCAATAGGGGTAGGATGGATTGTAGCGTGACCATCCGAAATCTTGTTTTCTTGACAGACTTGTTCAAGATACTGAGATCCAAAATGGGTCTCCAGTCCCCTGTTTTCTTTGGAACCAAAAAGAACTTGGAGTAGATTCCGGATCCTTGCTGGTCTGCTGGCACTGGCTGAATGGCTCTTTTTGCAAGCAACTTTGATATTTCCAACGCTGCTTGATCCCTTTGAGCGGGTGGAACATCTGGAAGGGATTTTTTTGATTAATTTGGAATGCGAAAGAACGTAATGGAATAGCCTTCGGAAATGATGGACTGTACCCACTTGTCTTGAGTTAGGGATCGCCAGGCTTCTAGGTACAGTGACAATCTTCCCCCGACTGCCTCCGAAGGTGGACAGTCGGGCAACACCTCAGGGATGCTGGAAGGGCTTATCGGAAAAGGTTTCTCGATTGCCCTGGTTCTGCGGACCCCCCCTGCCTCTAGGGCGATGTCTACCATTATTGTTCCCCCCTCTGCCTCTAGAGGGGAACCGACTCTGTGAGTCAGGCAAAGTCCCTTGAGATTGTTTGCGGAACCACATCTTTCCACTTTTCTGGCCTTTGGGGTAAGGTCTAGAAGGAGTAGAAAAACGGACTCCGACGGCAGAAAGAGTTTTGCCATCTGTCTCGCACCTTGTCAAGGTTTCTTTCACTTGAGGACCAAAAAGGGACGATCCATCAAACAGGGAATTAGTGAAAGACGTTTTAAAGGGGTCCGCAAAATTGCACAGCCGCATCCAGGCATGCCGGCGTAAGGCCACACCTGTCCCTGCGGCTCTGCTCGCTCCATCAGCCGCATATGAAAGAAGGCGCATGGAGGAGTTAGCTATAGAATTTAGGGTAGCCAGCTGAGTGTTCATCTTATCCTGAAAACCCGCAGCTGTAGGATCCTTTAACATCTCACTCGCTTCCTTGATCAAGTCTCTTTGAAGACGAGTGAAATGACAGAGGTAGTTCAGCGAACGCATAGCAAAAGTCGCTGACGAAAACATCCGCTTCCCGTACCTGTCCATAGACCTAGATTCCTTGTTAGGAGGATGGACAGGCACCAAAGGATCAGCTAGCTCCTTCTTAGTGGCGGCAGCTACCACCATAGCATCCACAGAAACTCCCTTAGTCAGAAATTGCTTATCTGCTGGTGCTGTGATAAACTTTGAAGGTCTCCTGGGGGTAGGGTCCACAGAGTCAGGAGCCGTCCAAGCCTTTTTAGCTACCACCTGCATGAGGGGGTCAAGGGGGGGGGGGGACACCCAGGAGGTGGACGGGCGAGAGCCAAACGCCTCAAGATACACAGATTCATCCTCCGAAGGGTTAAGGGCTGGCCAATTTCCCCTCTGTTTCAGGATCTCTAGAATGTCTGCAAAGGAGACATCTTCAGAAGGGGAACGGGGAACCCTCGAATCCTCTAAATCCGTGTCAGAGGTGACAGACTCAGGTGAGTCTATGTGCTTCCTCTTGCACTTTCTCTTCCTAGGGGGCTCACCTGCCAATTCAGGAGAGGCCTCGGAAGAGGATGAGATCCCCACAGGGGATTCTTGAGGAGCTGGCTCTCTGCGGTCTGGGATGAGGGAGTGAGCAGACATAACCTGAGGCACCGAAGAGGGAGGGACGGACGGAGCCGACTGTGGAGTTGAACCGGGTTCCAACACACTCCGCATGACCTCGAAGGCACCCCTGTCAGGCAGAGCCAAAGGTCCCCGCTCCAAAAAGCTGAAAACCTCCCTTGGCACCGACAGCGATGGCTCCGAGGCCGATGTCAGAGCCGAACTCACCAGCGCCGAAGCGCCGAGAGGGAGAGCGGGGTCGGACAAGGGTCCGATGCCACTCACCCCCTCGGAGCCGACGAGGGAAGTCCGGCGCCGAGATTCTTCCAAGGAAGAAATCGGAGCCGACAACGGGGCCGAAGACAATTGTATCGGCTCCGACGCTACCACAGTCTCGGTTCCGAAATGCCCCGGCTCCGAGCTCAAAGGAGTCGGAGGAGGAACATTTTGAGAGATAGGGTTAAGCATCGACTGATGAGTCGGGCTCTGAAGCATTTGGGCCAGTGCCTCGGACTTAAGTCGACTCACTACCCTCTGAAGGTCATGGTCAGAAAGTCTCGATGACCTAGAGGAGTGAGATCTATGGCTCCGTTCAGACAGCAAGGGAGATGCTGGAGCCGAATGAACGGAGCCAAGGGACGGTGACCTGGACCTCTTCCTAGATGTCGGTTCCGATGGTCTGATCGGAGCCGACTCAGATATTTCCAATACCTCGGCTCCAGCCGGAGCCGAGGGAACCACAGAAGTAGAAGTTAGAGTCTCATCGGCTCCAGCCGGAGCCGATGTTGTAGTAGACTTCGATGTCTTAGGTGTCGACTCAGTAGCTGGAGTCGAAGACCTAGAAGCCTTAGAAGGTTTGCCCGAAGAAACAGTCGGGGGACCCTCGGGCTTTAGCAAGCCCCGTAAAATGAGCTTGTTCTTTCTTTCCTGCAGGACTCTAGGGCTGAAGCCATGGCATACAGCACAAGAGTCCTGCAGGTGTAAAGGTCCCAGGCAGTAAACACAAGAAGTGTGACCATCTGTCAGAGACATTTTCTGACAGCATGAGTCACACTTCTTGACATTTCAAGGAACAAGTGCAACCACACACAAGCACAAACACACCGATTACACTATACACTAAATAACAGTAACTTAAACTAAATAAAATTATTTTAGTTTTATAAAAGTCCCTACAGAAAACACATACACTCCAAGGGGATGGGAGGGCCCGAAGGCCTAAGGGAAGAACATATAAGTTCTTGTGGTAAAAAAAGGTGAAGAACAAGGAGGAAGGGATAAAAATCCTTTAAGGTAAGGGGATACTGTATGGAAAACTAATTTAAAGGGTTTTAATAAACTTTTTTAAACTATTTCCTACACTAACCTGAAGCCGGTGAAGCAACACGTCTCGATAGCTGTAGCGGCAAACGAGATCCAAGGTAATACCGCCTAGCATTGTGGGATATAAGGGGAGCCTCGAGCCGGTGGAACCAACTCTCGAGCTTTTAGAGTGGCCGAGTCGGAGCCGAGGTCGGCTCCGAACCCATCCAGCAAGAATGAAGGCGAGATAGACAACTTAACATTCCTTGTTTTTTTACGTACATGTTGCTTTGAATATTTTCCGTAAACCAGTTGTAGGTTGCTTACTTCTGTAAATTATAATCTGTAGAACATGTGGAGCTTTTCTCCCCTGGCCTCCGCTGAAAAAGGGCTACTTAGCTCAGTCGGACAAACCCGGTCAACAAATGTATAATACATAAATAATTTAAATGTTACAATTATAACTTTTGTAGATACATAGGGGAAGGACCATTTTTTGAAGAAAGTGTAAGCAACAAGATATGGCATGTACTGAGGAAGTTTACTTGCAAGTCCACCTATGTGGTGTACTTGGCTAAGTGTTCATCTTGCACTGCATTCCATATAAGAAAAATGAGTAGTTAAAAAAAGAGGATGTATGTACAGATACATCCCACCAAAATATAAAATACAGACAATGCCTAAGCGAAACATGCCTTAAGTAAAAATTATAAAAAAATATATTCCACTGTTATAGGTTATGTACCATGTGACTTAAATGGGGATAGAGAAGGAGAATTACATGTTAGAGAGTTTAAGTGGCAATCACAATGGAACTCCCCAGAATGTGCGCTACTATAAGAAAGCGTTTGTAATACATTGCCCACTGCCACACTAAGGGCTTCTCGATGAAGGAGATAAGACGTGGTTCCTCCAAGCTTGTTGATGTAGCAAAACGCCAACATATTGTCTGTTTGAATTGCAATACTTCCCTAAGTAAGAGCTGTCTGAAAGGCCTGCAACGCAAGAAGCACCGCTCTTATCTCCAAGACATTGATGTGCAAGTTGCCATCTAATTGGGACCAAGTGTCTTGGATCCTCCTGCTCAAAAAATACCCACCCACCCTTATCTGAGAGGCGTCCTTGGTCACTATGGCCATGGGTTCCAGAAAATCAGGACGACAACTATGGAGAACTTAAACGGAATGCATCCACCAACAATCTGTTTTGCAACGGTTGGTTACCAGGACTTGTTCTGACAATGGCTGATAAAGTATAGACCACCGGGAAGCTACTAGCCATTGCAGAATTCTCATATGTAAACATGGCTAGTGGCAACCAAGAGTTATAGAAGCTGCCATAGTTCCTAAAGCTTGCAAGATTAATCGTGCTGGAACCTTCTTTTTGTGGATTAACTTTTGTACCTAAGCCAGAATTCTCTGATGATGTTCTGGAGGAAGAGAAGAGTACAGTTGTGTACACTTACCATAAATGTAGATGTTCAAGTGTCTTCACTGTTGCAATCGTTACATTTGGGTTATCTGCTTGCAGGTAGCCCTCAGTTGGCCTGATTAACAAAGTCTTGGGTCCTGCATCGGTTGCTGTCCCTTCTTCCATGACGTCAGGTCGTCAGGGGTATAAAACATGCAGCAGACTCCATTACATCAGTTTTTCTTGCCCCAGATGTCAGGTGACCCCCCTAATGGGAAGCAATTAAATATAAAAGTATAATGATATACCTCCAACAAAAAAGCAAATACACCAAAAAGGCTTTTAAGCACAGTAGCATAGTAAAGGAAAGTAGAGGTATAGCCAAAAGAAGTTAGGGGGCTGGAGGGAAGGTAACCAGGACTGCAACAGTGAATACACTCGAACATCTACATTTATGGCAAGTGTAAAACACTGTACTATGCTCTTCATGTTTTACTGTTGCAGTCATTACAGTTGGGTAGATTCCCAAAGCTATGGTTGGGAGGAGGAATTTAGATAGCATTAGGGCCAGCTATAAGGCCCTGTAAGACTGCAGTGGCAAAGCCAGCTCTGGATTTAGAAAAAATTGGCAAAAGATAATGCTTGGTGAAAGTATGTACAGAACTCCAGGTAGCAGCTTCTAGGATGTCCCTTGTAGGGACGCCTCTGAGAAAGGCTGTAGAGGTAGATGCAGCCCTGGTGGAGTGAGGTCTGATCCCCTGGGGGATAGGTTTTCCATGGTGCTTATAGCAGAAATGAATGCAATGGCTTATCCATTTAGAAATGGTTTGCTTTGAAATAGCCTTCCCCTTGGCTCCAGCGACAAATGCCACCAGCAGTTGTTCAGATTCCCTTTGAGGTTTAGTACTGTCCAAGTAGAATCTAAGTTGTCTGTCCACATCTAAGGAATGCAGTATCCGTTCTCCTTTACTCTGTGGATTGGGAAAGAATGGTGGCAAATGAATGGACTGATTAAGAGCCACTGGATACCACCTTGGGCATGAAGGATGAATTGGTTCTAAGGGACACCCTGTCTGCATGAAAGATGATGAAAGGCTCCACTGCCATAAAGGCCTGTAATTCAGATACCCTTCTAGCTGAAGTAATTGCTAAAAGGATAGCTGTTTTCCAAGAAAGAAATTTTAAGTCTGCAGTAGCAGCTGGCTAGAAAGGAGGTAGAATAAGTTTCTCCAAGACAAAGTTAAGGTCCCACGCTGGGGTTGGAGCTCTCCTGGGTGGTCTCAATTTTTTGGCCTCTGAGGAACTGCTTGAGCAGTGGATGAGAGAAGAGGGGAGGTTCTGTGTTATAATGAGCTGAAATGGCTGAGGCGTGGATTTTAATGGAGGAAAAAGACAGGCCCTTGGGAAGCATCTCAGTTAAGTATTGTAAAATCTGAGGTAAATTGGGTGCTGCTGTGCTCATCCCTTGAGATTGGTTCCAGGCACAGAATCTTTTCCATTTTTCAGCAGAAGATTTTCTAATACTAGGCCTCCTTGCCTCTAAAGTGATATCCATCACAGGTTTACTGAGGAATGGTAAAGGAGAGATTACGTAATTAGCCAGGCTGCAAGGTTCAGTGTTAGAAGGAGAGGGTACAGAATCTGGTTCTCCTGCTGAGACAACAGGGAAGGAGTCTGAGGCAGGTGCCATGGAGATAACCGTGACACTGCACAGGAGGGGGTACCAGTGGTGATGCGACCAGTCTGGAGCAATCAAAATAGTTCTTGGTTTGTCCCGTTTGACTTTTAGCAATACTTTGGAGAGCAGAGGAAGGGGGGAGGGGAGGCATAGACCGATGGGTTTTTCCAGCTGAAGAACAGAGCATACACTTTCCAGGCTTGTTTCTGAGGAATCCTTGCACAAAATTTGTCCAATTGGTAGTTCTGGGGAGAGGCAAAAGTACAGTTTTTGTACCTACCATAAATGTAGATGTTCGAGTGCTAATACAGCTGCAGTCATAACAGATGGGTTCTCCTGCAGTCAGGCGGGTCCTCGGTCGGCCGAATTCCAAAGTCTAGGTCTGGCGTCGGTTGTCGTCGCTTCTTCCCTGACGTCAGTGCAACAGGGGTATAAAAGAACCAGCCGATGTCATTTTCTTCAGTTTTTCTTGCCCCAGATGTCAGGTGCCCCCAGAAAGAAGGCAATACATAAAATTATGTAATAATGGAATGCAATATAATCAAAGAGCAGTAGTTGCAAGCAAATACACCATAAAAGAAGACCCCTAGAAGGGAAGGAGGGAGGGAAACCTGGACTGCAGCTGTATTAGCACTCTAACATCTACATTTATGGTAGGTACAAAACTGTACTATGTTCATCGTGCATACAGCTGCAGTCATAACAAATGGGTAGAATCCCAAAGCTAAGAAAGGGGTGGTAGGCACTAGGTGGAGCTAGGAGGAGCCAAAATGCCCTGCAAGACTGCAGTGGCAAAGCCTGCTCTAGATTTGGAGTATAATAGTAGGTTGTAGTGCTTAAAGAAGGTATGCACAGAACTCCAAGTGGCTGCTTCTAAAATATCCTTGGTAGGAACTCCTCTGAGGAAGGCTGCAGAGGTGGCTGTGGCCCTGGTAGAATGAGTTCTAATGCCTGTAGGTACAGTTTTGCCATGAAAGGAATAGCAAAAGCGTATGCAGTGGGCTATCCATTTTGAGATTGTCTGTTTGGATATTGACTTTCCTTGAGCTCCTACCGCATAGGCCACAAAAAGCTGTTCTGATTTTCTGAAAGGTTTTGTTCTGTCCAAATAATAATGCAGTTGTCTGTGGATGTCCAAGGAATGCAGTAATCTCTCCCCTTTGTTTTGAGGATTAGGATAAACAGTAGGTAAATGTATGGCCTGATTTAAAGCTACCCTGGATACCACTTTAGGCATAAAGGACGGGTTGGTACGTAATGAAACTCTGTCCTGATGGAAGATGATAAAAGGCTGGACAGCCATAAGAGCCTGTAGTTCTGAAACTCTACGAGCTGAAGTGACAGCCAGAAGGAAAGCTGTTTTCCAGGACAAATATTGTAAATCTGATGAGGCAGCTGGTTCAAAAGGAGGCAAAGTCAGTTTTTCCAGAATGAAATTAAGATCCCAAGCAGGTATTGGTTGTTTCCTTGGAGGTCTTAAATTCTTAGCCCCTCTGAGGAACTGTCTTAATAGAGGGTGAGAGAATAAAGGTGGATCAGTGTTGTATTCTGCAGAAATGGCTGAGGCATGGATTTTGATGGAGAACGAAAGTCCACTGCTTAGCAGTTCAGCCAAATATTGTAGTATTTGAGGTAAATTCAGTTTTCCAGGGCACTGGCCCTCTCATTCCAAACAAAAACGTTTCCATTTTGCAGAGTAAGCTTTTCTAGTTGATGGCCTTCTGGCCTCCAAAATGACATCCTGCACCTCCTTGGAGAGCAGGGCCTGCTGCGATGCTAAGGAATCTTCCATGCGGCTAGATTGAGTGTTTTCAGCTGACTGTGAAGAGTTGTGAAGCTGTGCTGAGTCAGAAGAGGAGGCATTAGAGGCAGGGTCCATGGTGGAGAATGCGTCAGGCTCCTCAGGAGTGGGTACCAGTGTTGCCTTGGCCAGTCCGGAGCAATGAGGATCATCTGTGGTCTGTCTGCTCTGGTCTTCAATAGGACTTTGGGCAGCAGAGGAAGAGGTGGGAAGGCATAAACTGTCATTGATGTCCAACTGAAAGAGAGCGTCCACTCTCCAGGCCTTTGGATGGAAGATCCTTGAGCAGAATTTTGCCAATTGATGATTTTTGTGGGAGGCAAAAAGATCTATGTCTGGCCTTCCCCATTCTTGGATTATTTCTGTAAAAACTTTTGGATGCAACTTCCATTCGTGTGGATCTGTCATATTCCTGTTTAGATTGTCTGCCAGCGTGTTTTCCTTGCCTGGCAAGTACTGTGCTTGTAGTTCCATTTGTAAGTCCATGGCCATGTTCCAAAGTGACATGGCCAGTCTGCATAGGGGTTAAGAATGTGTTCCTCCCTGCTTATGTACCACATAACTGTGGTGTTGTCTGTTCTTATCAATAGCTGACCTGGTTGTAGAAGATCCTTGAAAGCTGTAATAGCATTTATCACTGCTAGCATTTATTTTTGATTGATGTGAAGGTGCTTTTCTTTTTGGGTCCATTTGCCCTGAATGCACCGGTCTGTCATGTGCGCCCCCCAGGCGTAGTCCGAGGCGTCTGTTGTGATGACTTGATTTGCTTGAGGCTTGCTGAATGGAAGACCTGTGTTTGTTTGGCATGCTTGAGCCCACCACAGAAATTCCGTTTGCAGACATGGAATTAGTGGTATTATTGTTTCCAAACTGTGGCTGTGTTGAGACCATATGTTTTTTAGGTACCATTGTAGTTTTCTCATATGCAGCTTTGCACATGGGATTAGTAAGATGCAAGATGCCATGAATCCCAGAGCCTGCAGGATTTTCCTTGCAGTCAGCCTGGTGCAATTTGCCAGTGTTCTGAAATACTGAATTAGTTGCCCCTGCTTCTCTGGCGTGAGGTAGGCCATCTGGGTGTTTGTGTCCAAATTGGCACCCAGGAAAATTATCTTCAGAGAGGGTATTAGTCTTGATTTCTCTTTGTTGACTGTGTATCCTAGAGAGTTTAATAACATTATTACATAAGCCAGATGTTTCAGAAGAATGTGCTTGCTGTCCGCTTGGATCAGGCAGTCATCCAAATAAGGGTATATTTGCATCCCTTGAAGTCTGCAGTAGGCAATTACTGATGCCAGGCATTTCGTGAATACTCTGGGTGCAGTAGATAAACCAAAGGGCAATGCAGAGAATTGATAATGGGTTGAACCTGCAAGAAATCTGAGGCATCTTCTGCAATTTTGTCTGATTGGGACATGCAGGTATGCCTCCTTGAGGTCCAATGTTACCAGCCAAGACTCCTTGCCCAGCATGGGAAGAAGTTGCTGTAGAGTGAGCATCTTGAATTTTGGTACGAGTAGAAATGTGTTTAGGATGGATGGGTCCAAAATAGGTCTCCAATCTTTTCCCTTCCTTGGTACCAGAAATAGCCTGGAATAAAAACTTTGACCTTGTTCGTGCGTAGGTACCTCTTGAATAGCTTTCATGTTTATAAGATCTGAAATTTGCTTTTGTGCCTCTGCCCTTTGATTGTGTGGCAGGTTTGGCATGCCTTTAATTTTTGGAAGGGTATGAAAATGGAATTTGTAGCCTCTGTTTATAATGTTCAGGATCCATTTGTCCTTTGTGACAATATGCCAATTTTTTGAGAATAGTGCCAGCTTTCCTCCTAAGGGGGCTGCCATTTGAGACCTGGTTGGCATGCAAAGGGGAAGTCATTGGTTTTGCTTTCTGAAAGATTGCGAGTTGTCCTCACCACCTCTGTGTAGGAGCTTGCCATTGTCTGCCTCTGTACGAGCCTTGTGTTTGCCCTCTGCCCCTCGGGCGCCTGTATCTGCCTCTTTGGGGTCCGTCTGTGGCAGGAAAGGACCAGTTTTTGGAAGGCCAATTTCTACTAAAACGTGGGGGTTGAACCTGCAAAAATTCTTTCGCAGTTTGCATTGATTTAGCCTTTTCCTCCATTTTCCGTAATACTTCCTCAGCATTTGCCCCAAACAGTACATCCTTCTGAAGAGGGGCGTCTGGTAATTTAGCTTTGACATGATCAGGCAAGGCTTGTTCCTTGAGCCAGGCATGCCTACGTATGACTGAGCCTGTAACAGCAGCTCTACATGAGGCCTCTAGTGCATCAAAACCACATTGTAAGGTATGTTTACCCACTTGTTCTGCACTATGCATCAAATCCTGCAACTCCTTCATGTCTGGTTGTTCAGGTTGTGACATTTTACTTTTCAATTGAGATAACAGAAACTGTTGGTATTTTAGCATATGAAACTGACAGTTTAAGGCCCTCATGGATAAGGTAGCCGAGGTATATACCTTTTTTCCCCACCTTTCTAAGGATCTGGAATCTCTCTCGGAAGGCAATGGGTTTTTGGCAATGGAGGCCTTAACTCCCTTGGGCCCCTGTGAGATGGTTTCTAGGTCAGCAGCATGGCTTTTGTATAGAAATTGGTGTAAGAGTCAGGAACCCTGTAGTACCTGTCAGGCTTAACTGGAGCTGGAGGAAGAGAGTTCGGGTTAAGGCAGGCCTCCGAGTAAACATCATCTAGGATGTCCAGGACAGGAGGAATAGCCAGAGGCCTGTGCTGGGGTAACAAAAGAAATTCCCTGAGCCTTTTCTTGGAATCTGAATAATCCTGGCCTTCCCAGTGGAAGTGTTCCCTTAAGGTATGCAGAGTTTCACCAAATGAGTAATCCTCGGGGGGGGGGGGGGAATACACAAGGAATAGATTCCTCTGCATCAGAGTCTTCAAAAGGGGAGTAAGACTGTTCCTGATAATCAGAGTGCTCTGAAATAATGGAGCCCTGATCAGAGGAGGGGGAATCTTTCTCCACTCTGGGTCTTTTGTCCGGAGGTGGCTGAGAACCTCTGATTAGAGTAATTAAATCCTCAGCCATTTTAAGCATCTGTTTCTTAGGCATGGGGCCTGGAGATGGGCCCTGTGTAGCTGGTCTCTTAGGGTGCATGGTAGCTTTAGACTTGGTGAAAGCCTTGATGGAGAAAGAAGAGAAAGGTCTGAAGACACCTTGAGTGGAGGTGGACCTGTCCACATTCTGAGTTTCAACGCCAAGCGTGGCTTCGGTATCTGTAGTCAGGGTGTGGGCCGAGGAGCCTGCGACCTCGGGTACAGGAGACACCGCCCAGGATGTGTCGTCGGTAATCAGGGACTGCATAGGCACCTCGCTGAGAACCGGACCACGTGTAGTCGGCTTTGGCGTGGTGTCGGTAGAGGCCGCGGACCTCGAGTGTCAGTCCTTGACTTTGCGTTTTTTTAGACAAAATCGGAGTCGGAGTATCCGACGACATAGTATAGTTAAATGCTTTCCCAAAATAATGCTGGGCGAACTCCGCCCGACGCTTAGTAGTGCGTTTGTTGAATGTGGCACAAAAGCGACAGTGGTCTGGGCCTAAACAAGGTATACAGAGGGAATGGAAATCCTTATGCGGTATTTGCTTCCCACAAGAAATACAATTATTAACTTTGTCTGACATCGGTCTGAGGCAAGAAAAAGTTTCCCCAACGGGGTACTTAGCTTTCAAGAAAACTTCGGTTCCAAATTTTTCGTAATCTCAGGAGCTGGCCGACCGGCACTTGCGAACTGTTTCTGCTTCAGGCACCGCGCGGCAAGAAAGACTGAAGAAAATGGCGTCTGCTGGTTCTTTTATACCCCTGTCGCACTGACGTCAGGGAAGAAGCGACGACAACCGACGCCGGACCTTAGCTTTGGAATTCGGCCGACCGAGGACCCGCCTGACGGCAGGAGAACCCATCTGTTATGACTGCAGCTGTATGCACGATGAACATCAGGTCTATATCTGGGCTCCCCCATTCATTTGTCAACACGCTGAAAATTCTTGGTTACAGTTTCCACTCGTGTGGGTCCATGAGGTTTCTGCTTAGTCCATCTGCCAGTGTATTTAATTTTCCTGGCAGGAACTGAGCTTGTAGGTGCACTTGGTAGCTCAAGGCTGTGTTCCACAATGCCATGGCTAGTCTGCAGAGGGGATAAGAATGTGTAACCCCCCACCCCCTGCTTGTTTATGTACCACCTAACAGTGGTGTTTGTCCGTCTTTACCATTAGTTGTCCTGGAAGAATGTGGTCCTTGAAGGCAGTCAGAGCATTCTGTACAGCTAACATTTCTTTTTGATTGACATGCAGGTGCATTTGACTTGGGTTCCCTTTGCCCTGAATGCACTTCCCTGCCAGGTGAGCCCCCCATGCAAAGTCTGATGCGTCTGTTGTTAGGGTTTGGGCAGCAGGGGGTGGTGTGAAAGGTAGTCCCTTGTTTTGGTGGCAGGCCTCTGCCCACCAAAGTAACTCTAGGCGTAGGCAAGGTATGATAGGAATCATTGTTTCTAGGTCCTGAGAATGTTGACACCATAGGCTTTTAAATACCACTGTAGTTTGCTCATATGCAGTCTTACATATGGAATTAGAAGAATGCAGGAGGCCATGAACCCCAAGGCTTGCAGTATTTGTCTTGTAGATAGCAGGGTGTTTGTGACCACTTGTTTGAAGTAGGTTGTCAAATGAATTTGTTTCTCTGGCGTGAGGTAAGCCATCTGGGAAGTTGTATTCAAGCTTGCTCCCACGAATATAATTTGTTGACAGGGTACCAGGTGTGACTTCTTTTCATTTATGGTGTACCCCAGACAAGTTAGAACCCTTTGTACAAAGGCCAGATTATTCAAAAGTATGTCCTGGCTTTCTGCCTGAATTAGATAATCGTCCAGGCATGGGTATATTTGAATATTTCTTTGCCTGCAAAATGCAATAACTGGAGCTAGGCAATTTGTGAATACCCTGGGTGCAGTAGATAAGCCAAAGGGCAGTGCAGAGAACTTATAGTGTGTGTAGCCTGCTTTGAAGCGTAGGTATCTTTTGCAAGATTCCCTGATTGGGATGTGCAGGTATGCTTCTTTTAAATCTAGTGTTGCCAACCAGGCATCTTTGCCTAGCATAGGAAGTAATTGAAGAGTCAGCATCTTGATGTGAGGTGTTTAGAGTAGACAGGTCCAGGATGGGATGCCATGAATTGTCTTTTCTGGGTACCAAGGAAAAGTCTTGAGTAGAAACCTTGTCACTTTTCCTCTTCTGGTACCAGTTGAATAGCCCCCATGCTTAGGAGAGAAAGTACTTGTTTTTGGGCCTCTGCCCACTGATTTGGGGGTAGGTCCGGCCACCCGCTTGGTGTTGGCAACGTGTGGAAGTGAAATCTGTATCCCTGGGACACTATATTTAAAACCCATTTGTCCTGGGTAATGAGTTCCCAATTCTATGCATGAAGAGCAATCTTTTCCCCCAAAGGGGCAGTCAGTTGATAAGTGCTTGGAAACTTTAAAAGGAAGTCATTGAGACAGTTTACCATGGGGGGAGTCTTATTATTCCCAGATTTGGAAATGTTTGCCGAACAGATTTGTTCAGTACACTGAGATCCAAAATTGGTCTCCAGTCCCGTCTTTTTTGGCACTAACGAATTTTGAGTAGGTTCTTAATCCTTCTTGGTCTGGCAGGAATTGCTGGATGACTCTTGTCCAGCAGTTTTTGGATTTCTTGTACTGCTGAATCCCTCTGACTGGGTGGAACATTAGGAATTTTCTTGTAAACAGGGGGAGGTTGAGAAAAGGAAATGATATAGCCTCTGGATATGATCCACTGCACCTAGGAATCTATTATGTTTAGCCAGGCATTTAGGTGCAAGGATAAGCATCCCCCAACTGCCTCCAAAAGATGACAATTAGGCCACCTTTCAGAAGCACTGAAAGGGCTTGCCTGGGAAAGAATACCTGAAGCCATGGTTTTGCAGACCACCTCTGCCGCGAGGGCTCCATCTTCCATTTGATTCCCCCCTCTGCCCCTGGAGGAACTCCCACCACGTCTTGGAAAGGCCCTTGGGGATTTTTTGAACCACATTTTTCCACCACTCCTCTGGTTCCTAGAAAAAGACCTTTGGGGAGTGGAAAAACGTACAACTCCAGCGGAAAGGGTCTTACTGTCTTTCTCACACCTGGACAAAGTTTTTCACTTCCGGGCCAAACAACAATTTCTGTCAAAAGGAGCAGTGACGAAAGACTTGAAGGGTTCTGCAAAATCACATTTCCAAGATGTCTCCAAAGGAGACATCTTCAGGGGGTGATGGTGGGGACCCTTCCTCCTCATCAAAATCTGTATCTTCGGTGACTAATTCCTGGGGGGGAATCCAAGTGCTTCCTCTTACACTACTTCTTCTGAGGGATCTCCTCAAGGGAATAATCTGGGGAATTATCAGAAGATGACAGCACCTGTGGCTGTAACACATGAGGTTTCAGCACCCACTGTCCCAGTGGAGAGGCAGGAGGAAAAGTAGAGTTAGAGGAGGGTACCTGTTCCCAGGGGGGTAGGGCACTGACTGAGTCTCTGCAAGAGAAAGGGTTCTCTGCATGGCCTCAAAGGCCGGTCCCCCTGAAGAGGGGAGGGAGCCCAGAACACAGAAAAACTGCCTCAAATATGGGGGTCACTCTCCACTCTGAAGAACCAACCCTCAAGACCAAAGCCGGAGCAGAACCAACTTGAGCCAAAGCCCCAAGAAGCAGGGATGGCTCTGAAAAACCTGGAGTCAAAACCTGCTCCCCGTAATAGACAGAGTAGCTACAGCTCTGGAAGGTCTATGGTTCAGAAACAACCTAAGAATTCAGGGTAACTACTGGCTCCTCAGAAGCAAACAACTCCAGAGCTGACAAGAGTGCCAGGAGAACCAGAACAGAAGACTCTAAGACCTCTGTGGAAGTTAGAGGAGGAGTAGTCAATGGGGTAAAGGAAGTGTTGGTACCAAGACTGGAGGGAACTGGTAGAGAAAGTGGGCCTGAAAGCCCTCTAGCCCACAAAATGTTATTCACCAGCCTCTACACATCTACTTCTGAAAAACTTTTGGTGGAGTGGACCGACGCAGTGGAAGGGGACTTGGCCCTTTGTACAAATACTTCTGGTAGTTCCCCAGCAAAGGGATCGATCGATGGAGAGTAAGATGTTCTAGGTAGAATGGTCTTAGTCAGTGAAATAGATGCTAATTCAAGTGTCGAAGCCTTAGACGTCGAAGGACTCAAAATTGTAACCAGTGCCGAAACTGAAAGTACCAAAGTGTCAGAAACAGAGGCCTTCAGCTCAGAGGGCACTTTTGGAACAGAGCTCTTCAGTTTTTTTTTTTTTTTTGGGTCTTTCAGAACAGACTGGAGGTTGGAACCAATAAACTATTTTTTTTTTTTTTTAGATTTATCAATAAACGAAAAAGAGGGTGGAGATGAAATATCTGTTTTAGCTTTGTCAGCAGTGGCTTAATAGGTGTTGCCCAGAAGTATTAGTTGATACTCTTATACAGGAAGTCACCACTAAGAGACTGAAAGGACATTTTAAACCTATATTAAATAAACAAATTTCAGCACATAGTCAGAGCAATCCAATTAATATTAGTGATGTTTCTCAAAACAATGATGTAACAAGTTAAAGAAAGAGACTAACTACTCGAGAGCTTTAGTGCTCACTTCACTCAAAAGCATAATCTAATTAGGGACATACTAGTTGACAATTGGACCATAATGCTCGAAGACCCTCATTGCAGAAATCAGATCAGTGGCAAACCCACAATAGTCTACAGGAAAGGCAGAAGCTTTAAGGAAATTTTAAAATATGTAAAAGATTCACCTAATCACACAAATGTAGGTATGGCTAAATGTGGGGCCTGTCATTGGTGTCATAAAATCAAAATAAGTGAAAGTTTATGTTAGAAACAGGAAGTTCTATCTACATGGTAAATATAATTGTAAATCAAAAGCTGTTTACCTGGCTACATGCAATTCATGCCCAATTTTCTATATTGGAAAAACAAAGACATTTAGCTCAAAGAATTTATGAGCATGAATATACTATAAAGAAAACTAAACCTAATAATGCACTGGCGAAGCATATCAGTGAGTATAGCAATCACCAGTTTTCTTTTATAGTGATAGACCAGGTGAAAATAGAGGATAAGAGACCTTGGGTCCTTAATTTAGAACTTAAAGAATTGCAATGGCAAATAAGAACACAAACAGATATGTGGCCTGGAATAAATGAGCGCAGCTCAATTACCCCAGTACTAAAATTGAAAGCACTACAAAGAAACAAAATTGTAGGAGTTAAACTGCACTCAACAGTGCTTAAAGAAATTAGGTAATACGCAGTTTAAATAGACTTACATTTGATTAAATGTTTTTATAAAGTTTTCTAAAAAGATTTTTTTTTAAAAGATTTTATGTTGAAATATATTTATCATAGAATAAGTTGATCATATGGTATTAACATATACGAAGATGTGCAGTAATAATTAATGAACTATTTACTTATGTATTTATCTATTCATTTATGTATTCATGTATTTTAAATTATCCATATTTATAAAATAGTATATGTATATTTCATACAAGTATTTATTCTCTGAATGTCTCCTTTTGATGAGAGCTATGTATAATGCACATTTTATTTAAGCATTTGAATAAGCACACTAGTAACAGCAGCATGAGCTAATTAATTAATTATGCTTTAATTGAATTGTTTTAATTGAAATGAGTTAGATTGTATAAAAGGAAGTGATGTCACTATTTTTAAATTGTATGATGAAGTTTAACGAGGCTTAAACAAAAGCACTTCCATGATTTTATGTGGATTACTTGTTTTTTATTTTAAGTAATAAAGTAGCGGTTTGGTGCATGACTTAAGGAATCGTTTGTCCAGCTTGGTTGCTCCTCGTTCGTTGAGTGTTTTCTTCAGTTTATCAGCAGTGGGTAAGGCTTCTCCAAAGGCTGATACAAAAGTCCTTTCAGAATTAGCTTGTTGCACCTTTCCACCAAGGCCCTATGGCTGAAGGCATGGCATATGCTATAACCCTCCTGTAAATGAAGGGGGCCAAGGCAATAAACACATAAGGAGTGGAAATCTGAACAGAGAATTTTATGGCCACACTTCTGGCATTTTATGACAGTAAAGATGTACACAAACATGAACAGGGAGGGGGAGAAAGATTACTAAAGAGAGAGAGAAGGAAATATTAACAATGACAGTTGAGAAGTTACATGATAGTGTACAGGGAAATAATTATCAACGAGGATACATAAGCATACACAAATGTACAAAGAAGAAAGAATAAAGAAATTTAGAAGGAAATACACAAAAAAAATGTTTTACCTAAACCCACAAACGCTCAAGATTATCAGTTAAATGTGACTGTTTGAGAAAGCTACAAATGAGATCTGGGTAATTGAGAGAGAGGGATTCTGGGTAGAGGTGAAGCTCGAGAATTTTTGGCTGCCACGAGCTGTAGTAACGACAGAGTTGGTTCCGATGTCAAAACCGAACCCATCTGTTAAGGATGGAATGAAGACGGGCAACATCAAATCTGCACTTATTGAAATTACCCTGAGCTAACAGTGACCATGTCTTACTGCTTAAGTAGCATCTGAGATCTGAGGTAACTTAGAAGTACACAGGGGATTACGGGGCAAGAAGAGGAGCGAGCTACTAAGCCTAAAGTCTACTGAATGGCCATGGAAAGATCTGAGCTTGAATCAAAGAACTATCAGTCAAGGAATGGACAAAAAAGGCATTGGATATTTACTTATTAACATCTTCATATTTTCCAGACATGAAGATTACAGTGTAAAGTAATGATCAGAGCATTCTCAAACACACTTGAATCCATACTAATGACCAAAATAATCGATAAAGGGACATTGTTGAACTATTTCTGCTTGTAAAATAATATAGCAATAAACCTTATTAAAGCAAGATATACAGTATACCTCAAAGTTTAAGATAGTTAGTATGAAAATACCTACACTACACTATGACTGCTCCTTTGAATCACAGTAAACTGAGAAGTAACTCAATCAAACCTTTACCTTTAAGGTACATACAGAAGTCTAAACAGAGCTTGTTGAGAACACACCTCGACTATGAGAAGCTGACCATTTATTGAAATAAAAAATGATAAAACAAATACAATGCGTTCCCAGTAAGCGCTTTCACATTCAACATGAATGCTTCATTACACTGTTAAATGAACTCTGAACTAATTGCCTTTTAAATATCTTGTCTCCATCATTATACAACCAGTCATGTGCTGTTCTCATAAATAATGTTTCGAAATAACATCACATGGCTATACAATGGTAATGTTACCTTGATTCTGCCACTATTCATACAACTGCTATCTAAAAAAGCATCTCTAAATTCATAAATACTTTAAAAACTTTAAAAACATAGCTGTATACATAACATATGCACATATCATATATGAAGAGGTTATGTGGAAATATATATATATATATATATATATATATATATATATATATATAAAATAAAACACACTATATGTAAAAAACCCACTATATAAAAACAGAAAAGAAAATCATAATGTTTAAGGTGTTTGCCTTACAAACACAAAGTGCAGGGTTTGAGTCTTACAAGGGATAATTGGGCTAGGCTTACAATGGCTCGCAAGGGCATTTAGCTTAGTACTAACCTATGAAACTATGAACATAAAAAAAAAAATCAGTACATGTCCCTGAACTATATCATAGACTATACAACTCTGAAATCCTGAACAGCTATACAAATGTGTAAAGTGCTCTATATTACTACACAGTTTAAGCTAAAAAATGATCATGTTATGAGATATGTTGAAAACTGTGTTAAAAAATCATACCAAAGAACTTTTGTGTGTATAGCATTTAAGCTAAACAATATTTAACCATAATGTCTATTACATCTATATATCTAATTCAAAAGCCAAAAGGACCTATAAATATCTAAAAATTATATACAGAAGTCTGGTGGCAAGGTGAAAGTATGGTGCAGACTTATTAACCTCTTCTGCTTTGAATTTAATGCAACAAAACAGGTAAGTAAATGAGTCCTACAATGGTCTAAACCCTACTATCCAAATTCTTCCTTTAACATGAACACACTAAACGGTCCAACAAAATCTGTAGCTTCCTCTCCCGATCATCATCATCTTCATCATCATCCCCTTTTTCCCATTTACATGGGGTCAGGGTATCGTGTAAACTGTCGCCAGCTCTCTCGATTCAGTGCCACTCTCCTGCCTTCTTCAACACCCATGCCTGACTGTCGCAGATCCTCTTTCACAAAATCCATCCACCTCTTTGCTGGACGCCCTCGCTTCCTCTTACCTTCTTCCTGTCTGTCCCAAACTTCCCTCACCAGATTGTCTTCTGCTTTTCTACACATGTGCCCATACCATCGTAATCTGTTTTCTTTGATCTTTTCTGCAATTGGAGTTACTTTGGCTTCTGCCCTTATGTCCTCATTTCTTCACCTGCCCTGCAGTGTGCATCCTACCACCTTTCTCAGGCACTTCATTTCCATCACCTCTAGCTTCTTCAACTGTTCTGCCTTTACTGCCCAGTTTTCTGTACCATACAGTAGTACTGGTCACACCACTGTCTTGTACACCTTACTTTTCAGCTTCTTTGGCATTCTTCTGTCATATACTACACCTGATACTCTATGCCAGTTGGCTGCAGCCCCTCTGATTCTAGCTTTGACCTCTTCATTCAGACTACCCTTCTCCTCAACCACCCCTCCCAGATACTTGAAGCTGTTTACCTGTTCCACTATCTTCCCAGCTATCTCTATTCTCAGCTTCTTCTGATTTCCCCAATCTGCTGTCATTACCACTGTCTTATCTGTGCTTAGTTTCATCCCATGTGCCTTCAGATTTGCATTCCATTCTCCTATCCTTTGCTGAAGTTCTAGACCAGAGTCTGTTTGTAATGCCACATCGTCTGCATACAGCAGCTTTGTTGCTCTGACCCCTCCAACCTGTTTCCTGATGTAGTCCATTACCAGTATGAACAGCAGTGGGCTCAGACCTTGGAAATATCATTGCTTCACCCTCAGAACACCATATGGCTCACCCATTACAGTTTGGGCCCCACTGCTTCTTGCCAACCTTTAAATTGCTGCATCTTAAGAAGTGTCATCCACTGGCCTACAGAAGAGAAATACAACACTGTCTTCAGAACCTCGAACTACAACACCCTCAGATTAAAAAAGCCTGCTTCTGGCTTGGTTATAGGACAGTAATCTCCCCGTATTAGGCCTTGCTGCATATAATTAGTTATCTCAGGTAAGATATATACAGAAATTCTCCTTTTTAATTTTAAAGAAAACCGTTCACTTCCTTGTTCACAGGATTCCTATGTGGCACAGTGCAGACTGCTGTCATCACTTTTATGCACCTTGTTTTAAGTGAATGCTGTTCCAAGCTTACAACTGTCTCTCCTTGCCAAGTCATGTAAGGGTGGTTTCACCACTGTCCCTTTGAGTGGTTCAATAGTGAGTATTAACAGCATTTGCTTAAATCTTGACTTTTTCATTTCTCTCTATGACTACAACTGCATGTTACTGTACTGCCCAACTAATTATTCCAGAACTAATGCTTCTTGTTAGTAATTTCACCCAGCATTCATAAGTACCAAATTAATATTTTATATGAAGCCTTTGCGCCTTTGGTCTGGGTTACAGCTGAAGACCATCCTTAGAATGGCCCACACAGCTAAGAAAAAGTGCATTAAGGTACAATCTATTTTGCAATGGAAAAGTAAGGTGGGGAAACAATTGAAGGGGAAGACTACATATGCTCAGATGTCTATATGCTTTTGCGGATGTCAACAGTGACAAGCTGCTATCAAGGTGCAACTCTCGGAGAAACTGTTTAAAATCTTGCCATAACTGTACTGCTGTCCATTTAAAAATTGTGTAAAAATATCTGCTGACTGATGCATTCCTGCAAAAGCAAATTCAGATGCTAAGATGCCTTATACAAAGGATGACATGATTTACTCCAATTATCTGCATCCTACATACAACAAAAGTTGAGCTGTGCATTGGTGGAGCACAATGTGCAGATACTAACCTTTTCTTCTTCCAACTTTTGTTTTCTTTTTTCCTCTACTGCTGCTCTTCTCTGTTCTTCCTTTTGCTTTTGTTCCTCCAGTTTCTTTTGCCTTTCTTCTACTTGCTTTTCATACTGGAGTTTTGCCTTCTTTTCTCTCTCAAGAATTTGCAAGTCTCTGGCAACTGTAAAATATATTTTTTAAATTAAACCTGAACTACAACATTTTTAAACTACCATAACAGTTCATAATTCTGCTCAGAAGTTGTGTAAATATACCTTACTGATTTTAACTACAGCTTAACTTATTCAGATGTGAGCACTATTTCCCTTCCCTTCATACTGGGCAACTATATCAAACACAGAATGCACTAATCCAGGTTTACAATTGAATGATCATCCTCTATGCAGGAAGTGAGGTCTATAGTTTTAAGCCAAGATCAATGTTAGTTACAGTTGAAGTATACACTATAGTCAATAACATTAAAGTACAAGTGGCTTTAGATATTTTTCTACATCACAGCACACACTTCTTGCACAAGTCTTACTTCAAAGTTAGCGCTTTTCCCTAAAAGGAATTCACTTTTACATCAACATAGTATGCAAGATCAAAGCAAAGCTTCCAAAGGCACTTCCTATAACAAAATTAGCAGACTATGGCTATGAATATCATAACCACTCCAGCAGCATAAGATATTACCATAACAGTAGATGTCCAGCTGATCCGTGCTGAAGTACTATTAACAAACATGATACCTGCCAAGGATAGTAGTATGTCAGGCCAGCAAACCAAAGCTTGGGCACCCCCTTCCTGCACCATACATCTGAGGTATGAACGCATTTCAAAGGAAACAGAACATACACAAGGAGTGTACAGGAGTGAAATACCTCAGGACTTTCTCACCCTAGATGATGAAACTGAAGCAGAAGTACAGGCAGCTATATAAATACGTACACATCAAAAACGAGATAAGAAAAGGATAAAAATCCATAAGCTCATCAGTACATACTAGGCTAACAACCACTAGGGCATTTATAAGCCTAGTCATGCAACCCAAATGTATCGCGAAATTCACTGTGCCTTGCAGGTTATTTTAAGGGGGTTGTGTTAGTTAAGGATGATTTAACAGCTGCCTCTGTTCATTAGACCCACAGGTGTCAGATCTGAGGTGATTTTTTGATTTCCTATCCACTGGTGCATGTTGTGCTTGAATAGGGTTGGGGAAGGGCTCTGCTTCACATGGACAGGAAGTCTATTCCAGAGAATGGGGATTCTCATATACATACCGGTTCCCCTCTAACAGTCCTTATATCTAGTAGGCCTGGTGCTGCTTGGTTTGCAGATATGCAAAAGGTCCATCACAGCAGGACCCAAGGATGCCTTATATGTCAGGCATAAATTGCCTCTCATCATTCTGTAGGAGACAGAGTTAGGGATTTACACCCTGCATTCGTTTTGTGAGGAACCCCGGTGTATGTTCTAGTGGTTGCATTTGCATGGTCAGTAACATACCAAAGGAGACATTATACTCAATGATGGGCTGTGCTCAGGAGTACAGACTTGCCTTGACCTAGATGCCATGCCCTTACTTATAACTCGAGTGGCAAAAAATGATTTTCTTACAGACATTTTTGTCAAAAGCCAGGTTACTATCTACATGAGTCCACAAATCCCTGACAACCGTCTACTTTTCAAGGGTTTATCAATGAGGTAGTTTCCTGGGTGGCAGACTTCCAAAAAGGAATTATGCATTTCTTTGCACCGACTTTTAAGCCATGGTTTTGGCACCAGATATAAGTCTATGTTAAGACCTTCCCAGATGATGTTAGTATCTTGGGGAGGAGAGGGGGGTTGTTTCTCTGATTGCTCCTACCTTGCAATCACCTGCAAGCCTGGTAAGTCAGATGGCCCACGATACTGGCCTTGACCTCTGAAAGAGAGATACCAAAGAGGAGCAGACCCAGTACAGCACCCTGAAAGACTCTTTGCGGAAGTGGTCTCTGCAATCCAAACTGTTTGGGTCCTGCTTGCGAGCAAGCTGGCTATCCATCAAGTTACATAGGGATTTATACCAAATTCAATCAGTCTGTTTACAATACCAGAGTGGGCATTGTAACACGTGCATTAGGGAGGGCAAGGTAGGAAATATGCACTATTTTGACCTCATTCATTGCCTCAGTGACATTCTCAAAGTAGTCCACCATGTTCAGTAGGTATAACCTGCTTTTGAAGAAATCAAACTGGGTTGGGTCCCATGTCTGAAGGTTTCCTATGTCACTGTTTAGTATCTCCATAATAATTCTTTCCATGAGAGTTAGACTAAAGAGGCTGTAGCTGCTGAGATCTGTTCATGGTCCATCATTGTGCAGAGGTACGAACACTGCAGTCTTCCATCCGCAGGGCACGAAGCATGGGCAGAGGTTATGCTTAAACAGTAACACCAGTGGCCTTGAGTCATTTCAGGCTATTAAGGAGGCATCCTGGGATACTACCGGGGCCCATTGAAGTTGTATTCTTAATCTCAGAGAGCACATCTAAGACCTGCTCCCTACTGATGGCTGGAAGGATTATGTTAGATGGCATTTCCTTGGGGGTGGGCAGGGGGTGAGATGGGAATAAAGTTAGAAATGAATTTGTCAACCAGAAGATTTGCTACATCTCCCAGTTCTATATACGTGACTCCATTTACCAGAAGTTCAAAACACTGTTGTGCGCTACCTCTGAAGTTTCAGACATAGCTGCAAAATGCCTTATGGTTGTCTTTGGCCTGGGACACTATCTTTACCTCAAAAACTTGCTCTGTTTTATTTAATTAGTCATCTTAGTTTATTCAACTTGATGAGTGAGCATCTGTTTTTAGTGTTACACTTACTAATTTTAGCAACAACTTTTAAGGTTTCATGGGAAATACAGAGTGACCTATAACTTGATAGGATATGGCAAGAAACTTTCAGTATGGTATCTTGGACATGGAGAAACTCCATTACATCATCTTGCTTAACCAACCTAGTAGTATTCTTGTTATTGTAAATTGGGACACCTCCACCTTTAGTCAAAAGTCACAGTAAACTTTATCGTCATTTAGACCCTACAAGTGAAGTCTAATCACGTGCATCGTACTGGAACTAAGACAAATACATACAATTACACACGGTTAGAAGAGAGACATGTACATAGATACAACTACACGTGTATCAGACCTAACATTTACCTTTCCCTAAGGCAGTTATATATTATTACTACAATGATTCTATGCACTACTATAGCATCTGATTGGTCCCTTATTGCACCTGTACTTATTGCAGAATATAACTCTCACGTTCTCTAGATTATGAGAATATCTAGCAGTTTGTATTGCACATAAATTTTCTTAACTGTTCTTGAACCTGGTCGTTTTACAACATAAGCTGCGGTATCTTCTGCCAGATGGCAGGCATGTGAAGAGTTCAAAATCAGGGTGTGTAGGATTAAGAAGTTATGTACCTACCATAACGTTCCATGTTAGTTGTCTTCTTCTCGCCTTCTTTCTTGCTGGTTGGGTTCGGAGCCGATCCTCGGCCATCTTCAAAAGCTTGAGAGCTGCTTACTGGCTCGAGGCCCCCCTATATCCCATGATGCCTGGCGCTAGATACCCAGATCTCGTTTGGTAAACCTAACTACAGACATAATAATAACAATTATAATAATAATAATAATACAGTAAACTGTAGTAGGATGCATGAACCTACTGGAGAGACTGATAGTGAGAAGTAATAGCCAGAGAAGACTCAGCCAGTGATAAAAAAAACATAAGGAACTCTTCTCTGTCTACTAGGATAGGAGGATGGAGGGTGGGACGCAAGAAAGAAGGCGAGAAGACAACTAACATGGAACGCTATGGTAGGTACATAACTTCTTAATGTTAAGTTGTCTATCTCGCCTTCATTCTTGCTGGTTGGGACAGCGTCCCTACCACCTCAATCCTGGGTGGCTCATCGGAACAGACTCTTCAGAACAGTGGAACCAAAATCAGCTCTGCTCCTGGAGGCCACATCCAGCTTATGTGAAATGAAGGTATGAGGATTGGCCCATGTAGCTGCCGCACAAATATTTTCCATTGGCAATCTTGCCTGAAAAGCCACTGAAGTAGCTAGAGCTCTAGGGGAGTGACCTTTTGGTTTAGCATGAAGCTCTATTCCTTAACTGATATTATCAATGTAATAACAGATGTCAACCACCTAGATAAGGTTACTTTCGACACCGGTATACCTTGTTTATCCTCAGCATAGGACAGGAACAACTGGTCTGATTTTCTGATTTGCTTGGTTCTATGCAAGTAAAAGCGTAATAGTCTATGAACGTCAACTGATGTCATTTGTATTCCGCTTTGTTGGAATAATTTTGGAAAAAACACTGGTAGGTCAATGGACTGATTCAAATTATTATCAGAAGCAACCTTTGGAAGACGGAAAGGGTTAGTCCGAAGAGAAACTCTATCATTGTGAAAAACTAGGTAAGGAGGACGAACACAGAGCCTGAAGTTCAGAAACTCTTCCAGCCGATGTAACTGCAACCAGAAGAAGGGTTTTCCAAGAAAGAAACTTCAAAGAACAAGAAGCTGCAGGTTCAAAGGGGGGCAGTATCAGAGAAGCTAAAATCAAATTCAGATCCCACGGAGGCGGGGGATCTCTTACTGGGGGCCTGAGTAGAGTGGTCCCTTTAAGAAAGGCTTTACAAAGCTTATGGGACATGATGCTTGTATCAGCTAGGCCCGTATAAAAGTTTGAAATTGCAGCTAGCTGAACTCTAATCGTGGCAGAAGAGGATCCAGCTCGAAAAAGTTCCGCTAGAAATTCTAAAATATGGTGCACAGGGACTGAAAAAGGATCTATATTCCTGGTCTCTGCCCATAAGGAAAAACGTTTCCACTTACTAGCATAAGTTTTTCTAGTGGTAGACTTATCCGTGGATAACATGATTTCACGCACAGAGTTGGAGATTTTCGGAAGCCTGGCTAAGGTCGGAAGTACCAAGCAGTGAGCTGGAGAGATTAAAGAGATTGGTGCAGCCCGCCTGATTGATGGATCAGGAGGTCTGGAAGTGGGTCCAGGGTCCAGGGCTGCTCCAGAAAGTGATGATGCAGGAACGGGAACCAAATTTGTTGAGGTCAGTAAGGGGCAATGAGGATCATCTTGCATCCCAATGTGGTAGCTTTCTGTATAAGTTTGGGAATCGGGGGAAACGGAGGGGAAAGCATAAAGAAGTCCCTGAGGCCAATTGTGAACTAGAGCGTCTCTGGGGTAGTGTCCGGGAAGAGGGAGGAGAGAGAAGAAATTGTCGCACTTGCTGCTGAAGGGGGTGGCAAAAAGTTCGCAGCAAGGCTGACCCCATTTGCAGAAGATTTTGTCCGCCACAGTCTGATTGAGAGACCACTCGTGAGGCATGAGAATTGCTCTGTTCAGCCTGTCTGCTATAACGCTGGACTTCCCAGGGATGTGCACTGCTATCAGAAACCGTTGGGAAGAGATCGCCCACTGCCAAAGTCTGAGTGCTTCTCGACATAAGGGGTAGGACTTTGTTCCGCCCTGCTTGTTGATGTACCATACTACCGACATATTGTCTGTTTGAATTGCAATGGTCCCGGTGGGAAGAGAGTTCTGAAGAGCTTGCAACGCTAAAAGCACGGCCCTCATAGTACAGTTTTGTACCTACCACAAATGTAGATGTTCGAGTGCTCATATAGCTGCAGTCATAACAGATGGGTTATCCTGCCGTCAGGCGGGTCCTCGGTCGGCTGAATTCCAAAGTCTAGGTCCGGCGTCAGTTGTCGTCGCTTCCTCCCAGACGTCATTGCAGCAGGGGTATAAAAGAGGCAGCCGACGCCATTTTCTTCAGTTTTTCTTGCCCCAGATGTCAGGTGCCCCCAGAAGGAAGGCAAACATAATGTTATGCAAAAATGCAATTTTGATAAATCAAAAACAGTAGTTGCAAGCAAATATACCATAAAAGAATACCCCAAAAGGTTATATGAAAAGGGTTTGTCATAAGGCCTGTCCTAAGAGGGGTTGGATGGAGGCAAACCTGGACTGCAGCTGTATGAGCACTCTAACATCTACATTTATGGTAGGTACAAAACTGTACTATGTTCATCGTGCATACAGCTGCAGTCATAACAGATGGGAAGAATCCCAAAGCTAAGTAAGGGTGGTAGGCACTAAGTGGAACTAGGAGGGGCTAGGATGCCATGCAGGACTGCTGTGGCAAAGCCCGCTCTGGATTTAGAGTATAGTGGGAGGTGACAGTGCTTGGAGAAAGTGTGCACTGAACTCCAGGTGGCTGCTTCTAAAATATCCTTGGTAGGGACCCCCCCTGAGGAAGGCTGCAGAGGTAGCTGTGGCTCTGGTGGAGTGGGATCTGATGCATGCAGGCAGAGTTTTTCCATGAAATGAGTAACAAAAGCGTATGCAGTGGGCTATCCATTTTGAAATTGTCTGTTTGGAAAGAGCCTTTCCTTGAGCACCTGCAGCATAGGACACAAAGAGTTGCTCAGATTTCCTGAATGGCTTTGTCCTTTCCAAATAATAACGAAGTTGTCTGTGTATGTCCAAGGAATGTAGTAGTCTTTCCCCTTTGTTTTGTGGGTTAGGATAAAAGGTAGGTAAGTGGATAGTCCGACTCAAAGCTACACTGGATACTACAATTGGCATAAAGGTAGGGTTGGTTCGTAAGGAAACTCTGTCCTGATGGAAAATGATGAACGGGTGCACAGCCATGAGGGCCTGTAGCTCAGAAACCCTGCGAGCTGAGGTGATAGCCAGAAGAAAGGCGGTTTTCCATGACAAGTACTGTAACTCTGATGAAGAAGCAGGCTTGAAGGGAGGAAGGGTCAGCTTTTCCAACATGAAGTTGAGGTCCCAAGCAGGGACTGGCAGTTTCCTTGGGGGTTTTATATTCTTTGCCCCTCTGAGGAACTGAGGATGAGAGAATAAAGAAGGATCTGTGTTGTATTGTGCAGAAATGGCTGAAGCGTGGATCTTGACGGAGGAGAAGCAAAGTCCATTGTTTAACATCTCAGCTAGGTACTGTAAAATTTGAGGTATATTTATTACCCAAGGATTCTGTCCCTTCTTTTGATTCCAGGCACAAAATCGTTTCCATTTGGCGGAGTGGGCCTTTCTAGAAGAAGGTCTTCTGGCCTCCAAGATGACATCCTGCACCTCCTTGGAGAGGAGAAACTGTTGGGAAATCAAGGAATTCTCCATGCAGCTAGATTTAGAGTTTTGAGATGGCTGTGAAGAGTTTTGTAGTTGTGCTGGGACAACAGAAGAGGGACTAGAGGAAGGATCCATGGTGGAGAATGCGTCAGGCTCTTCAGGAGCGGATACCAGTGTTGCCTTGGCCAGTCTGGAGTAATGAGAATCATTTTTGGCCTCTCTGCTCTGGCTTTTAATAGAACTTTGGGCAGCAGAGGAAGAGGCGGGAAGGCATAGACTGTCAATGTTGCCCAATTGAAGGAAAGTGCGTCCACTTTCCAGGCCTGCGGATGATAGGTCCTTGAACAAAATTTTTTCAACTGGCAATTTCTGTGGGTAGCAAAGAGATCTATGTCTGGCTGTCCCCAGGCCTGAGTCATCTTTGTGAAAATTTGAGGATGCAACTTCCATTCGTGTGGATCTGTCATATTTCTGCTTAGATTGTCTGCCAGTGTGTTTTCCTTCCCTGGCAGGAATTGTGCCTGTAGTTGAATTTTCAATTCCAGTGCTGTGTTCCATAGGGTCATGGCTTGCCTGCACAAGGGGTATGAATGAGTTCCCCCGTTTGTTTATGTACCACATCACTGTGGTGTTGTCTGTTCTTATCAATAGCTGGCCTGGATGCAGTAGGTCTTTGAAGGTCATAATAGCCTTTTGCACGGCTAGCATTTCCTTTTGGTTGATGTGAAGGAGTTTCTCTTTTCGTGCCCATTTTCCCTGAATGCAGTGATCTGTCATGTGTGCTGCCCAGGCATAGTCTGAGGCGTCTGTTGTGATGATTTGAGTTGCTTGAGGTACACAGAAAGGAAGACCTGTGTTTCTTTGGCAAGCTTGAGCCCACCACAAATTCCTTTTGAAGGCATGGAATGAGTGGTATAATTGCTTCCAAGCTGAGGCTGTGTTGAGACCATAAGTTTTTTTAGGTACCACTGAAGTTTCCTCATATGCAGTTTTGCACATGGGATTAGTAGGATGCAAGATGCCATGAATCCCAGAGCCTGCAGGACTTTCCTTGCAGTTAGCCTGGTGTAAGTTGCCATTTTTCTGAAGTATTAAAACAGTTGCCCTTGCTTGCTGGCGTGAGGTAGGCCATGTGGGTGGTTGTATCCAAGCTGGCACCCAGGGAAATTATTTGTTGAGAGGGTATTAGTTTTGATTTCTTTTTGTTGACTGTGTATCCCAGGAAGTTCAACAGTTTTATTACAAACGCCAGGAGCTGCAGTAGTATGTCCTTGCTGTCCGCTTGGATCAGGCAGTCGTCCAGATATGGGTAGATTTGCATCCCTTGTAGTCTGCAGAAGGCGATTACTGATGCCAGGCATTTCGTAAACACTCTGGGCGCAGTAGATAAGCCAAAGGGCAATGCAGAGAATTGGTAATGGGTTGAACCTGCAAGAAATCTGAGGTATCTTCTGCAATCTTGTCTGATAGGGACATGCAGGTATGCCTCTGAGGTCCAATGTTAGCAGCCAAGACTCCTTGCCCAGCATGGGAAGAAGCTGCTGTAATGTGAGCATCTTGAATTTTGGCACCTGTAGATATGTGTTTAGGATGGATAGGTCTAAGATAGGTCTCCAGTATTTGTCTTTCCTTGGTACCAGGAATAGTCTGGAATAAAACCCTTGACCTTGTTCTTTTGCAGGTACCTCTTGAATTGCTTTCATGTCCATGAGAGCTGAAATTTGTTTTTGTGCCTCTGCCCTTTGATTTTGTGGCAGGTTTGGCATGCCTTTCATTTTTGGAAGGGTGTGAAAGTGGAACCTGTAGCCTCTGTCTATAGTGTCCAGAATCCATTTGTCTTTTGTAACAATATGCCAATTTTTTGAGAATAATGTCAGTTTTCCGCCCAAAGGTGCTGCCATTAAAGCTTTGCTTGGCAGGTGTAGGGGGAAGTCATTGTGTCTGTTTTCTAAAAGACTGTGATCTATCTTCTCCACCTCTTGGGGTTGGTGCTTGCCACTGTCTGGCTCTGAAAGATCCTTGAGGTTGCCCTCTACCCCTTGGACGCCTGTATCTGCCCCTTTGAGGTCCGTCTGTGGCTGGAAAGGACGAATTTTTTGAAGGCCAGTTTCTGCTGAAACGTGGAGGCTGTACCTGCAGGAAATCTTTCACTGTTTGCATTGATTTAGCTTTTTCCTCCATTTTCTTCAGCACCTCCTCTGCTTTAACACCAAACAATACATCTTTTTGAAGAGGTGCATCTAATAATTTAGCTTTGACATGATCTGGTCAGGTTTGCTCTTTGAGCCAAGCATGCCTACGTATAGCAGACCCCGTAACAGCAGCTCAACATGAGGCCTCTAAAGCATCAAAACCACACTTTTTACCCACTTGCTCTGCACCATGCAACAAATCCTGCAACTCTTTTAAATATGGTTGTTCTGGTTGTGTCATCTTGCTTTTCAGCTGAGATATCAAAAAAGTACAGTTTTGTACCTACCATAAATGTAGATGTCCGATAGGTAAGCATCTGCAGTCATCACATATGGGTTGTCCTGCCTCAGGCAGCCCTTCGGTCGGCCGGATTCCAAAGTCTGGGTCCGGCGTCGGCTGATGTCGCACTTTCCCCGACGTCAGAGCGCCTGGGGTATAAAAGCATCAGCTGACGCCATCTTCCTCAGTTTTTCTTGCCCCAGATGCCAGGTGCCCTCTAAGGAAGGCTAAATTTGGAGAGATGCATTTAAAAATCCAAACATGCACAATAATATAAAAACAAATACACCATAATAGATCACCCCAGCTAGCTATAAGAGGGGTAAGTACCCAAAAAATACCACAGAGGGGAAGGAGGGAAGGTAAACCTGACTGCAGATGCATACCTATCGGACATCTACATTTATGGTAGGTACAAAACTGTACTATGTCCTTCAAGGATGCATCTGCAGTCACCACATATGGGTAGAATACCATAGCCAATCTGGGGGTGGAGGAACTATGTAAAGGATGGTGTAGCTAAAATGCCCTGCAGGACTGCCGTAGCAAAGCCTGCTCTGGATCTGGAATATAAAGGTAAATTGTAATGCTTGGCAAATGTATGCACGGAGCTCCATGTAGCAGCTTCTAAAATGTCCTTGGTAGCCACCCCTCTTAAGAAGGCTGTGGAGGTGGCTGTGGCTCTCGTGGAATGAGGACTAATGTTATATGGCACAGTTTTTCCATGAAAGGAGTAACAAAAACGAATGCAATTCCCTATCCATTTTGAAATTGTCTGTTTGAAAATTGCTTTTCCTTGTGTACCAGCAGCATATGCTACCAACAGCTGGTTATATTTTCTGTAACCTTTAGTGCTGTCCAAGTAGTAGCGCAACTGTCTGTGTATGTCCAGGGTGTGCAGAAGGTTTCTCCCCCTTGTTTTGTGGATTTGGAAAGAAGGCAGGCAAGTGAATGAGAAGTTATGTACCTACAATAACGTTCCATGTTAGTTGTCTTCTCTCGCCTTCTTTCTTGCTTGATGGGTTCGGAGCTGATCCTCGGCTCCGACTCGGCACTTTGATAAGCTCGAGAGTCACTTTTACCAGCTTGAGGCAGCCCCATATCCCATGATGCAAGGCGGTAAGTACCCAGATCTCGTTTGTTGTCTATAGGCAATAACACCTAGCATAAAAAACTTCCCAAAAGGAAGAAAGAAGGCAGAGAAAAAGCCTGAAGGATGGGTTAGGAAGACCAGAACTGTATGGTCTTAAGAAGCATTCTTCCATGTAGGGAGAAAAAAGGTCTGTCCAGGCCAGGGGGAAGGAGGGAGGTCGCAAGAAAGAAGGCGAGAAGACAACTAACATGGAACGTTATGGTAGGTACATAACGCCTCAATGTTAAGTTGTCAATCTCGCTTCATTCTTGCTTGATGGGACGCGTCCTAGCACCTCTATCCTGGGTGGCTCAATGGAACAGACTCTTGAGAACTGTAGAGCCAAAACTGGCTCTGTCCCTGGAGGCCAAATCCAATTTGTAATGAGAAACAAAGGTATGAGGAGTGGCCCAAGTGGCTGCTGCACAAATAGTGTCTAATGGAAGTCTAGCCTGAAAGGCTGTGGAAGTGGCTAAGCTTCTGGTTGAATGCGCTTTAGGTTTTGAGCACAGCTGTTTTCCCCTGAGCTGATAGATTTCAGAGATGACAGAAGAAAGCCATCTAGATAAGGTCACTTTTGAGACAGGAAGGCCTTTTTTGTTATCAGCATAAGAAATAAAGAGCTGATCGGATTTTCTGAATTGTTTTGTTCTGTCCAAATAATATCTGAGTTGGCGGTGAACATCAAGATAATGTAATTTTTGTTCCGATCTGTTTGAGTAGTTTGGAAAAAATACAGGAAGGTCAATAGACTGATTCAAATTACTCTTTGAGGCGACCTTAGGCAAAAAGGTGGGATTAGTTCTCAAGGATACTCTGTCTTTGTGGAAGACCAAATAGGGGGGACGAACAGAGAGAGCATGAAGTTCAGATACTCTCCTAGCCGACGTAATAGCAACCAGGAATAGAGTTTTCCATGAAAGAAATTTCAAGGAACATGAAACAGCTGGCTCGAAGGGAGGAAGAATCAAGGATGTCAGCACTAAATTTAGGTCCCATTGAGGAGGAGGACTCCTGACTGGAGGTTTCAGGAGAAAAATTCCTTTTAAGAAGGCTCTACAAAGCCTGTGGGACATAATGTTGTGATCTGCGAACCAGACATGAAAGTTCGAGATAGCAGCCAACTGAACTTTGACCGTGGAAGAAGAAGAGTCCGCGTGAAAGATTTCCGCTAAGAAATCCAGAACTGCTTGGACTGGAGCAGTAAAGGGATCAATATTTTTAGCTTTTGCCCAACAAGAAAAGCGTTTCCATTTGCTGGTATAAATCCTTCTAGTAGAGGATTTTTGGGAAGCTACTATGATGTCTCTAACAGGATTAGAGATCATAGGAAGCCTGGCTAAGGAAGGAAGTGGAGCAACCATGCTGTGAGGTTGATAGAAGGGACAGACCGGTGCAGCTGACCCGATTGGTGAATCAGAAGGTCTGGTACTGGGTCCAGATGCCACGGCTGCACCAAAAGGTGACGATGGAGGAACGGGAACCAAATTTGTCGACGCCAATAGGGAGCAATGAGAATCATTTTGGCTCTCAAAACGGTGGCTTTCTGGAGTACTTGTGGAATCAGCGGAAAAGGAGGAAAGGCATAAAGAAGTCCCTGGGGCCAATCCTGGGTTAGAGCGTCTCTGGGGGGATGGCCTGGCAGTGGGAAGAGAGAAAAGAAGTCTGGGCATTTGCTGTTTTGGGGAGTAGCAAAAAGATTGCAACATGGGCGGCCCCATTCTAGAAAAATCTCCTCCACTATAGATTGTTTGAGAGACCACTCGTGAGGCATGAGAATAGCTCTGCTCAATCTGTCCGCTAAAATGTTGGTTTTCCCAGGGATATGCGTTGCTACCAGAAACCGATGAGAGGAGATCGCCCATTGCCAAAGTCTGAGAGCTTCTCGACACAAGGGGTAGGACTTGGTTCCGCCCTGTTTGTTGATATACCATACTACAGACATGTTGTCTGTGTGAACTGCAATTGTTCCCAAGGGAAGAAAGTCGTTGAGGGCTTGCAACGTTAAAAGCACTGCTCTCATCTCTAGGACATTTATGTGCAGGTGGTATTCGAACGGTTGCCACATCCCATGAACCATCCTGCCCTGAGAATGACCCCCCCCCACCCGATCAGGGAGGCGTCCGTAGTGACAGTGGCTACCGGGGCCGGGGATACAAAAAGTCTGCCTTGGTGAATCTGGGGAGAAGTAATCCACCATGAAAGATGATTCCTGCAAATCTGTGTCGCCAGTATTTGGTGACGCATTGGAAGTTGTTGGTAAGACCACTGAGTGAACAACATCCACTGAAGCAGGTGCATGTAGAAGCGGGCCAGGGGAAGAAGGGTAATGGCCGCAGCCATGAGGCCCAACACCTTTAGAACTATTCTGGCTTGTACTTTTTTGCTGGCTAGGATGATCCTCACGTGACCTTGTATATCTAAGATTCTTTGGTCTGTGAGGGTTGCTGACATCCGAACAGTGTTTAAGTTTGCGCCTATGAAAGTAATAGACTGGCAGGGCAATAAGGAGGATTTTTCATAGTTGATCGAAATTCCCAATTGAGTGCAAAGATTTATTGTGTAATTGGCTTGAAGAGGTTGATGCCTGGTGGTGGCTGAAAGGAGCCAGTCGTCGAGATACGGAAACACCTGGAATCCTTGACGTCTCAGGTGAGCCGTGACCACTGCCATACATTTGGTGAACACTCTGTGGGCTGTAGTGAGACCAAAGGGCAGGGCTCTGAATTGGAAATGACTGGACCCCAGCCGAAAGCGGAGAAATCTTCTGGAGCGTCTGTGAATTTTTATGTGATAGTACGCGTCCTGAAGATCTATTGAGCACATCCAGTTGTCCTTCTCTAGGAAGGGCAGAATTGACTGAAGTGTGACCATTCGAAATCTTGTCTTTCTCACAGACTTGTTGAGTCTGCTGAGATCCAATATTGGTCTCCAGTTTCCCGTCTTTTTGGGGACCAAAAAGAATCTTGAGTAGATTCCGGGCTCTGAATGGTCTGCTGTAACTGGCTGAATGGCTCTTTTTTGTAGAAGTTTTAATACTTCTAACTCTGCAAATTCCCTTAGACCGGGTGGTACATCTGGAAGGGAATTTGAGTGAGAAAATAAGAAGTTATGTACCTACCATAACGTTCCATGTTAGTTGTCTTCTCTCGCCTTCTTTCTTGCTTGATGGGTTCGGAGCCGATCCTCGGCTCCGACTCGGCACTTGCTAAGCTCGAGAGTCACTTTTACCAGCTCGAGGCAGCCCCATATCCCATGATGCAAGGCAGTAAGTACCCAGATCTCGTTTGATGACAAAGGGCAATAGCACCAAGCATAAAAACACTTCCAAAAGGAAGAAAGAAAACTTACAGGATGGAAGAATGACCAGGTCTGAATGGTCTTCAGCATAATAATTTCTTATAGAAAGGTCTGTCCAGGCCTGGGGGAAGGAGGAGGGTCGCAGAAAGAAGGCGCAGAGAAGACAACTAACATGGAACGTTATGGTAGGTACATAACTTCTTAATGTTAAGTTGTCAATCTCGCCTTCATTCTTGCTTGATGGGACCGTCCTAGCACCTCTGTCCTGGGTGGCTCAATGGAACAGACTCTTGAGGACTGTAGAGCCAAAACTGGCTCTGTCCCTGGAGGCCAAGTCCAATTTGTAGTGGGAAACAAAAGTACGAGGAGTGGCCCAAGTGGCGCTGCACAAATAGTGTCTAAAGGAAGTCTAGCTTGAAAGGCTGTAGAAGTAGCTAAGCTCCTAGTTGAATGTGCTTTAGGTTTTGAGCACAGCTGTTTTCCCCTGAGCAGATAAATTTCAGAGATGACCAAGAAAGCCATCTAGACAAGGTCACTTTAGAAACAGGAAGGCCTTTCTTATTATCCGCATAGGAAACAAAAAGTTGATCAGATTTCCTAAATTTTTTGTTCTGTCCAAATAATATCCGAGTTGACGGTGGACATCAAGATAATGTAGTTTTGTTCGGCTCTGTCTGAATAGTTTGGGAAAAATACAGGAGATCAATGGATTGATTCAAATTGGTCTTTGAGGCGACCTTAGGCAAAAAGGTCGGATTAGTTCTCAATGATACTCTGTCTTTGTGAAAAACCAAATAGGGGGGTCGAACCGATAGAGCATGAAGTTCAGACACCCTCCTGGCCGATGTAATAGCCACTAGGAATAAAGTTTTCCAAGAAAGAAATTTCAGGGAACAAGAAACAGCTGGCTCGAAGGGGAAGAATCAAGGATGTCAGCACTAAATTTAGATCCCACTGAGGAGGAGGATTCCTGATTGGAGGCTTTAGCAGGAAAATTCCTTTCAAGAAGGCCCTGCAGAGCCTATGGGACATAATATTGTGATCTGCGATCCCGACATGAAAGTTCGAGATAGCAGCCAATTGAACTCTGACTGTGGAAGAAGAGGAGCCTGCATGAAAAATCTCTGCTAAGAAGTCCAGGACTGCCTGAACAGGGGCAGTGAAAGGATCAATACTCTTGGCCTTAGCCCAATAAGAGAAACGTTTCCATTTGCTTGCATAAATCCTCCTGGTAGAGGATTTTAAAGAAGCTACTATGATGTCTCTAACTGGGTTAGAGATCAAAGGAAGCCTGGCTAAGGAAGGAAGTGGAGCAACCATGCTGTGAGGTTGAGAGAAGGGATAGACCGGTGCAGCTGACCGGATTGGTGAATCAGAAGATCTGGCACTGGGTCCAGATGCCACGGCTGCACCAAAAGGTGATGATGGAGGAACGGGAACCAAACTTGTCGAGGCCAGTAAGGGGCAATGAGAATCAATTTGGCTCTCAAAACGGTTGCCTTCTGGATAACTTGAGGGATTAGAGGAAATGGAGGGAAGCATAAAGAAGTCCCTGGGGCCAATCCTGGGTCAGAGCGTCTCTGGGGGGATGGCCTGGAAGAGGGAAGAGAGAGAAGAAGTCTGGGCATTTGCTGTTTTGGGGAGTAGCAAAAAGATCGCAACATGGACGACCCCATTCCAGAAAAATCTCTTCCGCTATAGATTGCTTGAGAGACCACTCGTGAGGCATGAGAATAGCTCTGCTCAATCTGTCCGCTACAATGTTGGTTTTCCCAGGGATATGCATTGCTACCAGAAACCGATGAGAGGAGATTGCCCATTGCCATAGTCTGAGCGCTTCTCGACACAAGGGGTAGGACTTGGTTCCGCCCTGTTTGTAGATATACCAAACTACAGACATGTTGTCTGTGTGGACTGCAATTGTCCCTACAGGAAGAAAGACGTTGAGGGCTTGCAACGTTAAAAGCACTGCTCTCATCTCCAGGACATTTATGTGCAGGTGGTATTCGAACGGCTGCCACGTCCCATGAACCATCCTGCCCTGATAATGACCCCCCCACCCGATCAGGGAGGCATCCGTGGTGACAGTGGCTACCGGGGATGGGGGTACAAAGTGTCTGCCTTGGTGAACCTGGGGAGATGTGATCCACCAAGCAAGATGATCTTTGCAAGTCTGTGTCACCAGAATTTGTTGACGCATTGGAAGATGTTGGTACGACCACTGTGTGAACAGCATCCACTGAAGAAGGCGCATGTAGAAGCGAGCCAGGGGAAGAAGAGTAATGGCCGCAGCCATGAGGCCTAATACCTTCAGAACCGTTCTGGCCTGTACTTTTTTGTTGGCTAGAATGATCCTGACTTGACTTTGAATGTCTGAAACTCTTTGATCTGTAAGGGTAGCTGACATCCGAACAGTGTTTAAGTTTGCGCCTATGAAAGTAATAGACTGGCAGGGCGATAAGGATGACTTTTCGAAGTTTATCGAGATGCCCAAAAGAGTACAAAGCTTTATTGTGTAATCCCTGGCTTGAATAAGCTGATGCCTGGTGGTGGCTGAAAGGAGCCAGTCGTCGAGATACGGAAACACCTGGAATCCTTGACGTCTCAGGTGAGCCGTGACCACTGCCATGCATTTGGTGAACACTCTGGGGGCTGTAGTGAGACCAAAGGGCAGGGCTCTGAACTGGAAATGACTGGACCCCAGCCGGCGGAGAAATCTCCTGGAGCGTCTGTGGATTTTGATGTGATAGTACGCATCCTGAAGATCTATTGAGCACATCCAGTTGTCCTTCTGTAAGAAGGGCAGAATTGACTGAAGAGTGACCATTCGAATCTTGTCTTCCTCACAGACTTGTTGAGTCTGCTGAGATCCAATATTGGTCTCCAGTCTCCCGTCTTTTTGGGGACCAAAAGAACCTTGAGTAGATTCCGGGCTCTGAATGATCTGTCGTAACTGGCTGAATGGCTCTTTTTTGCAGAAGTTTTAAGACTTCTAACTCTGCAATTTCCCTTAGACCGGTGGTACATCTGGAAGGGAATTTGAGTGATAGAAAGGACTTTCCTCGAAAGGAATTTTGTAACCCCCGGATATGATCGACTGTACCCATCTGTCTTGAGTGAGGGAACGCCAGGCTTCTGGGTACAGCGATAGTCTTCCCCCGACTGCCTCCAAGGATGGACAGCTGGGCAACATCTCAGGGATGCTGAAAGGGCTTGTCAGAGAGAGGCTCTCTGTTTCCCTTGTTTTGGACCCCTCTGCCTCTAGAGCGCGCCTGTTGTTGTTACCCCTCTGCCTCTAGGGGTAAACTGACCACGTGAATCGCGTGACTCCTTGGGATTTATGAACCACATTTTGCCACCTTTCTGTCCTTTGGGGTAAGGTCTAGAAGGGGTGGAAAACGGACTCACGGCAGAAAGAGTCTTGCCGTCCTGCTCACACCTGGTCAAAGTTTCCTTCACTTGAGGGCCGAACAAAGCTGACCCATCAAAGGGAGAATTTGTGAAGGACGCCTTAAAGGGATCTGCAAAGTCACATAGCCGCATCCAGGCTTGGCGTCTAAGGGCCACACCTGTACCTGCGGCCCTACTCGCTCCATCAGCAGCATATGATATAAGCCGCATGGAGGAGTTTGCAATGGAATTAAGGGTTCCTAGCTGCGAAGCAATTTTTTCCTGAGCTCCTGCAGCTGTAGGATCCTGTACAACATCACCTAGCTCCTTAAGGACATCCCTTTGGAGTCTGGTGAAGTGACATAGGTAATTCAGCGAACGCATAGCAAAGGTCACTGAGGAAAACATCCGCTTACCGTACCTATCCATGGTCCTAGAGTCCTTATTAGGAGGATGGACGGGTACGGAAGGATCTGCAAGTTCCTTCTTGGTGGCAGCAGCCACCACCATGGCATCAGTGGGGACACCCTTAGTGAGGAATTGCTTATCACACGGGGCAGTAATAAATTTTGAAGGCCTCCTAGGGACTGGCTCTACAGAGTCAGGAGCAGCCCACGCCTTTCGGGCAATAACTTGCATAAGGGGGTCGAAAGGCGGAGACACCCAGGAGGTGGAGGGCCGAGATCCAAACGCCTCTAGGTATACTGACTCATCCTCAGAGGGATTATTGGTGGGCCAGTTTCCCCTCTGTTTAAGGAGTTCTAGGATGTCTGAGAAGGAGACATCCTCAGAGGGAGATCTTGGGGATCCCTCTGACTCATCTAAGTCAGTATCTGAAGTGATAGACTCGGGGGAGTCTATATGTTTCCTCTTACAAGGAGGAAACATCAGGAGAATCCTCGGAAGAGGGGGATATTCCCAATGGGGAAACCTGAGGCGGAGGATCTCTGGGTCCTGTAGCAAGAGAAGTGGCAGAGATGTCAACAGGCACTACAGAGGGGGGAGCTAAGGGAACAGACTGCTGGCTGATACCAGTGGCCAGCACACTCTTCATCACCTCGAATGCTCCCCTCCCAGGAAGGTCCGAGAGAACCCGTTCCGAAGAGCTAGGAACTCCAGGGACCACCGAAAGGGAAGTCTCCGAGGCAGATGTCGGAGCCGAGCTCACCAAGGTCGAGGCTCCAAGGGGAAGAGCGGGTTCGGACAAGGGTCCGATGCCACTCACCCCCTCGGAGGAGACCATGGAAGCCCGGCCACCGAGTCCCTCTAAGGAAGGTCTCGAAGAGGAGATAAGAGTAGAGGCTGAAGGAACAGAAGGAGGTATCTGTCCCTCAGCCGTAGCAGTAACCATTCCCGAAGACTCCAACTCTAAGCTCTGGGGTAGAGTTGAAGGAGGAACTGCAACGGGTTGTGGACCAATAGCCGTCTGTTGAGACGGACTATGTAACATTTGGGCCAGTGCCTGTGACTTAAGTAATCTACTGACCACTCTCTCTAAATCATGGTCAGAAAGCCTGGATGACCTTGAAGATCGGCTCCGATGGCTCCGTTCCGAGAGGAGAGGTGAAGCCGGAGCCGAAAGTATCGGCTCCAAGGAAGGAGACCTAGACCTCTTCCTCGAAGGAGCCATCGGAACCAATGAAACTATTGAACCTGTCGGAGCCGACAGGTAGCCTCGATGCATCGGCTCCAGCCGGAGCCGATACAGCCACAAAAGTAACGGTGTCGGAGCCGACACTGATGCCTGAGCCACATGGTGGTCGGAACCGACACCGAAGTGATCGATGCAGAATCGGCACCAATAGCCATCGGTGCCGAAGGCTTAGTTAAGCCAGAATCGGCTCCAGCCGGAGCCGATCTCGACTCAGAACGAGTCGGAGCCGAGGCCGCAGGCTTGGACACAGAAGCCTGGGCCTTGGAGGACTTAGCAGTCTTGGATGGAGCCGACTTAGCCGGAGAGCCCTCCGGCTTAAGAAGGCCCCTCAAAATCAACTTATTCCTTCTTTCCTGCAGGACTCTCTGGCTGAAAGAATGACAAATAGCACAGGAGTCCTGCAGGTGAAGAGGCCCCAGGCAGTACAGGCAAGAAGTGTGACCGTCTGTCAGAGACATTTTCTGACAGCACGAGTCACACTTCTTAAAGCCTGAGACCCTTTCTTTGGACATGGTGCAAACACAGACACACACACCAGTCAAAGAAATTAAATTAAATATACCAAAAGGTATAACTAAAAAAAACACACACACACACCCTAACAGGGGGGAGATGGGATGGGAGAAAGTCTGACTAAAAAAAATAAGAGGAGACAGTAAATTTTCTGTCAGAAAATGTTTAAAACTAAAATAAAACTAACATTAAAGGGTTTTTTAGTTAAAAGGGGCTAAAATAGCGAAGTATCAAATCACTTACCAGGAGCTGGTAAAAGGAGGACCTCATAAGCGAAGCGGCAAACGAGATCTGGGTACTTACCGCCTTGCATCATGGGATATGGGGCTGCCTCGAGCTGGTAAAAGTGACTCTCGAGCTTAGCAAGTGCCGAGTCAAAGCCGAGGATCGGCTCCGAACCCATCAAGCAAGAATGAAGGCGAGATTGACAACTTAACATGGGACTTTCCTCGAAAGGAATTTTGTAACCCTCGGATATGATCGACTGTACCCATCTGTCTTGAGTGAGGGAACGCCAGGCTTCTGGGTACAGCGATAGTCTTCCCCCGACTGTCTCCAAGGATGGACAGTCGGGCAACATCTCAGGGATGCTGAAAGGGCTTGTCAGAGAGAGGCTCTCTGCTTCCCTGGTTCTGTGGACCCCCTCTGCCTCTAGAGCGGTGTCTGTTATTATTACCCCCTCTGCCTCTAGGGGTAAACTGACCACGTGTATCCGGCGTGACTCCTTAGGATTTGCAGAACCACATCTTTCCACCCTTCTGTCCTTAAGGGTAAGGTCTAGAAGGGGTGGAAAAACGGACCCCTACGGCAGAAAGAGTCTTGCCGTCCTGTTCACACCTGGTCAATGTATCCTTCACTTGAGGGCCAAACAAAGCTGACCCATCAAAGGGAGAATTTGTGAAGGACGCCTTAAAGGGATCTGCAAAATTACAGAGCCACATCCAGGCTTGGCGTCCAAGAGCCACCCCTGTACCTGCAGCTCTACTCGCTCCATCTGCTGCATATGATATCAGTCGCATGGAGGAGTTAGCAATAGAATTAAGGATTCCTAGCTGCGAAGCAATTTTTTCTTGAGCCCCTGCAGCTGTGGGATCCTGTACTACTTCACCTAGTTCCTTAAGGATGTCCCTTTGGAGTCTGGTGAAGTGACATAAGTAGTTCAGCGAGCGCATAGCAAAGGTCGCTGAAGAGAACATCCACTTACCATACCTATCCATGGTCCTAGAATCCTTATTAGGAGGATGGACAGGTACGGAAGGATCTGCAAGTTCCTTCTTAGTGGCAGCCACCACCACCATGGCATCAGCAGGGACACCTTTCGTAAGGAATTGCTTTTCCGAAGGGGCAGTAATAAATTTAGACGGCCTCCTAGGAACTGGCTCTACAGAGTCAGGAGCAGCCCAAGCCTTTCGAGCAATAACCTCCATAAGGGGGTCGAAAGGCGGAGACACCCAGGAGGTGAAGGGCCGAGATCCAAACGCCTCTAGGTATACCGACTCATCCTCAGAGGGATTTGTGGAGGGCCAGTTTCCCCTCTGTTTTAGAAGTTCTAGGATGTCTGAAAAGGAGACATCCTCAGAGGGGGAGCTTGGGGATCCCTCCGATTCATCTAAGTCGGTATCTGAAGTGATAGACTCAGGGGAGTCTAGGCGTTTCCTCTTACAAATCCTCTTGCGCGGAGGATCTCCTGAGTGATCAGGAGAATCCTCGGAAGAGGGGGTTATTCCCAGTGGGGAAACCTGAGGCGGAGGATCTCTGGGTCCGGGAGCAAGAGAGAAGGCAGAGACATCGACAGGCACTGTAGTGGGAGGAGCTAAGGGAATAGACTGCTGACTGAGCCCAGTGGCCAGCACACTCTTCATCACCTCGAAGGCCCCCCTCCCAGGGAGGTCCGAGAGAACCCGTTCCGAAGAAACCGAAACTCCAGGACCCACCGAAAGGGAAGGCTCCGAGGCAGATGTCGGAGCCGAGCTCACCAAGGCCGAGGCTCCAAGGGGAAGAGTGGGGTCGGACAAGGGTCCGATGCCACTCACCCGCTCGGAGGAGACCAGGGAAGCCCGACCACCGAATCCCTCCAAGGAAGGTCTCGAAGAGGAGATAAGAGTAGATGCCGAGGGTGCAAAAGGGGGGGTATCCGTCCCTCAGCCATAGCAGAAACTATCCCCGAAGACTCCAGCTCCAAACTCTGAGGTAGAGTCGAAGGAGGAACTTCAAGAGGGTGTGGACTAATAGTCGTCTGTTGAGACGGACTATGCAGCATTTGGGCCAGTGCCTGTGATTTCAATAATCTACTGACCACCCTCTCTAAATCATGGTCAGAAAGCCTGGATGACCTAGATGATCGGCTCCGATGGCTCCGTTCCGAGAGGAGAGGTGAGGCGGAGCGAGTATCGGTTCCAAGGAAGGGGACCTGGACCTCTTCCTCGAAGGAACCATCGGAGCCGAAGAAACCATAGATGCAGTCGGAGCCAAGGACTTTTCGGCACCGACAAAGTCTCGATGCATCGGCTCTGGCCGGAGCCGATACAGACATAAAAGTAACGGTGTCGGAGCCGGTCGGTGCCGACAGCCTGAGCCACATGGTGGTCGGAGCCAGTCGGAGCCGACACCGATGTGACTGAAACAGTATCGGCACCGATAGCCATCAGTGCCGAAGGTTTTTGCAAACCAGGATCGGCTCCAGCCGGAGCCGATCTTGACTCAGAAGGAGTCGGAACCGAGGCCGCAGGCTTGGACACAGAAGCCTGGGCCTTGGAAGACTTTGAAGTCTTGCTCGGAGCCGATTTAGCCGGAGAGCCCTCTGGTTTAAGAAGACCCCTTAAAATCAATTTATTCCTCCTTTCCTGCAAGACTCTCTGGCTAAAGGAATGACAAATCGCACAGGAGTCCTGCAGGTGGAGAGGTCCCAGGCAATATAAACAAGAAGTGTGACCGTCTGTCAGAGACATCTTCTGACAGCACGAGTCACACTTCTTAAAGCCTGAGACCCTTTCTTTGGACATAGTTGTACCAACAACACACCACAACACAGTCCCAATCAGATAACAAAGTTATCTAAAATATAGAGAAACTAACCTCTCACACACACACACACACACACACACACACACACACACACACACACACACACACACACACACACACACACACACACACACACACACACACACACACACACACACACACACCCTGACGGGGGGGGGGGTGGGAGGGGAGAAGGCCTGACTAAAAAAAATTAAGGAGGAAGGGTAATTTTAGTCAAAAAGGGCTTAATATAAACTAAAAATGTTAGATATTAAGTTTAAAGGTGAAAAGAGGCTAAAGACAGTTTAATATAAAACACTTACCAGGAGCTGGTAAAAGGAGGACCTCATCAGCGAAGCGGCAAACGTGATCTGGGTATTTACCGCCTTGCATCAAGGGATATGGGGCTGCCTCGAGCTGGTAAAAGTGACTCTCGAGCTTAGCAAAGTGCCGAGTCGGAGCTGAGGATCGGCCCGAACCCATCAAGCAAGAATGAAGGCGAGATTGACAACTTAACATTAGCTTGATTTAATGAAACTCTGGATACCACCTTTGGCATAAATGTAGGATTGGTTCTCAATGAAACTCTGTCCTGATGAAAAATAAGAAATGGCTGCACTGCCATAAGGGCCTGTAACTCAGATACTCTTCTTGCTGAGGTTATGGCCAGAAGGAAAGCAGTCTTCCAAGACAGGAACTGTAGTACTGCAGATGCTGCTGGTTCAAAGGGAGGCAGTGTTAGTTTTTCAACACAAAGTTAAGGTCCCAAGTAGGTAGAGGAGGTTTCCTTGGAGGATTGATGTTTTTGATTCCTCTTAGAAACTGTCTTAGGACAGGATGAGAGAAGACAGGTGGATCAGTGTTGTACTCTGCTGAAATTGCTGAAGCATGAATTTTAATGGAAGAGTAAGACAGACCATTGTGGAACATTTCTGCCAAGTATTCCAGGATATGTGCCATGTTCATCACTGTCACATCTAGGCCCTTTGTGGTGTTCCAAATGTGAAATCTTTTCCATTTTGCTGAATATGCCTTTCTTGTGGAAGGCCGGCGAGCTTCCATAATAATATCTTTCACTCTCTGGGATAGCTTGTCCTGAGGAGGAGTCAAGGGATTTTCCAGGCTGTTAGTTGCAAGGTTTTCAGGTTGGAATGCAGAGTTTTGTAATTGTGCTGTGTCAGTAGAAGTGGCCATAGAGGAAGAGGCCATGGTTTTGTGCGTGACATGCTCTTTAACAGTGGGTACCAGTGCTGTCTTGGCCAGTCCGGAGCTATCAGAATCACTTTTGGCTGCTCTGCCCTGATCGTCAGTAAAACCTTGGTCATTAATGGGAGAGGTGGAAATGCATACACTGTTAGAGTTCTCCAGCTGAAAGAGAGGGCGTCCACTTTCCATGCTTGTGGGTGGTATGTCCTTGAGCAGAATTTCTTCAGTTGATGATTGTGGGGGAAGGCAAAAAGATCCAAGTCCGGCCTCCCCCATGATTGCGTAATCTGTAGAAAGATGTCTGGGTGCAGCATCCACTCGTGTGCATCCATGGTATTTCTGCTTAAGCTGTCCGCCAGTATATTGTCTTTCCCTGGCACAAACTGGGATTGTAGCTGTATATTGAGTTTCAAGGAAAGTTCCCATAGATTCATTGCCAGCCTGCAAAGAGGATAGGAATGGGTGCATCCTTGCTTGTTGATGTACCACATAACCGTGGTGTTGTCTGTCCTTATTAGCAGATGGCCATGATGCAGAAAGGGGTTGAAGGCTTCGACTGCATGTATCACTGCCAGCATTTCCTTTTGGTTTATGTGCATGCGTAGCTCTTTTTGTGGCCATAGACCTTGAATGCATCTGCCCTCCATGTGCGCTCCCCATCCGTGGTCTGAAGCGTCTGTTGTAATGGTTTGGCTGGCTATTGGTTTGCTGAAAGGCAGACCCCTGTTTGACTGGTTTGCTTGAGCCCACCACAGAAATTCCTTTTGAAGGCATGGAATGAGTGGTATCAAAGTTTCCAGGCTGTGACTGTGCCGAGTCCATAAACTCCTTAGGTACCATTGTAGTTTCCTCATATGTAGTCTTGCTTGCGGAATCAGAAGGATGCAAGAAGCCATGTAACCCAGGGCCTGCAGGATTTTCCTTGCAGTCAGCTGGGTCAGATTTTTGAAGTAATCTGGTAGTTGACTTTGCTTTTCTTCTGTGAGGAAGGCCATTTGGGTGGTTGTATCTAGATCTGCACCCAGAAAGGTTATTCTTTGGGATGGAACAAGTCTTGATTTGTGAAAGTTGACTGTATATCCCAAGGCCTGAAGTAGGTGGATGGCATAATTCAAGTGTTTTACCAAAGTTTGTCGGCTGTCCGCTTGTATAAGGCAGTCGTCCAGATATGGGTATATTTGAATCCCCTGAAGTCTGCAGTGTGCAATTACTGATGCCAGGCATTTCGTGAATACTCTGGGCACAGTAGATAAGCCAAAGGGCAATGCTGAGAATTGATAATGCTCTGACCCTGCAAGAAATCTGAGGTGTCATCTGCAACTTTGTCTGATAGAGACATGCAGGTATGCCTCCTTGAGGTCTAGAGTTACCAGCCAAGACCCCTTGCCCAGCATGGGAAGGAGCTGCTGTAGAGTCAGCATTTTGAACCTTGGCACAATGAGATAAGTATTCAGTGCGGACAAGTCGAGAATAGGCCTCCATTGTTTTTCTTTTCTTGGAACAAGGAATAGTCTGGAATAAAATCCTTGGCCTTGTTCTGAGAGAGGAACCTTTTCTATAGCTTTCATTTGCATTAAGCTGGAAATTTGTTTCAAAGCCTCTGCCCTTTGATTCGGTGGCAGGTCTGGCATGCCCTTTCTTTTTGGTAATGTGTGGAAATGAAACCTGTATCCTTTGTCTATTATTTGTAGTGTCCATTTGTCCCTTGTAATACTGTGCCAATTTTCTGAGAATAAAGAAAGCTTTCCGACCAAAGGTGCTTCCAATTGAGCCCTGGTTGGCGGTTTCAAAGTAAAGTCATTGAGCCTGTCCTTGTGCAGCAGTTGAAGGTCCTGCATTACCTCTCTGGTTGGGAGGCTGCCATTGACGTCCTCTGTAGGAGCCTCTAGCTTGCCCTCTACCTCTGGCACACCTGTTCTTGCCTCTCTGAAACCTCTCTGTGTCTGGAAAGGACCAATTCTTGGAAGGCCAATTCCTGCTGAATCTTGTACTTGGAGAAAATCTTTGACTGTTTGTACGGATTTTGCCTTTTCTTCAAATTTCTTTAGGACCTCCTGAGCCGTGGAGCCAAATAACTTTTGCTTTTCCAGAGGAGCATCCAGCAGCTTTGCTTTAACATGGTCTGGCAGAGATTGTTCCTTCAGCCAAGCATGCCTACGTATGACTGCGCCAGTCATAGCTGACCTACATGAAGCTTCCAAAGCATCATAACCACATTGCAAGAAATGGTTGCTAACCTGTTGTGAGTTACGTACCAGATCCTGAAGTGACTTGCGGTCTAGGGGATCAGGTGAAGACAGTTTTTTATGCAGTTCATCTAACAAATGCTCTTGGTACTGTATCATATGAAATTGACAATTTAATGCCCTCATAGAAAGAGTAGCAGAAGTATACACTTTTTTACCCCATCTCTCTAAAGCTCTGGACTCCCTTTCAGAGGGGAGAAGATTTTTAGCAGTGGCAGCTGCAACCCCTTTAGGGCCCTGGGAAATAGTTTCTGGATCAGCAGAGTGGGCCTTGTAAAGGTAAAGATGCGAGTCCGGGACCCTGTAGTACCTATCGGGTTTGGCAGGAGCCGGAGGGAGAGAATCAGGGGTTGTGCTAGAGTCAGAGTACACATCATCAATGACATTCAAAACAGGAGGAATAGCTAAAGGTCTATGCTGAGGCAAATGTAAAAAGGTCCTTAATCTTTTCCTGGAATCAGAGAATTCCTGGCCCTGCCATTGGAAATGCTCTCTCATGGTGTGTAGTGTCTCCCCAAAGGAAAACTCTTCAGGAGGGGAGGCCGAGGGAATAGATTCCTCTGCATCAGAATCCTCATAGTCCGAAAAAGCCTCCTCCTGGTGGTCCAAGAGAGTAGAGCCATCAGAGGCCTCATCTGAGGAGTGGGGATCAGAGGGCTCAACCCTGGGCCTTTTGTCTGGAGGAGGTTGAGAGCCTCTGTCCGGATGAGGTTGAGAACCCCTAATTAAGGAGATAAGATCCTCTGCTAAGCTTAGAATCTGTGAACCAGTACAGGGTCCCTGAGGGATAACCTTGGGAGGCAAAGCTTTTGAGAGTTTAGCAGCTTTAGCCCTGGAGAATGCCTTAATGGACATGGATGCAGGAGGCCTGGCTGCACCACGTGCTGGTGTAGATTTGTCTAAAGGAATGGTGTTGGAGGGTTCCAGGACACCAATTTCTGTTGGAAATTCAATAACAGACTCGGCCGGAGCCTCCGGGACCAAGGTAGTCGGTTGAGCGGTTTCAGTAACAGGAAGTTCCAAGGACTCGGTTTCAGCCGAGACAGAGACACTCGCGGTAGGCCTGGCCGTGGTTTCAGCCGAAACCGCGGCCCACGTGTGTCGGTCCTTGTCCTTCCGTTTCTTAACTAAATGAGAAGTCAGAGTCTCCGACGGCATCTTATACGAAAAACTAGCCCCAAAAAATTCCTCTGCAAACTCCGCCCGACGTCTAAGAGTGCGTCGGTTGAAGGAAGCACAGGCTGAACAGGCCGAGACGTCGTGGTCTGGGCCTAGGCAGGGGAGGCAGTAAGAGTGGAAATCCTTATGAGGTATTTGTTTCCCACAAGTCAAACAATGATTAACTTTATCTGACATCGGCTGAGGCAAGAAAGTGTCCCCAACGGGGTACTTAGCTTTTTGAAGTCTTCGGTAGCTGAATTACAGGAGCTGGCCGACCGGCACTTGCGAAATGCTTCTGCTTCGGGCACCACGCGGCAAGAAAGACTGGGGAAGATGGCGTCGGCTGATGCTTTTATACCCCAGGCGCTCTGACGTCGGGGAAAGTGCGACATCAGCCGACGCCGGACCCAGACTTTGGAATCCGGCTGACCGAAGGGCTGCCTGAGGCAGGACAACCCATATGTGATGACTGCAGATGCATCCTTGAAGGACATCTGTTGATACTTTAACATATGGAACTGACAGTTTAATGCCCTCGTGGTTAAAGTGGCCGAGGTGTACACCTTTTTCCCCCACCTTCTAAAGATCTGGAATCTCTCTCTCTGAAGGTAATGGGTTTTTAGCAGTAGAGGCCTTAATTCCCTTGGGACCCTGTGAAATAGTTTCTGGGTCAGCAGTATGGCTTTTATATACGAACTGGTGAGAATCAGGAACCCGGTAATACTGGTTTGGTTTAACAGGAGCTGGAGGCAAAGAATCAGGATTAAGGCTGGCTTCTGTGTACACATCATCCAAAATATCTAAAACAGGAGGGATAGCCAGAGGCCTATGCTGGGGGAGCAGAAGAAATTCCCTGAGCCTTTTCTTGGAATCTGAGTAATCTTGGCCCTCCCAGTGAAAGTGTTCCCTCAATGTATGCAGGGTTTCCCCAAAAGAGAAGTCCTCAGGGGGGGGGGGGGGGGGGAGACAGAGGGAAGAGACTCCTCTGCATCAGAGTCTTCGAATGGAGAATAGGCACAATCCTGGTCCTCAGATAGGTCTGAGGTAATAGAAGCTTGATCTGAGGAAGGGTAGTCTTCCTCTAATCTGGGCCTTTTGTCAGTGGGGGGTTGAGAACCCCTGATAAGAGTAATCAAATCCTCAGCCATTTTAAGCATCTGTTTTTTAGGCATGGTGCCTTGAGAGGGTGTCTGAGGAACCTGTTTTTTGGTTTTCATGGCTGTTTTAGATTTAGTGAAGGCTTTAATAGAGGAGGAAGGCCTGAAGACCCCTTGAGAAATGGCAGGCCTGTCTAAATTCTGAGTTTCCCCGCCAGGAGTGGCGTCGGTATCTGTAGTAGGAATGGGGGCCGAGGAGCCTGCGACCTCAGGTACTGAAGACACCGGTAATGCATTGTCATCAGTACTCAGGGGCTGCGTAGGCACCTCGCTGAGTACAGAAGAACCGGTAGTCGGCCTTAGCGTGGTATCAGTAGGTGATGCGGACCTCGTATGTCGGTCCTTATCTTTGCGTTTTTTGCTCAAAACTGGAGTCTGAGTATTCGACGACATAATATAATTAAATTTTTTGCCAAAAAAGTGAAGGGCGAACTCCGCCCGACACTTAATAGTGCGTTTGTTGAATCTAGCACAAAAACGGCAGGCCGAGACGTCGTGGTCTGGGCCTAAGCAAGGTATACAGTAAGAGTGGAAATCCTTATGCGGTATTTGCTTCCCACATGAAATGCAATTATTAACTTTGTCTGACATCGGTCTGAGGTAAGAAAAGTTTCCACAATGGGGTACTTACCTTTCAAGAAGACTTCGGCTGAAATACTTTAGAAAATCTCAGGAGCTGGCCGACCGGCACTTGCGAACGGCTTCTGCTTCGGGCACCGCGCAGCAAGAAAGACTGGAGAAAATGGCGTTGGCTGCCTCTTTTATACCCCTGCCGCAATGACGTCAGGGAGGAAGTGACGACAACCGACGCCGGACCTAGACTTTGGAATTCGGCCGACCGAGGACCCGCCTGACGGCAGGATAACCCATCTGTTATGACTGCAGCTGTATGCACGATGAACATCTCCAACGCGTTGATATGCAGATGGTACTCGTGAGTCTGCCAGGTGCCTTGGACTGTTCTGCCCTGAAAATGCCCCCCCTAACCTGATCAGGGAGGCATCCGTGGTCACCGTAGCTACTGGAGGAGGAAAAACAAAAGGTCTGCCCTGGTGTAATGATGGGGAAGTCATCCACCAAACAAGTTGGTTTTTGCATGACTGTGTGATCATTATCATATGAGACATTGGGAGTTGCTGGAAGGAGCATTGTGTGAACAGCATCCACTGAAGAATCCTCATGTGAAAACGTGCAAGGGGGACTAGTATGATAGCCGCTGCCATGAGACCCAGTATTCTTAGGACGAATCTGGCCTGAATGTTTTTGCATCCTAATAAGACCTGCACATGTCGTCGAATGTCTAACACATTGTCTACTGGAAGTCTCCTTGACATGTCCTTTGTATTTAAGTTTGCGTCTATAAAGTTGATAGACTGAAGAGGCGACAATGCAGACTTTTCGAAATTTATTGTGATGCCGAGTTTGGAGCAGGTTTGGATGGTGTAGTCTCTGGCTCGCAGCAGTGATGCCTGGTGGTTGCAGTAAGGAGCCAGTCGTCTAAATATGGAAACACCTGGAATCCTTGCCGTCTCAGGTGAGCGGTAACTACTGCCAAACATTTGGTGAACACCCTGGGGGCTGTGGTGAGACCAAAGGGCAGAGCTCTGAACTGATAATGACTGGCTCCCAGCCGGAAGCGGAGGAATCTTCTGGAGCGTCTGTCCATTTTGATATAGTAGCACGCGTCCTGAAGATCTATGGAGCACATCCAATTATCCTGACCCAGAAAGGGTAAAATGGACTGTAGCGTGACCATCCGGAACTTCGTTCTTTGAACAGACCTGTTTAGTCTGCTGAGATCCAGAATGGATCTCCAGTACCCTGTCTTTTTTGGTTGGGACTGATTGGATGGCTCTTTTTCTTAGCAGTTTTGAAATTTCTTGAACTGCTTGATCTCTTAGATTGGGTGGAACAACTGGAAGGGGTTTGTTGGGAATGTGTGGAGTGCAAAGGAAGGGGATTTTGTAGCCTTCGGATATGATAGACAGTACCCATTTGTTTTGTGTTATACTTTGCCAGGCTTTTGGGTACAGTGATAATCTTCCCCCGACTGTCTCCGAAGGTGGACAGCCGAGCAGCACTTCAGGGATGCTGGAAGGGCTCGTCAGAGAAAGATTCTCTTTGGTCCTGATTTTGCGGACCCCCTCTGCCCCTAGGGCGGCGTCTATTGTTATTCCCTCCTCTGCCCCTGGAGGGGAACTCTCCACGTGTGTCAGGCACTGCTCCCTGGGGTTTCCGGAACCACATTTTCCCACTCTTCTGACCCTTGGGATATGGTCTTGAAGGAGTGGAAAAACGGACTCCCACAGCAGAAAGAGTCTTGCCTTCCTGTTCACACCTGGTAAGGGTATCCCTTCACCTGTGGTCCAAACAGAGCAGAACCATCAAAGGGGGGTGTTGGTGAAAAACGCCCTGAAGGGTTCCGCAAAGTTGCATAACCGCATCCAAGCGTGCCTCCTCAAAGCCATGCCTGTGCCTGCGGCCCTACTCACGCCATCGGCTGCATAAGAGATGAGCCGCATGGAGGAGTTTACTACCGAATTAAGAGTAGCCAGCTGGGAGGCAACCTTAGCCTGGGCGCCCGCAGCTGATGGATCTTGAAGGGCATCTCCTAGCTCTTTAAAGAGATCCCTTTGAAGGCGGGTAAAGTGGCACAAATAGTTCAGCGACCTCATGGAGAAGGTCGCTGAGGAGAACATCCACTTCCCACATCTGTCCATCGTCCTAGATTCCTTATTAGGGGGATGGACAGACAAAGAAGTTTCAGCCAACTCCTTTTTTGTGTCCGCTGCTACCACCATGGCATCAACAGGAACACCCCTGGTCAAAAATTTCTTGTCTTGTGGGGCAGTAATAAATTTTGTAGGCCTGCGGGGAGTTGGTTCCACTGTGTCTGGAGCTGACCACGCCTTTCGAGCCACCACAGACAGTGGATCAAAAGGCGGAGACACCCAGGAGGTGAAGGATCGGGATCCAAACGTGTCCACAAATACAGACTCATCCTCGGAAGGGTTAAGGGTAGTCCAGTTCCCTCTCTGCCTACGAATCTCAAGGATATCTGAGAAGGAGACGTCCTCAGAGGGGGATCTCTGGTCCCTTCCGACTCCTCCAAGTTGGTATCTGAAGTGACAGACTCAGGGGAGTCAACATGCTTCCTTTTGCATTTCCTCTTTCAAGGGGGCTCCTCTGAATGAACAGGGAGGCCTCGGAAGAGGAAGATACACCCAATGGGGTGCCCTGGAGTGCTTGTTCCCCACGCTTGGGGTCTGGAGGAGGGGCAGAGGCAGGATCAGGCACCATGGGGGGAGGAGCCGATGAGGCTGACCGTGAGGCTGACTCCTATGCCAGCACACTCCTCATGACATCGAAGGCGCCTCTTCCCGATATGGGAGAAGGCTCCGAAGAGACCGGAATCCTTCCCGGCACCGAGAGAGACGGCTCCGAAGCCGATGTAGGAGCCGAACTCACCTGCGCCGAAGCTCTGAGAGGGAGAAAGTACAGTTTTATACCTACCATAAATGTAGATGTCCGATAGATATGCAACTGCAGTCATAACATATGGGTTGTCCTGCCTCAGGCAGCCCTCGGTCGGCCGGATTCCAAAGTCTGGGTCCGGCGTCGGCTGGTGTCGCCTCCTCTCCGACGTCACAACGGCTGGAGTATAAAGGCATCGGCCGACGCCATCTTCAGTGTTTCTTGCCCCAGATGCCAGGTGCCCTCCTAGGAAGGCTAAATTTGGTGAATGGATAAACAATTCCAGACATGCACAACAGTAATAAACAGATACACCATAGGAGATACCCCCAGCTAATAGGAATAGGGGTAGTGGACCCATAAAGAAGGATGCAGAGGGGTAGGAGGGTGGGAAAATCCGACTGCAGTTGCATATCTATCGGACATCCACATTTATGGTAGGTACAAAACTGTACTATGTCCTTCAAGAATGCAACTGCAGTCATAACATATGGGTTGAATACCACAGCCAAGCTGGGGGTGGTTGGAACTAAGAAAGTGATGGTGTAGCTAAAATACCCTGCAGGACTGCCGAAGCAAAGCCTGCTCGGGATCTGGAGTATAAAGGCAGGTTGTAGTGCTTGGTAAATGTATGCACGGAGCTCCATGTAGCAGCCTCTAGAATGTCCTTTGTAGCCACTCCTCTTAGGAAAGCTGTGGATGTGGCTATAGCTCTGGTGGAGTGTGGCCTAATATTGGCTGGCACACCTTTTCCATGAAAAGAATAGCAGAATCTGATGCAGTGTCCAATCCATTTGGAAATTGTTTGTTTGGAGATTGCTTTTCCTTGTACTCCCGCAGCATAGGCTACAAGCAGTTGGTCAGACTTTCTGGTGGCCTTAGTTCTGTCCAAGTAGTAGCATAGTTGCCTGTCTATGTCCAAAGTATGTAGCAGTGCTTCCCCCCCTGTTTTGAGGATTGGGGAAGAAAGTAGGCAGTTGAATGGCTTGATTTAGAGACACCCTGGAAATTACTTTTGGCATGAATGAAGGATTGGTTCTTAGAGAGACTCTGTCCTGATGAAAAATGAGAAAAGGAGGTACTGTCATGAGTGCCTGTATCTCCGAGACTCTTCTTGCTGATGTGACTGCCAATAGGAAAACCGTTTTCCATGAGAGAAATTGCATTTCTGAAGTTGCTGCTGGTTCAAAGGGAGGAAGAGTTAATTTTTCCAAGACGAAATTGAGGTCCCATGCAGGTACTGGCGGTTTCCTGGGAGGTTTGATATTCTTTATCCCTCTTAGGAACTGTCTTAGCAAAGGATGTGAAAACACAGGTGGATCACAATTGTATTTTGCTGAGATTGCTGAGGCATGAATCTTTATGGAAGAATATGAGAGACCAGTATGAAACATTTCTGCCAAGTATTCCAATATCTGAGGTATACTCAACACTGTTTCATCCTGACCCCTGTTAGCATTCCAGATGATGAATCTCTTCCACTTGGCTGAATAGTTTTTTCTGGTGGAAGGTCTGCGTGCTTCCAGTAAGATCTCTTGAACTTTTTTGGAAAGAGAAATATCGGAAGGAGTTATGGTAACCTCCAGGCTGTCAGATGCAATGTTTTCAGGTTTTGATGAACAGTCCTGTAATTGTGTTGTGTTAGAAGCAGAGGCCATACGGGCAGAGGCCACGGTTTGGTCCGAGTTATGCTCAACAGCAATGGGTAACAGTGCTGCCTTGGCCAGTCTGGAGCTATCAAAATGCCTGTTGGTTGTTCTGCTTTGATCTTCAGTATCACCTTGGTCAGAAGTGGTAGAGGAGGGAATGCATAAATTGTTAGGGAATTCCAGCTGAAGGAGAGAGCATCCGTCTTCCAGGCTAGAGGATGATGGGTCCTTGTACCGAACTTTTCCAGGTGATGATTCATGTCAGAAGCAAAGAGATCTATGTCCGGTCTTTCCCATGTCCTTGTTATTTGTGAGAAAATGTGAGGATGCAGCATCCATTCGTGTGGATCCAAGAAATTTCTGCTCAGCTTGTCCACCAGTACATTGTCCTTGCCTGGCACAAACTGGGATTGCAAATGTATCTTCAGACTTAGGGATTTTTCCCAGAGAATCATTGTTAGTCTGCAGAGGGGATAAGAATGAGTGCCTCCCTGCTTGTTTATATACCACATAACAGTGGTGTTGTCTGTCCTTATTAGCAAATGTCCTTGTTGAAGTGATTTTTCGAAAGTCTCGATTGCATGTATCACTGCCAACATCTCTTTTTGGTTTATGTGCAGATGCCTTTCCCTTGGTGTCCATTGACCATGAATGCATCTGCCCTCCATGTGCGCCCCCCATCCATGGTCTGAGGCATCTGTTGTAATCATTTGGCCTGCTTGAGGTTTGTTGAAAGACATGCCTTTGTTTAACTGACTTGTTTGAGCCCACCACAAAAATTCTCTTTGCAGACATGGAATGAGTGGGATTACGTCCTCTAGGCTTTGGCTGTGTTGGGACCATAAGCTTTTTAAGTACCACTGCAGCTTTCTCATATGAAGTCTTGCCAAAGGTATCAGAAGAATGCAAGATGCCATGAACCCCAGGAACTGCAAGATTTTCCTTGCAGTCAGCTGGGAGAGCTTTGCTAGGCCTTTGAAGTACTCTGGTAACTGCTGTTGTTTTTCCTCTGTGAGATAAGCCATTTGCGTTTTTGTGACCACCTTGGCTCCTAGGAAAATAATCTGTTGGGATGGCAGAAGTCTTGATTTCTGAATGTTGACTGTGTATCCCAAGGCCTGTAGTAATTGAATGACATAGACCAAGTTTGCTATCAAGGTTTGTTTGTTGTCTGCTTGTATGAGGCAGTCATCCAGGTAAGGGTATATTTGAAACCCCTGGAGTCTGCAGTGTGCCACTAATGATGCCAGGCATTTCGTGAACACTCTGGGCGCAGTAGATAAGCCAAATGGCAATGCTGAGAATTGATAATGCTCTGTCCCTGCAAGAAATCTGAGGTATCTTCTGCAGCTTTGTCTGATTGGGACATGCAGGTATGCCTCCTTGAGGCCCAGAGTGACCAGTCAAGACCCCTTGCCCAGCATGGGAAGGAGTTGCTGCAACGTCAGCATTTTGAACTTTGGCACAATGAGATAAGTATTTAGAGTAGACAAGTCCAGTATAGGCCTCCATTTGTTTTCCTTTCTTGGAACAAGGAACAGTCTTGAATAAAATCCCCGGCCTTGTTCCTGTGGAGGGACCTTTTCTATTGCTTTTATATTTAACAGCTTTGAAACTTGAATGAGTGTCTCTGCCCTTTGATGGAGTGGCAGGTTTGGCATGCCTTGTCTTATTGGTAAAGTATGGAAGTGGAATCTGTAACCTTTGTCTATTAAATCCAGAATCCAGTTGTCCTTGGTTAAGATATGCCAGTTTTTTGAGAATAAGGATAATTTTCTGCCCAAAGGTGCTTCTCTGAGCCTTTGTAGGCGGTATGAATGTCAAGTCATTGTGGTTGTCCTTGTGGTGCAGCTGGGCTGCCTGCGCCACTTCTTTGATTTGGTGGTTGCCATTGGCGGCCCCTGTAGGAGCCTCGGTAATGCCCTCTACCTCGGGCATGCCTGTTTTTTCCCCTTTGAAACTTGTCAGAGTCTGGAAAGGACCAATTCTTTGAAGGCCAATTCCTGCTGAATCTGGGTGGCTGAACCTGGAGGAAATCTTTGACTGTCTGTACTGATTTAGCTTTTTCCTCAATGGACTTCAACACATCTTGTGCATTAGCACCAAAAAGCTTCTGTTTTTCCAGAGGTGCATCAAGTAACTTTACTTTAACATGGTCTGGCAGTGGCTGTTCTTTTAACCAAACATGTCTACGTATAACAGCCCCAGTCATAGCTGCCCTACATGAAGCCTCCAATGCATCATAACCACACTGAAGAAAATGATTGCTAACCTGCTGAGTGCTATGTACTACATCCTGCAATGCCTTTCTATCAATAGGCTCAGGAGAGGCTAGCTTTTTCTGTAAATCATCCAGTAAAAAATCCTGGTACTGAAACATATGAAAAAGGCAGTTAAGTGACCTCATGGCCAGGGTGGTAGAGGTATAAACTTTTTTACCCCATCTCTCCAGGGACCTAGCTTCCCTATCCGCTGGCAGTGGATTCTTGGCTGTGGAAGTAGCCACTCCCTTGGGGCCCTGTGAAATAGTTTCTAGATCCACAGAATGGGCCTTAAAGAGATGTTTGTGGGTGTCAGGTACCCTATAATATCTGTCTGGCTTGACAGGAGCAGGAGGGAGAGAATCAGGGTTAGCACTGGAGTCGGAGAAAACATCATCCAGGACATCCATAACTGGAGGGATAGCTAAAGGTCTGTGCTGGGGTAGCTTGAGGAAGGTACGTAGCCTTTTCCTGGAATCAGAGAATTCCTGACCCTGCCATTTAAAATGCTCCCTCAGAGTGTAGGACTTCACCGAACGAAAAATCCTCTGGAGGAGAGGCAGAAAATCCTCTGGAGGAGAGGCAGAGGGAATTGATTCCTCAGCATCAGAGTCCTCATAGGCCTGGAAGGATTCTTCTTGGGTATCTGAATGCTCAGAATCCCCAGAGGCTTCATCTGAAGAGAGGTTGTCGGCCTGCTCAGTTCTGGGCCTTTTTTCTGCAGGCGGCTGAGAACCTCTGTCTGGATGAGGCTGAGACACCCTGATAAGAGAAATAAGATCTGCAGCTAGAGACATGATCTGTTTATCAGAAGAAGGGGCCTGGGCAGTAGGTTTAGGATGCGCCTTGGCCTGGCTGGCGGCCTTAGCACGTGCAAAGGCCTTGATGGACATGGATACAGGAGGCCTAGCTGCCCCACGTGCAGGAGTAACCTTGTCCACAGGAATGGTGTCGGGTAGATCCAGAACTTCGGTTTCTGGAAGAAAATCAACAACCGGCACCGGTGTAGCCCCCAAGACCAAAGGCCGTGTTAACGCTGTGTCGTCGGCCTGGAGCGGTTGAATTACCGCTTCTGAAGGGACCGAAGCACTCGCGGAGGGTTTAGGAGGAGTATCGGTGGAGGACGCGGGCCGAGGATGTCGGTCCCGGTCCTTTCGTTTTTTAGTAGATTGAGTTGTCAGTTGTTCCGACGGCATGATATAAGCGAAAGATTCGCCGAAAAAGTCTTCGGCAAATTCTGCCCGGCGCCTGAGGGTGCGCTTATTAAAGCAAGCACAGGCCGAGACATCGTGGTCTGGGCCCAGGCAAGGGAGGCAATAAGAATGGAAATCCTTATGAGGTATTTGTTTACCACAAGACAAACAATTATTAACTTTCTCAATTTGTTCTGACATCGGCTGAGGCAAGAAAAAAAAGTTCCCCAACGGGGTACTTAGCTTTTAGATGACTTCGGTACTGAAAACACAGGAGCTGACCGACCGGCACTTGCGAACTGCTTCTGCTTCGGGCACCGCGCGGCAAGAAAGACTGAAGATGGCGTCGGCCGATGCCTTTATACTCCAGCCGTTGTGACGTCGGAGAGGAGGCGACACCAGCCAACGCCGGACCCAGAGTTTGGAATGCGGCTGACCGAGGGCTGCCTGAGGCAGGACAACCCATATGTTATGACTGCAGTTGCATACTTGAAGGACATCGGGTTCAGACAAGGGTCCGATGCCACTCGACCCCTCGGAGCCGAGGGAGTCCCGGCGCCCAGATCCCTCCAAGGACGGCACCATGGAAGAGATCGGAGCAGACGACAGAACCGAAAGGGGAGGTATCGGCGCCGACCGTCCCACAAACCCAGCCTCAGCATGCTCTGGCTCCGAGCTCAAGGGATGAGTCAAAGGAGGAACTACTGCAGAGACAGGTAGAGCCGAACCCTGATGAGGGGGGCTGGATAGCATTTTAGCCAGGGCCTGCGATTTTAAAAGCCTGCTCACCACTCTCTCCAAATCATGGTCAGATAGTCTAGACAACAAAGAGTGGGATCGATGACTTCTCGCCGATTGCAACAAGGGCGACCCCGGAGCTGAATGCATCGACTCTAAGGATGGTGGTCTGGAGCGTTTTTGACTCCCTGACGGTTCCGACAGAAGAGTCGGGGCCGACTGGGAGATAGGTACTTCGGCTCCAGTCAGAGCTGAAGTCTGCTTGGAGATAGGTACTTTGGTTCCAGCCGGAACCGAAGTTGAAGCAGACACCACACCCGACGGCTCCGAACTGGGAGCTGGTGGCTTCGATGGCTTGGAAGGTTTTACTGACTGAGCCTTGGCCGGTGATCCTTCAGGTTTAAGCAAACCCCCTAAGGATAAGCTTATTCCTATGCTCCTGCAGGTCTCTTGGACTAAAGGAGTGACACACCGAACAAGAGTCCTGCAGGTGTAGGGTGCCCAAGCAATAGACATAAGAAGTGTGACCATCTGTCAGTGACATTTTCTGACAGCCTGAGTCACACTTCTTGAATCCAGACACTTTTGTGTCTTTAGACATTCCTGTAAAGGAAATACAGAGAAAGAGTACAAAGGGAAGTAGGTAACTAGAAAAAAACACAAAGTCCACACAAGTTACCACACCTTAACAGCACACACACACTTTATAAGAAAGGCTAAACGGACCTACCAACTACCACAATTTCTAATGAAAAAATGTTACTACCTTGAAAAAGGAAACGAGGATAAGCCTCTAACTGAAACGGCTTACCTTAAAAAGGAAAACGGGAGTGGGGGAGGGAGGGGAAAACTCTCTAAGAAGAAAACGAGTTTTCAAGGGGGGTTAAACACTAACAAATACCTACAAATACTACAACTATGTATGAACACTAAGTATTCTAACTAATAATATACAAAAAGTTCTAAATATATCAATAAAGTGAAAAAATACGACCTGAGACAGTAAATGCAACCTTGTAGCAGAAGCGGCAAATGAGATCTGGGTATCTAGCACCAGGCATCATGGGATATAGGGGGGCCTCGAGCCAGTAAGCAGCTCTCGAGCTTTTGAAGATGGCAGAGTCGGAGCAGAGGATCGGCTCCGAACCCAACCAGCAAGAATGAAGGCGAGATAGACAACTTAACATCACTTGTTACTTTTGTTATTCTATCATAACATGTAGTGTATAGATTCTTTATCACTGGAAGTTTGGATCCTGTTATTTTCTCCGCAACTCTATCTTTTGTAGGGCCTTTTGGTCTTCAGCTGAACAGTTCCGTACCACTCCATGAAGTTGCATGTTAAGATGCTCTCTATGGTACCCCTGTAGAAGGTGGAGAGGATAGAGGAAGGTAGGCTTGCTTTCCTTGGTCTACTCAGGAAATGCAAGCGCTGGTGGGCCTTCTTTATTATGTGACTGGTATTGGTTGACCAAGAAAGATCATCCATTATATAGATCCCCACGAATTTTGTGTCCTTTACCCTTTCCACTACCTCCCAATTTATTATGAGGAGAGAGAGCTGGTTGTACTCTCCTGAAGTCTATTATGATCTCCTTGGTTTTGCTGACATTAAGGACAAGATTATACATGGCGCACCAGTCCGAGAACGCACTACTTTCCCTGTAAGCTTTTTCTTCTCCTTTGTTGATGAGGCTCACAACTGTAGAGTCATCTGAAAACTTAATGATGTGGTTGGTGTTAAATCTGGCTTTACAGTCGTGGGTCAAGCACTAAACAGTAGCGGGGTTAGCACACAGCCTTGAGGTACTCCTGTGTTGATAGTGATGCTCTTTGAGGAAATATTGCCCACACATACTCTTTGGGGTCTTCTAGTCAGAAATCCAAAAACGAACAATGACCAACTAGTAAACAGGCTGTTGAAAACACTGCAGTTCACCGCACCACTCTTATAGATAATTAAATAAATTCTGTTTATTCCAATAAAAATACGAACAACATGAACAAAACAACCTTGGATATATAATCATTAATACCTGGTTTTTTACAGGCATTAAGTCTGAACTGCCAAAGGCATTCCTTCATTTCTAACAAATTGTTTACATCTCCCTCATTAATTGTAGTTTCGGGCACTCTATCAATTACAAAAAACAAAATTTTTTTAAAATTTGGGCATACTGTGCTATGCATATATAGAGCATTTGTTAATTTATTATTTTTAATATCCCTATTGTGTTCACTTATTCTCTCTTTCAATTTTCTAATTGTTTTCCCTATATAGAATGCCTCACATGATAAACAAACTGCTAAATATATTACTTGTTTCGTGTTGCAGTTCACAAAACCTGGACATCTAATGACTCTGTTATATCCCTTTATAGCAACATATGGCCCATCATTTATAAACCTGCAAGCCTTGCAAAATCCACACTTTTTCATGCAAGATTTTTTATTATTATTATTATTGGCCTCTTGTGATTCAAAAATTTCTTTTAAATTTCTTCCTCTACTAAATACAATGGAAGGGGTTGCACCTAATTGATCAAGTATTCCACTATTATTACTAATCACACTTTCCCATACATCTTTTACTGTCTCAGCTATAACTTTGATATTGTCGTTGTATGGTAATGTCAACGAACATGCCTTGTTTTTGTCTGTTGGGGTTGTTTTTTTCATCCCGTCCTTACCTATTTTTAATATAGGCTTAAAATATTCCTGTCTTTTCTTGATTAGGTGCAACCCCTAACCCCGTGCAATGACGATGGTAGCCAGGCAAGAAGGTTGATAGGACAGCTCACAGCGTTGGTGGACTTGTTGACGCCTCTTTGTGAGGCAATGGTTGTGCACACACAACGTCAGGAAGTAGGCAAAGGCTTCGAGGAGGAGAGGACCCGCCAGGTACAAACGAAAAGAAAAAGACATTGCCTGGAAGGGGAACCAAGAAAAGAAAGTGGAATTGAACCGAAGGGTGCATCCTTTAACCCCGCAAACTATCATTTTCCAGGACGCAGATGACGACGACCTTGATGGCAGTGTAATTTCTATTAGTGAACCGAATGAACGGTCACAAAAAGGTACTTTTTTCATTTCCAATACATCGGAGATGAACAAATGGCTCAAGGAGCCTCATGATTTTATATTTAATGACAAAAATGATTTTCATAGCAAACGGACAGTTACCACTGAAACTTTAAAGAAAAAAATGGACAGTTTTTCAAAATTATTGTATAAATACAAGGCCATTACAATAGAAAATGGGTATTTGAATGAATGTTTACACCGTGGCATTGTTCCTAAGGGATTACGCACATGGAAATATCCCAATAATGTGCAGATAGGGTCTGTTTTTCACAGAAATTTAGTGAAGGTTTTTAACAAATGTGGTATGGAAATTGTTGGATGCATAATAGAAGAGAATGAAAGGAATCTTGTGGAGATTAAAGAACAAATAGATGAACTAGATCTACAAATTAAGGGGGATCTCCTTTTTGACATCAAAGAAGAGAAACAGAAATATTTTAGTATAAAAGGGGAGATAGAACAAAAATGTAATGAACTAGTGGAAAGGAAGTCAAATAAATTAAGAAGAGACATTTTGGAGTATAAGAATAACATCAGTTATCCCAACCCAATAAGCAAATCAGTTCCCTTACATCAGAACAATAACAGAAACAAATGGGCAAGTAGAAATAGAATAAGTAATAGAGATTATGAAAGAGAAGTTTTTGAAACTGAAACTAACAATTTTGATTATGATACAGAGTTCCCACCCTTAGAAACATCACGAAATGAACACATTCCAAAAGAAAGGAATCACTGGGATTTTCAAGGGAGAGGGGGGCCAAGAGGAAGAGGGTATTACAGGAGATAGAAACCCTCCCTCAAATTACGGAAGAAAACAAAAAGATAGAACAAGATGGTAACAAGTTTACTTTAAATGCTTTTACAATTTATAATTTCAGTGACCTACAGCTAACTAAAGAACATTTTTCATTAATGGAAAAAGGGTTCAAATTTATACCAACAAAGAGAGGGGACAGGGTACAAACAATATTGGACATAAAATTGTTTCTAAGAAAAATGAACTTAGAATTGCTATACAATAATGAAAAATATGGTATAGATAGAAAAACTATACAAGCAACTGAAGAACAAAGAATTTAAAAAAACAAGTCCATTTTCAACCCACCCATACATGCCAAACTTAAAATTTTTGAATCACAAGAGGCCAATAATAATAATAATAATAAAAAATCTTGCATGAAAAAGTGTGGATTTTGTAAGGCTTGCAAGTTTATAAATGATGGGCCATATGTTGCTATAAAGGGATATAACAGAGTCATTAGATGTCCAGGTTTTGTGAACTGCAACACGAAACAAGTAATATATTTAGCAGTTTGTTTATCATGTGAGGCATTCTATATAGGGAAAACAATTAGAAAATTGAAAGAGAGAATAAGTGAACACAATAGGGATATTAAAAATAATAAATTAACAAATGCTCTATATATGCATAGCACAGTATGCCCAAATTTTAAAAAATTTTTGTTTTTTGTAATTGATAGAGTGCCCGAAACTACAATTAATGACGGAGATGTAAACAATTTGTTAGAAATGAAGGAATGCCTTTGGCAGTTCAGACTTAATGCCTGTAAAAAAACAGGTATTAATGATTATATATCCAAGGTTGTTTTGTTCATGTTGTTCGTATTTTTATTGGAATAAACAGAATTTATTTAATTATCTATAAGAGTGGTGCGGTGAACTGCAGTGTTTTCAACAGCCTGTCTTCTAGTCAGAAAGCCCAGGATCCAGTTGCATATGTGGTTATTAACACCTAGGTGGACAAGTTTTTCTATTAGCTGTTGTGGGATCACTGTACTGAATGCTGAAATGAAATCAACAAACAGCATTCTGACATAACTGTCCATATGTTCTGTGTGTGCCATTGTGAGATGCAGTGCAGCAGAGATGGCATCTGCCATGGAACGGTTTGCACGATATGTGAACTGCAGTGGACCAAGTGGCGTTGGAAGGGTTGCTGTCAGGCATTTTTTAACCAACTTTTCAAAGCTTTTCATGACTATGGATGTGAAGGCCACTGGTCTATAATCATTGAGGCTAGAGGGAGAGGCTTTCTTTGGTAATGGTATAATGTTTGTGTTTTTAAAGCATTTGGGTACCGCTGCTTGGCTGAGGGAGATATAAAATATATCCATCAGTACGGTGCTCAGTTGTTCTGCATAATCCTTTAACACCCTACCCAAGATGTTGTCCGGCTGGCAGACTTTCCTGGATTCAACTGTCACAGGGGGTCTTTTTCAACCCAGCTTAGTTTAGAATGAGCACTTCATCGCCTGGGGTCTGTAGGGAGTAACACTGCCTTAGACCAGTTCCTCTCCTCGTATCTGCTGTAGAAGGTGCTCAGCCTATCCAGGAATTCTGTGCTGTCCTCACATTCAGCTGACATCAGTTTGTATTCAGTTATGGCTTTTATTCCCTGCCACATACACCTGGAGTCTCTTATGTCTGTGAAATGGTTTTGTACTTTCTATATGCCCGCTTTGCCTTCTTTTCCCTCTCTTCAGATTTGCCCTTGCCACCCTAAGAGCATCTTTATCACTCATCATGAATGCCACATTGTGTTCCTTTACAAGCTCGCATTCTTTGCCTGTTAGCTATGGTTTTTGGTTTGCTCTTATGATGATGTTTTTATTCACCGTCATGTCTTCTATGCATTTAGATATATATGCCACCACTGTTTCTGTCTATTCATCCAAGCTGATATGTTGGCTGACTGTAGCAACCTCTTTAAATATGTTCCAGTTTGTGTTTTCAAAGCAATCTTGGATTGCCGTGCTTGCACCCTCTGACGTGCTTGCACCCTCTGACCATACCTTGACTTGTTTCACATTGGGCTTTTCCCTGATTAGTGCTGTTTTATATACTGGCATTAACATAAGATAATGTGGTCTGAGCCATACAAGTGTGGATAATGCACAGCTTTATATGCCAACTTAATTTTGGTATATACTTTGTCCAAGGAGCCATTTCCCCTTGTAGCAAATCCCACATGTTGGTAATGGGGTAGTATTGACTTCAACTCTGCCTGATTGAAATCTCCTGCAATAATGTGTGCAGAATCCGGGTTTTTATTTTGCTGGAGGGACAGATTCATAACCCAGAAGCTCCCTTCGCTCTGGAATAGAATTCCAATTCATGTTAGGCAGAGCACCTCACTGAATCTCTTCAAGAAGAATCTTGATGAGTGGATGGGGGATCGTAGGTTTGTCCCGGGGATTACTTCCGCGTCACTATTACACAGAGGCACAGCAAACTAAACCTTAAAAAGGGCACAGTATACTCAAATCAAGGGGTGGCGTAAGTCAAACAAAATTGGGCTAGGCTTATAATTGCCCCAGGGCAGACAGCCTAGTATGAACCGAGTTATACAACGTAGTCAGAGGTTCACTTTTGTTTGCACTTGTGGTACATATACTACTATCATAATACCACTGAACTCTCTGGGAATATAAAAAGGTCTGCATCTAACTTTTAGGAACTCTGTCTGCAGAGCAGTGGCTCAGTATAATGTCACAGTTTCTGCGCCATTCATTTACATACAAGCAAACTCCCCCATCCTCTAGAATTACCACTGAGTGCATGGTTTCTTTCTGCATGAAGCAGTGTAAGCCCTTCCAGTTGTACTACACTGTCAGTAATGTTATTATGCAGCCAAGTTTCTGTAAACATAAATACATGTGTTTCTTGCCCTATTTTGAGATGCCATTTCCAGCCTTATGTAGTCCATTTTACTTTCCGGAGAGCATTGAAGTAAGAATGGTAGTGCAGGCCTGAATAGATTTGCCTTCAGTCTAGCAGTGATTCTAGCCCTTGTTCCCGATTTCCTGGTTCCCTTACATCTTTTCCTCTTGATCCTTTTCTACTGTATTGTAGAAGCTCCTAATAGCAGATTTAGGCATTTTGAGCCATGCAGTGTCAGAATTTCAAGATTGTTGAGTGTGGAACTTGTTGTAAGCCTGTCAGACTCCACTGACAACAGGCCGACCATCCAGCTGCACAACAAGCTTAATTCCTTAAGTTCCAGTAAGTTGTCTCTGCTACAAGTGATTGCACCTTCCTTAGGCTCAAACTGCTTTTTTTCTGCTTTTTTGTTTGTAAAAGATGACAAATACTGCACATTTCTCAATTGAACTGATGTAGCTGCTGCCACACAGGGCGCCACCATTTTAATTTTCTTCTTTAGCCCCTGTCTGTGTAGTTGCTGGTCTAAACATGTGGAAGGCACTACAGCCTTAAACTACACCAAGGTACTCTCTGCAGCTTTAAATCATGTCTAAGTACAATGGTGTAAGAACTTACCATAAAAGTAGTAGATGACCTACAGATTATTTTTGCCAGATTCGTAACAGATGAGTTGCAGCTTGCCAGCATCCAGCAGGGGTACCAAGCTTTACCTTCCCAGGATGTACACCTGGATTATAACCTACACTTGTTGGCATAGGAGTATAAAGTTGGACATGTGCAAGATCCTTAGACCATCGCCAAGCCAGCAGCAGTATCAAGAAAACTGAGGAAGGAGACTGGTCAGCTAGAAGGGGTTCATTTTGAAAGGTAAGCAAGTTTCTTCCCAGAATAGCTGTAATACCCTGGGGTAATGTGTGTGTCTGTGTGTGTAAGGTGTTGTATCTGTGCCAAAGGGAAGAGAAAAGAGAAGGAGGATAAGGTGGGAGGGAAGGAATACTGCAGTGATCAGTAGGACATCTACAGTTATGGAACGTTCTTACACAATTGTACTATGTCCTGACTGAGTCGCTGTTGCAACTGTTGCAGTATTCATTACAGAAGTGCAATTCACAGAGCTGTAGAGACAGGGATGAGAAGTAAGCTAAAAAGGAGGAGAAGACTCAAGGAGGTAAGACAGAACAGTTATGGCAAACACACTGCCCTGGACCTGGAGAAGGCATTTTAGCTTATACTGTTTTGTGAAGGTGTGGACAGATGACCAGGTGGCTGCTTCTAAATTGGACCTGGTACCCACCCCTTTGTAGAAGGCATCTGATGAAGACACTGCTCAAACAAAAAATTGCTTTTGACCATGTGGGTAAAAGTCCTGACATGTAGGCAGTAGCAGAGGGCAATAGGAGATCTAGAATGCATAGCTTGTCTGGAAGCTGGTAGTCCTAACCTGGAATCCATAAAGGAGACGAACAGCTGATCTGTTTTTCTGATATCCTTAGTTTTATCCATGTAACACGTCAATTGTCTGCGAATATCTAAAGACTGTAAGATTCATTCCCCACCACCATTTTGGGGATTTTGGAATAAGGTGGGCATACTGACTTGCCTGGTTGAGGTTAGCTCACTAAGCACTTTTGGCATAAAAGGACAGGCTCCAAAGGTTACCCTATAGAGCATAGAGTTCTGTGATTTTGAAGGCTGAAGATGGAGCCAAGAGGAGCACTGTTTGTCAAGTGCAGAGTTTGTGAATAGCTGAAGCAGCCAGTTGAAATGGGGGTAAAGTGAGCTTTTCCAAAACAAAATTAAGGTCTCATGGTGGGGCAACAGGCTACCTTGAGGGGTTTAAGGTGTACAACCCCTCTCAGAAAAAGCTTAACTTCTGTCCTGGACATAACAGGGTCTCCAGAGGTAGACAAACATGACAGCTAAATGTGCCTTAATAGAAGAGTAGGCCAACTCTGAATGCAAGAAGTCATACAAGTACTGGAGCACTTTGGAGATGTCCAACAGAAGGGGATGCAGTTTGTGCTTATGACACCAGTCTGACAAACTGTTC
>NC_056749.1:702395068-702557568 GCF_019279795.1 Protopterus annectens | reverse complement strand
TGTTACATCCAATGTGGGATACAACTCCATATAGCTTTAGGCTACTGCAGCAGTGATGGACATCTGTTGCCTAGGCCAGAAGGGAGTCATCATCTATGACCCCTGTAGAGTCCTTCTGCATCTTCAGAATGACCCTGGATATTAAGTGAATGGGAGGATAAGCCTACACGAACATTCCTGTCCAAGGAAAAGAAAAAGCATCTGTCTTCCAAGCCTTCTTGCATGGAGTCCTGGAGCACAATTTTGCCAACTGATTATTATGAGTGGAGATAAATGAATCCACTTGAATTCTTGTCAGACCCCCAGATTCGATATCCATTCGTGAGGGTCTGTCCTGCTCAGCTTATCTGACACTATGCAAGATGCCTGCCATTGTGTTGTAAAGCTATATCCCAGGCTACCTAACAGAGGGCAAGATCTGGTTTCTGCCAGCTTATGTACCACATCACTGTGATGTATGTAAACATTTGGAAGAGATCCCAGGGAACACAGAAAATTGTGAGAGTTGAAACCCTTAACTGCCAACATCTCTTAGGAGCTTTGATCCATCTTTTCTGTTCCAAAGAACCTGCCCTTTTACCCTCATAGACACTGCTCCCTAAACAAAGACTGAAGAGTCTGTTGCGACAGACTGTACTGCAGCTTGGATGAAGAATGGGAGACTTGGACTCTGGCTGATACGGTGTCTCTATGACTTCCAAGATAACTGCACACTGAGCAACAGCTTAATTTCAGCTCTCCCAGTGTAAAAACGGAAACTCAAAAAAAAAGAGAGCCAACGAATTTGTTTTGTGTGCAAATATTTCAGTAACTAGCTAGTAAATGCACTGCCTGAACACCAGCAAAAAAGAAATTTAGAGAACTCGAAAGAAAATCAACCAGAAAAGGTGAGGCGTAAACACTGGCTGGGAAGAATCCTGCAGCTGTTAGCAAAAAAACAGTTCAAGATCCATCTTTGGTGCAAGACATGACTTGCACTACTCTAGAAGAAAAATACAAGTTATATTTTCTCAGAGCTGATTAAAATAAACAAAACACTGAGTACATAAAATCAAATAAAAAAGCTGGAAAAAATGGAAGCAGCTTTAAACATATTCAGATGAGCTGATAAAAACTGAAAAAAAGAGGTCAAAATGAAGAAAAGGCAGAGTAGGAGACTGCTCAGAGAGATGTTTCAATAAGTGGTAGAATTAAAGGACAAGGCACACAAGGAAAATCTGACATTTTCTGCTGTACCAGAAAAACTGGAAGGAATAAAGCGTATTAATTTTTATAAAAGCATAAATACACAACTGGACTGGTATTTCAAAGCAGGAGTTTAACTGACAGAGCACAGTGTGTATGCTTCAAACCTGGTCATGGGAAAGCAGACAAGACCTCTAAAAGTAAAGATGTAATCCTACTAGCAGGAAGAATTTCCAGGTTTACCACAACGTCCGGAAGAATACCGCTGAGTTTCATTTCAAAGGGGAGCAGAATCAACATCGGCAAGGGCAGAAAAGAGGTAGAAACAATGGGTACAGTACAAATGAAGACCAAATAAGGGACTATAGATATGGACAGAATAATGGTCAGCATTACAACAAAAAATCTAAACGATAATGTTACAGAGGTATGTACTGAACCAAATTTGGTGCTTAATTTGTCAAACTGATTTAACACAAGAACAAATACAGGTTTTAAATTGTGGCCTTAGATTTATTCCTACTGTAATACCAAGGGCCCATGTAGTAAAACTAGAAATGTTTAGGTTCATACGCAAGTTATATTTAAGACATTTTTTTGCCATACAAACGGGTAAAACAAATGTTGAAACTGATATGGTTTGTGTTGAAAATGAATCGAATTGTTTTTATTCGTGTTGTGAGGAAATTTAAGAAATGTTGGATCTTAATTTAAATGCAAACGCACATTTTAAAATGGATATGTCTGGTATTCCTGTATTACATAAATTTATTCCTCCGTTTGATAATGAACGTACATCGCATTTTAATTCCATGATAGGATTTGGGGGAGAGAATATTTGTGAAAATGTTTTAAAACACAAAGGTGATGTGAATTATAATTTGACCTTTAGGGAGTGGCAGAATTTAGAAGAGTTACAAAATAGAAAGGAATTGATAATAAAACCAGCAGATAAAGGCAATAAAGTATTAGTCATGAATGTAATGCAATATTATAGAATGTGTATGGACCATCTGGAAAATGTAGACATGTATGAGAAAAGTGATAGGAAAGTTTATGAACAAGCTCTAACAGACTATGAAAAATGCTTGAAAAAAGTGTAATATTAGGCTATTTTACTGAAAATTATGTAAAAGAAAGTTTAACAGAAATAGTGAAAATGTATTTTTTTCTGCCTACCAAAAATACATAAAAGTTTAGTGAACCCTCCAGGGAGGCCTATAATTTTGGCCTGTATTTTTTTTTTTTTTACTACACAATATTGGTTTGGTGTTATACAGTGTTATTTCCTTACGTTCAGAAATCACCTGTATATGTACAAGATAGTTTTGATTTTTTGAAGAAAATCTCCCCTGTAGTATGGAACAAGGATAAATATTGGCTAGTACTTGATGTGAAAAGCTTATACACATCAATTAAACATAAAGATGGATTAGAGGCTATCGGGTATTTTTTGGGAGACTGTCCTTTTTCAACTTTATTATGGGGCTAGATTTTTGTCTGAGAAATAATTATTTTTACTTTGATAATCAAATGTATAGACAAAGGCAGGGTACAGCCATGGGGGCAGCTTTTGCCCCCATGTATGCCAATCTTTTTATCTTGAAATTACTTTATTTAAATTAAGTTTTATGGAAAAATATGTTGATTTTTATTTTCGATATATAGATGATTTAATGTGCATGTGTGAGGGTGGTTGGAAAGAATTGGACAGGTTTACAACTGATTTGCATAAAAATCCATATGTTTTGTTATTTGACGATATGCAGAAAGGTATCAAAGTTATTTATTTAAACCTTGATTTGGAGGGAAAAGAGAATGAAGCATTTCCATTGGCATACATAGAAAATTTATAGATAGTAGTCAATATCTTTATGCCACTAGTTGCAATCCCTCCATGTGCTTAAGGCTTTGCCTTACGGGGAGCTACTACAGATATCTAGGTTGTGCAGTGAGAAAGACATCTTGTTACATGAAATAAACAGTTAACATGTTTTTGGGGAGAGGATATGGCCCAGACAGTATACAGGAGGCTCAAATTAAGATACTGAATGAATTAAAGTAGGAAAGTGGAGTGAAAGGGAGACATGGGATACCAGAAAAGTAAGGGAAATAATCCAATAAACAGCATACAATAGACCCAGTATATTTTGTATCAGTTTACAATGTTAGAAGTAAAGAAATTGCAAATTTGGTGAAATATTATTGGAAATATTTAGTACAAGATAAATTTTTGGCAACTATTTTACCGAAACAACCATTTTTTTCATATACTAGAGGTAAAAATATAAGGGATATGCTGGTATGAGGCTCTTTTAGTATGCAAGTAATAGAGGTAAGGAGATCCCTGTTAGTTAAAGGAACTTTTAAGTGTGGTAAATGTAGTGTGTATACACATAGTCAACACATGTGAAAGTATTAATGTTAAATTTGAGTCCAGGGGTGTATTTTCTTGCGAAAGTAAAGAGGTGATATATGCCCTAAGTTGTCCATGTCATCTGTATTATATAGGGGAGACAAAAAGAAAGTTCTGAGTTAGATTTATGGAATCAGAGGAAGACAAAATAATTTCTTCACACTTTAAAATGAAACACAACAATGATGTTAACCTGTTACATGGCACTATATTGGAACAAACTGACTGTTTTGAAGAAAATGAAAATATATTAAAAACATAAGTTATTATACAAGGATGTATATATATTTTAAAATATAAAACCTTGGTACCTAAAGATTTGAATAATGAATTGGAAATGTTTGCTTTAAATTTGGAACACATTTAATTAATTGTTTGCAATTTACAATCAAGTATAAAAGGAGTCTATTTTATGTAGTTTTTTTATTACTTGAAGGTGGTGACACCAAGGCACTAGAATAAATAGCGAGTCTGTTTTACTACACGTTTGTTCTTTGCTACAAAGTTAACAGTTGGATTTACATTTTCCATTTTGGATCCTGGTTGTTGCGTCTACTAGCAGGAAGAGTTGATTCTGACAAAACTGTGGCAGGAGGACAGACGACTACAAGTTGGAGACAGACTGTTTGTGTTAAATGATTGCTCACTGCATACTAAGCAGAAGAGGAGTACATTTATTCCAGCAATCTGGGAAAGTCCCAGAGACAGGTGCGATTTTCAAGCAGCTATCTTCAGAATAATTTTTTCCTGGAGAATCAAAGTCATTTTTTGATGCAGAGCATGCTAAGGAGGAAACACAGAAGTCAGTCTAACAAAGTGAGTGACTGAACAGGAGGAGATTTTGCTTCTTACTCTTCTGATAATAAAGCTCCATACAGACACTATGCTAGGAAAACATTTCCAATGTTCGAAAGGAAAATGCTTAAGAGACAGAAAAAAGCACAGGATTTCACTATAACTAGGAGAACCTTGGAAATGAATCAGAGACTGGAGTTGGGAGATGGAGAACAGGAAGAAAATCAGCAACTCAATTTAATAAATAAATGTGGCTTTACAAAGCATCAATCACATTTATGAACATTGGTGGAACAAGAACTCAGAGAAATCTTGGACTTTTTTTTTTTTTTTTTTAAACTTTGTTAAACTTGTAGGGGACTTCAAAGCATATGCCCTAATAAATGTTCTTCCAAATATTAATGCCATGAAGTAGATGGAAAGAGGAAGGAAAGAGTTAAGTAAAACACGTTTTCTTCTTAATATTTTTATAAAACAGGACATATACTGCATTGTTGTATAGTAAAGCTTTTTGAGTTATTTTTGTATGTAACAGGGATACTGAAGTAAACAGGTGCCCTATCTGCCTTCTTTCCTTACATTCATGTAGGCACTGCAATGTAAAAAGTGGAGGAAGACTGGACAAAAGAGCATGATATAAATAAAAAAGATATGCTTTTTCTTACTTTTGCATAGGAGAATGACGAAGGCTCTTGACTTCATCTAACAGCTTTTTAAGTAGAAGCAATTAAATAAAAGACCATTGAATGTAATGAACAGTTTTCATTTAATAAATAAATGTTCACAGTGCAATATGAGAAACTTGCAGCTTAAGGCAACAGTTTATAGTAGAGAGTCTATTATCCAAACTAATTGAGACCTATGGTAGTTCAGATAATCAAACATATAACTGAACTGGATAAAAAACTTCTAAAATCTTGTTTTTTCTACACGCAGGGAATACACTTTTCAGCCATTCAGCACTTCCAGTAGATAATGAAAAATATTTTTCAAACACAAGCAGGCTACAAGCTGAAAAAACATGCAAAAGCAAATACGTACAACGTTTGCATATTCAGACTTTATGATTTTTTTCTACCCGAAAACTTTGGAAGGCTGCATTCAGATAACTGACATTTCGGGTAATCAAGACTCCATTACATGTGGTTCTCATGTTTCTATGTTGACAAGCAATGAAAACAAAGTTTTTTCTTTCAATGGCTAAAAGGTAATGTTTTCTGAAAGTATTCAATTTGCTTTCTATACCTAGGAGAGGAATAAAGATGAGACTAAGGCAGCATTTAGTGCAAGTGGAAGCACAAGTTGTACCATGCATCTTAGCATGGATAACCTTAATTATAGGTCAGTTCAAGCCTAAGAGTGTAGTGGTCAATCTGGGACAATTGTTTCTATTAAGTGGGTTAAACGTTATTATTTGAAGATGTACACAGTGTTTATCTTAAGATGAATAAGTTCTGTGTTTTTCTGAGAGTTTTTTTTTATTAAAACAAGTCTTTTAAGATGTCACATAGATTTACATGGATATGACATGAAACAGCCGTACGAAAGGTCAACCTACCAAACAGTATATTCATGTATCACAAAAGCTAAAACTAGACATTTAAAAAATCCATTATATAAAACAGGTGGGAATAACATGGACAGTGTTGCCATTATGATGAGTTCTTTTTGAATGTTAATCTCATTATACATTAATGTTAATCTTACAAGTATATACAAAAAGAAAGAGCAGTGATCTATATTTAAAAAATGCGAAGTGCAAATAGCTTTCCTACAGGAGGCATGTGAATTGGATTAAAAAAAGGATTTCAGGATAGTAATTCAGCAGAATATCTAGGACAAAGGAGACTGGGAGTACTTATAATTGCTAGGGGAGTTCCAACAGTGGTAGAAGAGGTGTTAAGAGGAAAAATGATAATGGTAGATTTGTAGTAGCAAGGGGCTACTGCGAAGGGAGAAGGATTACACTGGCTTGTATTTATATTCCACCTAAAACTGCCACATTGCAGCTTAAGAAAATTATTGTAGAAATAATCAGCTATTACTTATAGGCGAGGGCTGGAATTTGATTTTTGCAGTGAGAATTTATCTGGGGGCCTATAAAGGAAACTAACAAGATTGCAGAACTTTGAAGTACTTTACTAAAATACTAGTTATGCAAGATGTGAATTCAGTAGTAGGAGCTTGAAGAAAATGTACATATTATTCCCCAGGGTACAAAAACTTGGCTAGACAGAAATTATATTTCACTGGAACATGTGCATTTAACTGAAAGTTCTGATACGGATCCAATCACCAATTTAGATCACACACCAACAACAACTAAAAAAAATGCAGGGTAACGAAAAAAATGAGACAATGGAGTTTGCCCACATATCTGTTAATCAGAGGAATCTGAGGCATGGGTAGTGGAAATTATTCAGAAGTTATAGGGGAAGTTAGAAATTTCTTTAGAAAACATAGCAAGGGAATGGGACAAAATGAAAGTGAAGTTTAAAAATAGGGTACAGATAAAAGAAAAAGAGATATGGTTAAGAAGTAACAAGAATTATTTAGAGACACAAAGTACTGCAGGAGGGGAATCTCGCAGAACAAGAGGCACAACTGCAGAGTACTAAACAGAAAGTAAGGGACTACCTAGATAATATGCCTATGTTCAGAAAGACAGCTGTTAACATTTTTTGATAACTCAAAGCACAAAAGCTATTAGCACAACAGCTCAGGAAACAAAAAGAAGAAAGGGTGTTGCCAAGCTTAGGGGAACCTATAACAAGGAAAATAACCAGAGATCCTTCAGAGGTATCAGAAATATTTTGGAAATTGTATGAAAATTTGTATAAAGCAGACAAATGGGTGGGGGGAAATTAGAAGTTATGTACTCACCATAACGTTCCATCTGAGTAGGTAGTTAATTTGTCTGCAACCTGTGGGTTACGGATCCGATATCGGATCCGAGCCGGCAACTTGTTTCAAGCTATTGGATCCGAGCTCCTAGCCCCTCCCTTCACCCATAATCCCCTGCTAACCCTCCATGACCTCAGATCGAGTTTGCCTCTCCATATATATCCGACAAAGGATATCTAAAAACTAATAGATCCAAAGAAGGTCAGGGGGAAGGAGGGGGGGATGGTTGCAAACAAATGAACTACCTACTCAGATGGAACGTTATGGTGAGTACATAACTTCTAAATCTGAAGTAGGAATGTTCATTTGTCTGCAACCTGTGGGACAGAGTCCCCAGCTACCTGCACCCTGGGTGGACATCATGGAAGGATATTACGAAGCACCGCAGAGCCAAAGGATGCTCTCCCTCTAGAAAGCAGGTCTAGCTTGTAGTGGTTGATAAAGGTATGAGATGAAGCCCAAGTGGCTGCAGAACAAATATCATCCAAGGGAACTCTAGACTTGAAAGCCGCAGAAGTAGAAATGGAGCGAGTGGAATGAGCACGAACTCCTTCTGGTGCGGGTCTACCAGAGGCTTGATAAGCTAGCAGGATACATTGGGAAATCCAGCGAGATAAAGATACTTTAGAGATAGCTTTCCCCAAATTAAATTTGGCAAAGGAAACTAACAGCTGGTCGGATCGTCTATGGCCAGCCGTCCTATGGGTATAAAAACGAAGCTGCCTATGAACATCCAATGAGTGCAGCTTGTATTCACCCTTATTTTGATATTCAGAGAAGAAAACCGGTAAATTTATGGATTGGTTTATGTTGGTTTCTGATGCTATCTTGGGAAGAAAGGAAGGATTGATCCTGAGGTACACTCTATCAGGATGAAAGATCAGGTATGGAGGTTTTACAGAAAGAGCCTGAAGTTCCGACACTCTTTTCGCAGAAGTAATGGCTACAAGGAATGCCGTTTTCCATGACAAGAATTTGAGGTCCACTGTAGCAGCGGGTTCAAAGGGTGGAGCAGTCAAGGCTTGAAGAACTAAAGTAAGATCCCGTGGGGGTACGGCTTCTTTTACAGGAGGTCTAAGTAAAAAGGTACCCTTGAGAAAGGTTTTACACAATTTGGCTGACATCAAGGGTCCTGTATCATGTCCCTCATGATAATGAGAAATGGCTGCCAATTGCACTTTGACAGTTGAACAACTAGCACCTTCCTGAAAGAGTTCAGTTAGGAAATCTAAAATGGATGCGAGAGGAGCTGTAAAGGGATCTAGCTCTCGGCGCTCCGCCCAGATGGAAAAACGTTTCCATTTGCTGTGATATACCTTCCTGGTGGAGGGCTTATGCGCAGCCACGAGGATGGCTTTGACTTGTGAAGAGATACCGGGAGTCCTAACTAGGAGTGGAACTGGAGCAACCGAGCTGTCAGTTTCAGATTGTCCAGGTTTGGAGTTGGCAAGTCCAATGGATGGGAGATGAGATCCGGGATGGGATCTAGAATCCAAGGGTGATTCACAAGGTGAGACCACAGGTAAGGGAACCAAATTTGTCAAAGCCAGAATGGGGCAATGAGAATCATTTTGCTCCCCAACTGCGAGGCTTTCTGCAACAGTTGTAACATCATTGGAAGAGGAGGATAGGCATAGAGTAGACCGGGTGGCCAAGCATGCACCAGAGCATCTCTTGGAGATTCCCCTGGTGGGGGGATTAGAGCGAAGAAATTGTCGCATTTGGCGTTTGATGGAGATGCAAAAAGATCGCAGCAGGGTTGCCCCCATGTTGCGAATATCTGCTTCGCTACTAGAGGATTGAGAGACCACTCGTAGGGGGTAAGAAGGGTGCGGCTGAGCTTGGCCGCTAGGATGTTGGTCCTCCCCGGAATGTGCATTGCAATCAGAAAGCGGTTGGTGGAGATCGCCCATTCCCACACTCTCATGGCTTCGCGGCAAAGAGGATAAGATCTGGTTCCCCCCTGTTTGTTGATATACCAGACCACTGACATGTTGTCTGAGTGAATTGCAATTGTTCCTGCGGGAAGGAAGCTCTGAAGTGCTTCCAACGCTAACAGCACCGCTCTCATCTCCAGAACGTTGATATGCAGGGAGGTCTCTGTATCGTTCCACGTGCCTTGGACTGTACTGCCTGAGTAATGCCCCCCCCCACCCGAGGCGGGAAGTGTCCGTGGTCACCGTGGCGATGGGGGGAGAGGTGCAGAAGGGTCAGCCCGTATGGAAGTTTGATGCTTGGAGCCACCATAGTAACGCCCTTCTGCACGCCTTGCTGATAGCAATGGGATGGTGGAGAGGGAGTGATAGGAAGGACCATTGCACTAACAAAGCCCACTGTAGGACTCACATGTTCAAACGGGCGCATGGAAGGAGTGTAATCGCTGCTGCCATGGAGCCTAGTGCCCTCAGGATCAATTCTGCTGGTGAAGCCTCTGAAAGAAGAATAGCCCGCACATGGAGTTGAAGATTTCTGATTCTCTCTGCAGTTAGGAAGGCTCGCAAATCTCTGGTGTTTATTCTGGCACCTATAAATTCTATAATCTGTGTTGGAGCCAGTAGGGATTTGCTGACATTGATAGTAATGCCTAGTTGTGGGGCTAGATGGAGAAAGAAGTCTCTGGCTGTGCAAAGTAGATGCCTTGTTGGTGCGGTCAGGAGCCAGTCGTCCAGGTACGGGAAGACCTGAATTCCCTGGAATCTCAGGTGGGCCGCAATCACTGCTAACACTTTGGTGAACACCCGGGGGGCTGTGGTGAGGCCAAAGGGAAGGACCCTGAACTGGTAGTGACTGGCTCCCAGCCGAAAGCGAAGGAACCTCCTGGATCGTTTGTCCATTAAGATGTGGTAATACGCATCCTTGAGGTCTATACAGCACATCCAATCATTCTCCCTCAGAAGGGGGAGGATAGATTGAAGAGTGACCATTCGGAATTTTTCCTTGGTTACTGACAGGTTCAAGCGGGAAAGGTCTAGGATGGGTCTCGGATCCCCCGTCTTTTTTGGCACCAAAAAGAACATGGAGTAGAACCCTAATCAGAGCTGGTCTTGGGGGACGGGCTGGATGGCTCTTTCTTAGCAGCTGCTGTATTTCTGCGGCTGCGGCCTCCCTGTGATCGGGTGGTACATCGGGGAGGTTCTTGGATTGGGGGACATGGAGAATTGGTACCTCTGGATATGATGCGAAGCACCCAGCGGTCTGTTGTGATGGACTCCCATGCCGCTAGATGCTTCGAAAAACGCCCCCCGACTGCCTCCAGAGTGGAGCAGCCGGGCAACCCCTCAGGGTTGCTGCACGGGCCATTCAGAGAAAGGTTCTCTGGACCCGAAATTTCTCGGAACCCCTCTGCCCCTACGGCGACGTCCTCCCTGTCCACCTCTGCCACGGTAGGACTGGTTGCCCGGAGCTGGTTGGGAATGTTGTGATTTTCGGAACCACATCTTCTTCTGACCCTTTTGGTTCCTTGAAAAGGACCGCTGGGGAGCAGAGAAGCGGACTCCGATGGCAGACAACGTCTTCCCATCCTTCTTGCTCTGGACAAGCGTCTCGCGAACTGTTTTGCCAAAAAGGGCAGAACCATCAAAGAGGGCGTTCGCGAAGGACGCTTTAAAGGGCTCCGTAAAGTCGCAATGACAGAGCCAGGCCTGACGTCTCATGACTAGGCCTGCTCCGCTGGCCCTAGCGGCTCCCTCTGTGGCGTGGGACAATAGCCGCATAGAGGTGTTAGAAATAGATCTTAGAGTAGCCATTCGGGTGGAGTACAATTGTTTATCCTCCTCCGACATGGACTCAGGGGGGGATGCAGCATATTCTTTGATAAGATCCCGCTGCATCCTGATGACATGTGCCATATAGTTCAGAGACCTTACAGAGAAGGTCGCTGAACTAAAGACTCGCTTCCCTAAGCGATCCATCAAACGGGACTCTTTGCTCAGTGGATGGACTGAGGGACTCTCCTGAGCTAATTCCCTCTTTGTGGCTGCCGCCGTCAACATGGCATCTACAGGGGGGCCCTTACTCCAATGAGACCGGTCAGAGGGGGGGGGCTAAGAATCCTATCCGGTTTGGGTATTGGCTCCACGGTGTCCGGATCCTTCCATGCCCTGGTGGTAAATAAGGTCCACCAGGGGATCGGCTGGAGGGGACACCCAGGAGGTAGATGGGCCTGCCTGGAATGCCTCCAGAAACATGGACTCGTCAGAGGAAGACTTGGGGGCAGACCACCCACCTCTGATTCTTAGCATCTCCATGATGTCTCCAAAGGAGACCTCCTCAGGGGGTGATCTTGGGGAGCCTTCCCCTTCCTCCAAGTCAGTGTCCTCGGTTAAGGAATCAGGGGAGTCCACGTGTCTCCTTTTGCACTTATGCTTGCAGGGAGCTTCCTCGGGGGGACTGTCCAAGGAGCCCTCGCCAGCGACATCTAGTTCCAATGGAACTATCTGTGACATCGAAGCAGGCTGTCCCTTTGGCCGGGTGATGGAAGCCTGGCCCAGCAAAGAGGGAGTGCAGGGAGGAGTCGATGCAAGGACCGGGGGTCCGGATGTTCTCAACAGAGCCCTCTCCACAACATCGAATGCCGAGGGAGAGCCACTCTCTAATGGATCCGAAAGTCGGCTCCCACTCGGATCCGATGAAGGGATCGGAGCCGGTGCCGAGACAGTCGGATCAGAGGGACCAGAGTGCTCAGACCTGGACGGAGCCGAAGGCACACTGTATCCCCCGGATCCGAAGCTCGGACCACAGCTCCGAGAGGTCGGATCAGAAGTATACAGTACTGTCGGCGCCGACCCACCCCCGGCTCCAAGGCTGCTCGGCTCAGAGCGCTCCGAACCCGGGTAGCGGGTCGGAGAAGGAGCAATTGGGTGGAAAAAAGGTGTCGAGCTCCCCCCCCCGAGGGGGGGGGAGGCAAGAGCACTCCCATCTGCAGCTGGGCCTGGATGAACCTTCGCATCATCCGGTCCAAGTCTGCATCAGATAAACTAAATGTGGATCTCGAAGAGGCCACCGAGGCAGGCCTGGAGTGCCGCCTCGAGGAGAAAGACGGGGATCGGAGCCAAGGAGGAGGAGACCTAGAAGCAATGGAGGGAGAAGCCCGCTTAGCTGGCGGGGCCAAAACGGAGGTCTCGGCCCGCAGCTTTTGGTGCCTCTCCCTCCGTTTCTCCCTCCTGGCCTCCCTGTCCTCTGACACTTTGGCGGGAGTTTGAGTCCCAGTCGGAGGCAGGGGGGCAGGAGTGGCAACCATCACAGGCTGTGATGGAGCCACAGAAGTAGTAGAGGAAGCGGAGGCCGATGCCGAATCCGGGGGTAGAAGTCCCGCCAGGACCAGCTTCGACCTCCGCTCTTTCAGTGCCCTGGGGTTGAACGCTGCACAGATAGTACAGCCCGAGGTGAGGTGTTCAACCCCAAGGCACCGAACGCACCGAGTGTGGCCATCAGCCGGGGAGAGCTTATGGCCACACTCGGTACATTTCGAAAATATGGCTTTTGGGGCCTCAGCCATTCCTTTTTTTTTTTTTTTTTTTTTTTAAGAAAGAAAAGAAAAACAACTACACACAGGCCCCAAAAGCACACCACAAACACTCACACACTAGCGACCAGCGAAGGGAGGCTAGCTATTAAATAAACAAAAATTAGGGAACCTAACTCAGACACACTTTATAAAAGTTAATTTAAACAATAAAAGAGTTTTCTGAAGAAAAAAAGTTTAACACTTAGTCACTTATCTGGAGCTCAAGAAAAAGGATCCTGCCATCACAAGCGTGGCAAACTAGATCTGAGGTCATGGAAGGTTAGCAGGGGATTATGGGTGAAGGGAGGGGCTAGGAGCTCGGATCCAATAGCTTGAAACAAGTTGCCGGCTCGGATCCGTAACCCACAGGTTGCAGACAAATGAACATTCCTACTTCAGATCAAATGTTTATGGAAGATTAAAGATGCCAAGCTTAGAGGGAGGTGAGGCTAAATTTATTAACAAGGTAAGAGAAGAGGAGATAAAAATGGTGATGTATATATAACCAATCGTTATGACAAAAGTCTCCAGGAATACATGGTATTCCTGTGGAAGTTTGAAAGCTAGGAGGGAAGAAAGTGATTAAGATTTGGAAGACTTTGTTTAACAGCATTTTAAAAGGAGAGAAACGACCACATTCTGGAGGACAGCTGTGGTGGCTGCAATACCTAAACATGGCAAACGCCCATCACATACAGCTTCATACAGGCCCATTTCAATTCTAAACCATGATTATAAAGTGTTTATGTCATTAAAGGCTAAAAGAATGGGAAAGGTGATGCCAAAATTGATAGATATTTATCAATGTGGTTTTGTAGAGGGGAAGCAAACATTTAACAACATTAATAGAACAATGATGATCCAGAGGGAAGGAGAATGTAAGAAAAATACCACTATTGGTGAGTCTTGATGCAGAGAAAGCATTCATATTAATGCTAAACTGAGATTTTAGGAGTAGAGCAATGGAACCATTTGCATTCCTTGACAAAATAAGGTTAGTTAAGAAGGACATATGAGGGATCAGAGGTAAAAACTAAAGTGGGGGATGGTTCTTCTCCTATATGTTCTGTTTGGAGAGAGAAGCCAAGCCGGTGTTTCTTCGTTTCCCCTTTGTTGTTTGCATTAATTTAGTAACATTGATAAAGAAAATAAGGGACTCGGATTCAAGAATATAGTTGATATGGTAATAAGAAAAGTTACTTTATTTGCAGATATTCAGTACCCGATAAAACCAGAAAAGGACATTTCAGTGTTGTAAAACATTTTGAGACAGTTCCAAGTCTTTTCGGGATATAAAATTAATGGAAATAAGACAAACTGAAATAGCTGTAAACTATGTACCCACTCACAAATTGGTTCAATAATATTCATATTTATGGGGACATGATAAAAATGAAGAACTTAGAGGAGAATGGGTTAAAAAGGATTCTGTTATGGCAGCCAAGGATGTGGTAAAAGACTAAACAAAATTTAAAACAAACACTGAGAAATTGGAAGCTGTCTTTTATGGATGGACAGCATGATACAAGCAGTGAAATTTTTAGTCCCTTTAGTTTTATACGAAGGTCAGGCATACTTTTTTTTTTTTTTTTTTTAATCAACCAGAGAAGTTGTGGATGGTAACTAATTAAGAGTTGAATGATCATCTGGGAAGGGAAGAGGGCAAGAGTCAAGTGGGATAAGTTGATCCTGCCAATAGAACAGGGTGGTTTGGGATTACCTGATTTGAGGGGGTATATCACAGCTACACAGTTAAGACTCCTTCCTATACATAGCACAAGCAGAACGCTACAATTCAAAGTGGAAAGGAAAGATTATGATGAAACGGGGGAGCTCAAAAAAAATGAGAGACTGGGATTTTGGATGTAGATCCTTAAGGAGAACAATGACGATACGGATTATATTCGTAAAGTAGCAAAAAGCATTTTAAGAACTAAGCCAACACAGGAATGGAGAAAGATGATTCTGACAATATGGAAGACTGCAATACAGACAATAGGCAAGGGGTTAAAATTTACTGTGAAAACTGGCAAAGGAACCAAGGTAGTGAAATTGAACAAATTAGAGATGGAAAGGTAACGGAATGGGAAGAGGCCAAGAATTCATTTGGACTGCAGGCTAGAGACAGTCTTCCCCATCAAGGACTGATAACAGTATAAGCAAAGAGAAAGGAGTAGGGGAATCCTGAGTGTAAGGCCAACAGTGGTAGAGGGTTTTAGTAGAACTGAAAAGAAGTTGCTGGTAAAAAGGGATAATTAGTAGGGCATATAAAATATTACATGTTAACTATAGGAATTAATAACTATAGGAATTAACCGCAGGAGGTTAGAAAGGATTGGATAAACAATGCACAAGGAAACAATGGAAGGATATATGTATAGCTCCCAAACATGCATAAGTCTAGAAGATTTAGGACCATTGCTTGAAGTGTTGGTGTAATTTTTACATCCCAAAAAGACTCCACAGGTACATTGTAAATGTTGGAGGGGTGATATGGAAGAAAAAGGTAATTGGGAATATATTTTTTGGGAGTGTAATGAAATGGCAGAATTTAAATTCCCTGAAGATTGTTCAATCAGAAAGACGGAGTAAACAAATTAATGTAATCAAGGAAATGCTGAGTTTAATTCTGCTGGCTACCAAAAAAAAACCTACTAGAAAAGGGAAATTGAAGTCTAAGCCTACAGCAGTACACGTACTGAGTACAGAAACGGAGAGAAAAAAAACTAAAAGTGGGATTTTTAGAAAAGGGAAGAAGAAAATTACATAAAAAATAGAAACTGTGGAAACAATACATGACAAATGTTTTGAAGGAGGAATGAGGTTTAAGGGAATGCAGGAGTTGAATGAGCTGTGTAATATCTGAATGACACTGTCTGTACAGAAGATATGGGATGTATTATGTTTGCAAATAAATATATGCCAAAATGGTTTGTTTTCACTTGTATAACTGTCTGACTGTACATGCAGAAATGTATGACCATCTATGTCACAAGTGATAATTCAACAGAGAGTTTTTTTGTTTATAAAAAATGTATATGGTTAGTCTCCCCAAGAGAGAAAAGAAAAAGTCCCTTTTCAAAACACCCAAACTAGGACCTTGAATGTCAGAGAATCTTGACATTGGGACCATACAGACTTCAGGTGCCACTTAATTTTTTTCATTTGAAGTCCTGCAAAAAGGACCATGAGAATAAGATGCCATAAGCCCAAGAACCCTAAAAAATTCCTTTGATATGAGAGTGGAAAAACTCAGGAGCAGATCTTGAATAAAACCCTCCTGAGAAGGGTAGACTGCTTTTATCCCTCCCCCCAGTTTTGCAAGGGAAATCATTCTGGCTAGGCAAAGTGGTACTCCCTACTCCTTAGGATCACAGGAAGTTACTAGACTAATGGCCCTAGGGCCCTTACAAGCCTAACCAATTTCTACTCATTTCCACAATCAACACCAACTGCCCCATCCAAGAGTGGCACAGGTTAACCCCAGCGTGAATTTACACTCACCCATCCAATCATCCAGATTCCATTTGTAGAGGGCCAATGAGGTGCTCTGCTTGACATGAAGTGGAGTCCATTCCAAAGCTGTGGTAACCTCTGGGAGACAAACCTGTCCCTCCAGCAGGTTCTATTAATGTCACATATCACGTTAAGGTCTTTAGAGCGAGTAACCTATGTACCATTTAACTTGTGGATATGCAGCACTTCCAATAAAGCAGGGCCAAATATTGCATAATATGCAAGGAATAGATTGCCTCCAAGTAGTCTGTATGAAACAGAATAAAGTGAAAGTGATTTTACACGATCCACATAGGACAGATGCTGAAGACCTTGAATTTTCCTTGTGAGGAACCTTTATAATCTCTCCAGATGCTGCAGGTGCTTGTAAAGGTACACACCAAAAGGGGGCACTGTACTCAATTACCGGCCTAACGTGGAAAACGTACGGAGAGGTTATAACATTTTTTGGAGGCAATAGCCTTACCTGTAAGAAGAGCAATATATCTTACCACTATGGAGACCTGGTGATCAATGGTAAGGTTAATGTCAACCTGTGCACCCAGGTTTCTCATTACTGAGTGCATACTTACGGTGTTATTGATGTTGTAGATAGCAGAAACATCGCACTTACCAAGAGAGATAAACCCAATGCAAAATAATGTATTAAGGCCATGACTTTGGCACCAATCATCTGTGTAAGACCCTTTTGTAGGATGTTGACATCGTTTGGAGATTCTATGACCACTCCCAGCTTCCAGCAATCAGCAAACTCTGTCAGCCACAGATCTTTAGTTTTAGCTTGTACTTCAGAGAAAAAGATTCCAAACAGTAGAGGTCCCAGGACTGATCCCTGTGGGAACATTGCTGGTTACAGGTCTGCTGTTGAAGGTGGATTCCCCTATATTGAGTATATGGATTCTATCAGTGAGCCAGTTAGCGACCCATATAACAATATAAGGGTGGATACTTAGCTGGGTGAGTTTGTAAATTAAGCCTGAATGGGGGATAGTGTCAAAAGCCTTGGCTAAGTCTAGGTAGGCTGTATGCAACAAAAGTGGTACTCCCACACCCTCAAAGAAACAACCATAGAGGAGATCTTTAACCAGAAAAAGCCATGAGAAAAAGTTGAATAGTCTGGAAGAACCAGAAATGGCCACAACAAAAGTCACCCATTTGCAGCTGAAGCACTTTAGCAGCCTGCTGTAGTGGCAAAAGTTGCTCAGTAATTTTCTTTTGTGTGTCTGGAAGAAGGAAGAACCAAGGAACTGGTAGGTTGTTCCACAGTTAAGCCAAAGAATATGCTTGATTCCCAGGGAAACCTGGCAGCAGTTGTCGGTAAAACAGGTCAATAGTAAAGCTTTTTCTTCCACATAAAACTCAGTGAAACACACAGCCCAGCCCCCAAAACTAAAATCAGTTTATCTCAGAAAAAGCAGTTTTTTAGTTTTAACAGCTTGAACCTCAAAAATAAAAACAGAGACCCACTCATTTACAAATAATTGAAAATCAACTGGCAGTCGTAGGACTTTTTCCTACATTTAAAATTATAGTTTTACAGAAAAAGTAAAATTTCTGACATAAAAATGAATGTGGAAGTTTTTTTTTTTGTCCCGATAGGAACTAGTTTGCTCAGCAATGAAACAGCACTAGCTGAAAATCAATCCTCAAAAGCACACAAAGGGAGTACACTGCTCTGGCAGGAAAGGTCTGAAGGGCTTGGTACCCAGACTTGACTATTTTAGTTAGCTCAGCCCATGCTGTTTCTGACCATGGAAGCTGCCTTGAAGCTTTGGAAACTGGTCAGCTGTTATATCCTTAGCAAGATACAACCTTGTACAGCTAAGGCTACTGCAGCAGTGATCCATATAATGAACATCTAGGCAATCATATCTGCAGAATACAAGCCCAACCAAAACCCCCTATTCAAAAGTCCCCTCTACCCTCAAGAAGAGCAAGACAAGATACAGAGGTAATATGAGGCTGCCCATCCAGTTATCTAGGTTTACCTTAAGGCGACAAGGATGTTACTCTGCTTGGCATATACTACTCTACAGATGGAGAGACACAGAGATAAAAATCTATCACACCAAAGTATCTTATTTATCTGCTGATTAAAATTTAGTTCCTTTAAATAGGGTATTAGAAGGAATACGTAGTCAAAGCAGTTTGTTAACTTTCAAGGCTCAAAAAACTAGAAACAAATCTACATGGGGGAATCAAAGAAAAAGGGCTGACAGTTTGTCCTGATGATTTTTGAGGCCACTGCTCTTTTCAGTTATGAATCTCTTGAGGTCTCTCAAGCTGATATGTTAGACAAATGCATGCCAAAGATGCATTAAATTCAACAACAGATCTGGCGAGATGGGTATAAATAGGAAAAAGATGGATCTAGTGGAGCTGCTTTGGAAATCAGAGAAGCCAGACAGAACACTTTCCAAACTACTTTAGAGCTAGTATTATTAAACGATAAAGAATTCCTGAATTAGTTGTTACCGTGGTCTAACCCAGGATGCAGCAATTCTGAGTCCGTGTAAGATTGACCACCATGCAATTTACAGTTATTTCCAAATTTAGATAACCGCAGGCAAGGAGTGCTGGCCTCCTAAAGGTCGGAGAAATACATGCCAAATACAATGCTCAACATGGAGCCCTGTGGTATACTACTACTAACATTTTTTGCTTTCAGAAGTGATACCTAAAACTCTTACTACAGGAGTTCTGTAAATTAGCTATCCACCATTCAGCATAAAACATTTACATTCAGATTTGCAAGTCTGTCAATAATGCCTGCATGGGAATGTCAAAGGCCTTGACCAGGTCCAGACATACTGCATAACCACCATCCAATGCTTTGGCTAATTTTCTGAAGAAATTTATGAGGTTAAAGAGGCAGGCCCATTCCTTTGACAAAGCTGAAATGAGGACCCAGGGCTAAGACTGTTTCAATATCCAGAATAATAAGGTCTGAAATAATACATGCCATAGTTCTGCATAACCTGCTATAAAGACAAAGAAGTCCGTAGTTACAGAGATCCATGATTGGGTCACCCATGTGTAATGGCATTACAACAGTAGTTTTCCAGGCTTCAGGAATATAAACACTGGAGAGGCTTGAGATTAAAGAGATGAAGCAGGGGATCAGACAGACCATACATGGCACTGACCTGTTATCAGAGCCCACAGATGAGGTGTTCTTAGCTTTTGAGAGGACTGAGAACTTGTTCCATGGTAATTGAGGGGTTGGCTGGAGGACTGTGGTTTAGGTAGAACTGTGGGTGAAGTAAAACTAACTAGTTTGTCATCTAGGATATTAGTTATTTCCCTTTGGTCACTGTGCAGTATTATTGCCGACTAGCTCTATACATTGCTATGTTTTAGTTCTCATGCTCCTGACAGCTACAGGAAGATCTGTAGTGATTTTTGGTTTTAGTATCCAATACGTTCATATTCAGCTTGAGATTCCTAATGGTTCCCTTAAGTTACCCCACTCCATAAGGGGATGATCCACCTTGGATCCAGGGAATTACCATCCAATCAGTCAGATGAGCCTGATCTGCAAGGCCATGGAACATATTATCATGGAACTCATAAACAAAGACATTGGTAACCTTCAAACACTGGACCCCACGCAGTTTGGGTTCGTGAAGGGCCGATCTCGTCTCCTGAACCAGATTGACTTCTTCGAATCAGTCTCCAGAGCCGTGGACAAGGGTATGGTGGTTCACACAGTCTATCTGGACCTTGCCAAGGCCTCCAACACCATCCCCCACTCTGGAATCATAGATAAACTTATTAAGCTGGACATTAATCCCTACGTCACTTGATGGGTTGACAACTGGCTTACTGACAAATGCAGCATTGTGTTCTATAATGGGTCTAATAAGGGACGAGTACAGTGGGACAATGACCTTTTTTCTGGATGTAAAGCCCTTAGTGATGAGGTGTGCCACATGGGATTCCCTGACTGTTGTCGCGATGTGTTTATCTAAGGTGAGATCACTGTACATCTGTATCCCCAAGTCTCATCACACTTTCGGTGTTTAGTGTACTGCCACCTATGTGGTAAATTCACGAGTACATGTGTTTTTACCAAAGGGGGCAACTATACATTCCTTGGCACTGAGCTTCAGCCCATGGCTCTGGCACTAAGCATCTGTTTCTGTAAGGCCATTTTGTAGAATATCCACATCATTTGGGGATACAGTAATGGCTCCTAGTTTGCAGTCATATGTGAACGTAGTTAGCCAGAGTCCCTTAGTGTTGGCCTGTACTTAGATGCCAAACAAGAGCGGTCCCAGGACTGAACCTTGAGGTACTCCACTTGTCTGGAGCTGGATTTGGAGTCGGCTACTTTTACAGTGTGGGTTCTGTCAGTAAGCCAGTTGGCAACCCATCAAGTGACGTAGGGATTAATGTCCAGCTTAGTAAGTTTATCTATGATTCCAGAGTGGGGGATGGGGTTGAAGGCCTTGGCAAGGTCCAGATAGGCTGTGTGGACCACCATACCCTTTTCCACGGCTCTGGAGACTGATTCGAAGAAGTCAATCAGGTTCAGGAAACAAGATCGGCCCTTAACGAACCCAAACTGGGTGGGGTCCAGTGTTTGAAGGTGTGGTATGTACCTCTCAAGACATCTGCAACAACTGGAAAGGCCGCAGAAATACCTCATTAAAGAATCATAGGACTAAAGAAGATGCTCTATGCTGACCGTCTAAAAAAACTCCACCTATACTCTGTTGCATATAGTCTACTCAGAGGCGATCTCTGCTTAACATACAAGGCCATGACAAGCCCAGAGCTACTGAATATGCTACACTTGAAGAAATCCCAATCCCTCAGAGACGCATGCTCCAGGAATCTAAACCTTTTCTTCACAATGAACAAAACATGCTGGAGGAATAGGTTCCTGACCCAGAGACTCCCCAGACTTTGGAATAGACTGCTGCCCATACATGTCAAGCAAAGCGGCTCTTTGGCCCTCTTCAAAAGGAACCTTGATGACTGGATGGGAGATGAGAAATTCACCCCGGGGATCACGTCAGTCGCCCTGTTAGACAGGGGTCCAGGGAAGTAAATACTGTGGGAAGAAACAGCCAGGGAATTGTTATGGCTAGGCTTGCACAGGCCCTAGGGCCAATAGCCTAGTATCAACCTATGAACCTATAAGAACTTTACTAAACTTGCTCAGATGTGCTCTTATGGTAGGGAAAAAAGGAGAGACCTCTAAGCATCAAGCAATTTCGTTCTCATTACATAATTTGTTTATATAGGTATTCCACCATAGGGCTTAGTTTTTAAATTTCTCATTGTATTTGATATAAAACAGACAAAAGAAAGGCTGCATCTGGTATACTCTTGGAAAGAAAGTGACCAGCTCCTACCAGAGAAACACAATAACTTCTTGTCATTTTTTTTAAGACATCCTGTAAATCTGGACAGTTAACTTGTTCTCCCAGGTGAAATACAGGAAAGATGGTCTGATGTTAGAACATGGAAAAAAGTAGTAGTTATGTACTTACCATAACGTTCCATCTGTGCTGTCCATTTTCATTTATCCTTGACAATTGGGTTCAGTTCTGATGGTACTACAAATTGCACAGGCAAAAAACGAGGCTCACCTTTATCCATAATCACCCTCTCCCAGTTACCTAAAATCGAGTTTGCAGATTAGAATAAAGTGTGTGTGTGGGTGTGTATGTGCATATATACATATATAAGGAGGCCTTAATGGGAATGATAGCTGCTATGTCTTAAGAATATTAAGTAATATATGAGTATCCATTCCACCAAAAAAGTCTTCAAAGGCAGGGAAGTCTAGGATAAATGAAAATGGACAACACAGATGGAGCATTATGGCAAGTATACAACTTCTTTATCTGATGTTGTCAATTTTCATTTTATCCTTGATGATTGGGGCAGAGTCTGCAGCTACCTTAGACCTTGGGAGGACTCGTGGAAGGGTATTCCTGAGCACCACTGAACGAAGGGATGCTCTACCCCTTGAGACCAAATCCAATTTGTAATGAGTAATAAAGGTATGTCGAGAAGCCCAAGTTGTTGCTACACAAATACCCACTGAAGCTCGTGACTGAAAAACTGCTGAAGTGGCCACACATCTTGTACAATGTGCCTTAGTTGGCCTAGGTAAATCAATTTTGTTCTTATTGCAGATGAAGGAGATGCAATCCTTGAGCCATCAGGCTAAAGTCACCTTACTGACTGTTTTTTGCCAAACCTTGTATTGAAGAGGGAAGCAAATAATTGGTCAGATTTTCTTATGTCTTTCATTCTGTGAAAATAAAAGCATAATTGCCTACAAACACCTAGTAAGTGAAGGCAGTATTCACCTTTGTTAGTAAAGTTGGGGAAAAATACTGGCAATGCAATAGACTGATAGATATTGGCTTCTGAAACTACTTTAGGTAGAAAAGACAGGTTTGTTTGTAAGGAGAACCTATCTTTGTGAAAGACCAGCTTAGTTGGCTTACATGATATGGCTTGAAGTTCGGAAATTCTCCTTGTGGATGTAACCAGAAGTTATGTACTCACCATAACGTTCGATTTATGTAGTCCATCTTGCTTTACATTCTTTCGGAGCCGAACCTTGGCTACAATTCGGCCATACTCTAGCTTGAAGTCTTCAATTGGCTCGTAGCTAAGAGGTATCCCATCATGCAAAGTACAGTTGTGTACACTTACCATAAATGTAGATGTTAGGGTGTCTTCACTGTTGCAGTCATGACTGTAGGGTTCTCCCCTGCCGGCAGGCAGTCCTCGGTCGGCCAGAATCCCAAAGTCTGGGTCCGGCGTCGGCTGCTCAGCCATGCTTCCTGACGTCAGAGCGCCAGGAGTACAAAGCTGGCAGCCGACGCCATGTTCTCCAGTTTTTCTTGCCCCAGATGTCAGGTGTTCCAAAATGAGAAAAATCCCATACCCTTTGCAAATGCACCTCAGAAGAAGGGTGAAGAAGGGAACCACACAAAAGAAAAAATAAGAGGGGACAGGAGGGAGGGTAACCCAGACTGCAACAGTGCAGACACTGTAACATCTACATTTATGATAAGTGTACACAACTGTACTATGTTCATCGTGTTTCACTGTTGCAGTCATGACTGTAGGGTTGAATCCGAAAGCAGAATAAAAGGGAGGTGGTCATAAAGTAGAGGGGGCGGCTAAAAGGCCCTGCAAGACTGCAGAAGCAAAGCCTGCCCTAGACTTAGAGTAGAGAGGTAGATTGTAGTGCTTAGAAAAAGTATGCACTGAACTCCAAGTTGCACCCTCCAAAATGTCTTTGGTAGGAACTCCCCTGAGGAAGGCAGCTGAAGTGGCAGCAGCTCTGGTAGAGTGAGTCCTTATACTCCCTGGGATTTGCTTTCCATGGTGTGAATAACAAAATCTGATTCCATGAGCAATCCATTTAGAAATGGTCTGTTTTGAAATGGCTTTACCTTGGGAACTTGAAGCATAAGAAACAAACAATTGCTCTGATTTCCTGATGTCCTTGGTTCTGTCCAGGTAAAAACATAGTTGTCTGTGTACATCCAAGGAATGCAAGATCCTTTCCCCCCTATTTTGAGGACTGGGGAAAAAAGTTGGCAGGTGAATAGTTTGATTCAAAGCCACTTTGGAAACCACCTTAGGCATGAAAGTAGGATTAGTCCTTAAAGTCTTGGTGAAAAATAATATAAGGTTCCACAGCTATGAGAGCTTGCAACTCCAAAACTCTCCTGGCAGAGGTCAGAGCTAACAGGATGGCTGTCTTCCAAGATAAAAACTTGATGTCAGATGTGGCAGCAGGCTCAAAGGGAGGTAAGGTGAGTTTTTCCAAAACATAGTTGAGATCCCAGGAAGGAATGGGTGGAGATCTAGGGGGCCATAAGTTCTTAGCTCCTCTGAGAAACTTGTCTCATGAGCTGGTGGGAAAAGATTGGAGGGTCTGTATTATAATGAGCAGAAATAGCAGATGCATGTATCTTTATGGAAGAAAGAGAGAGACCCTTATGTAAGAGGTCTGTCAGGTAAAGTAAAATCAGAGGAATGTTAGAAATAAGAGGATCAGAATCCTGAGCCTGCATCCAGGTGCAAAATCTTTTCCATTTTCCTGCATAGGATTTTCTAGTGCTAGGACGTCTGGCTTCTAAAATGACATCCATAACCTGCTTGGGTAAGAGAGAATGAATCATAGACCCTGGATTAACCAGGCAGCCAGGCTGAGAGTTTTGACATGGGAGTGCAGAACTTGACCCTGGTGTTGGGACAGAAGGTTCGGAGACTGAGGTAAAACCCAAGGGGGCTCCAGAGAAAGGTTTCTCAGTGTTGGGTACCAAAACTGTCGAGGCCAATTTGGGGCCAGTAAAATTATCATCTTGGGCTTGTCCTGTTTGATCTTTAATAAACACTCGTGGAAGAAGTGGTAGAGGCGGGAAGGCATACCCAGAGAGGTTTCTCCAACTGAATGACAGTGCATCCACTTTCCAAGCTAGTTCGTGGAATGTCCTTGTGCAAAAAATCTGTAGTTGATGATTGAGGTGGGATGCAAAGAGGTCTATGTGAGGACATCCCCAGACTGCTGTAATCATCTTGAATATTTCGGTGTCCAGTATCCATTCATGTGGGTCTGACAATTTCTGCTTAGACTGTCTGCCAGGATGTTTTGCTTCCCTGGTAGAAACTGAGCTTGAAGGTCCAGTTTGTAAGCTAGAGCTGTGTTCCATAGATTCATGGCTAGTCTGCAAAGGGGATAGGAATGTGATCCCCCTTGCTTGTTTATGTACCACATAACTGTGGTATTGTCTGTCCGTATCAGTAGTTGTCCTGGTTGTAGAAGATTCTTGAAGGCCAATAGGGCGTTCTGAATGGCTAACATTTCCTTTAAATTGATATGCAGGTGCTTCTGATCCTTTGTCCAAAGGCCCTGCAGACAGTTGCCCTGAAAATGGGCTCCCCATGCATAATCTGAGGCGTCCGTGGTTAGTATCTGACTGGCTGGAGGCAGACTGAAGGCTTTCCCTTTGTTTTGAGTACACGCCTTGGACCACCAAAGGAATTCCTTTTGAAGACAAGGCAGGACGGTGATCTGTATGTCTAAACTGTGGCAATGCTGAGACCATACACTTTTTAGGTACCACTGTATTTTCCTCATATGTAGTCTTGCATATGGTACAAGAAGGATGCAGGAGGCCATGTAACCCAAAGCCTGCAGGAATTTCCTTGCAGAAAGCTGAGTTAATGATGCCAAGGTTAAGTTGAAGCCAGCTGTAATTGTTTTTCGTATGTCAGAAATGCCATCTGGGTTGTTGTGTTTAGAAGAGCACCCAGAAAAGTTATCTGTTGTGAGGGTGTCAAATTTGACTTTATGTTTACAGTGAATCCCAGGCACTTGAGAAGTTTCTGAACAAATTCTAGATGCTGGAGTAAGACATCCTTGCTGTCTGCCTGAATAAGACAGTCCAGATAAGGGTAAATTTGAATTCCCTTGAGTCTGCAATAAGCTACTACTGGAGCCAGGCATTTGGTGAAGACCCTGGGCACAGTAGACAATCCAAAGGGCAGCGCAGAGAACTGATAGTGCCTTGATCCGGCCTTGAACCTGAGGAATTTTCTGCACTCCTGCCTGATGGGAATGTGTAAATAAGCCTCCTTTAAATCCAAAGTTACCATCCATGCATTTTTGGTCAGCATTGGAAGTAGCTGCTGTAGAGTAAGCATCTTGAATTTTGGTATCTCGAGAAAAGTGTTCAAGACTGACAGATCCAGAATGGGTCTCCATGAATTTTGCTTTCTGGGGACTAGAAAGAGCCTTGAGTAAAAACCTTGTCCCATTTCTGAAAGTGGAACCGGTTCTATGGCTTTCATAGCCAAGAGGGCTTCCACCTGGTTTAAGGCCTCTAACCATTGATGTTTTGGTAGATCCGGCCATCCGCTTGGTCTTGGTAGGGTATGAAAATGGAATTTGTAACCTCTTGAAACCACATCCAGAACCCACTTGTCTTGGGTTATAGGGAGTCCAATTTAGGTGAAAAAGAGAAAGTTTTCCTCCGAGAGGGGCTTCCAGGCAAGAAGTTCCTGCAGCCCAACAGAGGGAGTCATTGAGCCTGTTTTCTATGTACTAGCGACCTGTCCTCTCCTCCCCTAGGGGTGGAAGCAGTCCACTGTCTTGAGCTATAAGAGGCTTGCGTTTGGGGCCTTCCTCGGGAGTGTCTGTATCTACCCCTCTGAGGAATGTCTGAATTGGGAAAGGACCAATTTTTAGTAGGTCAATTCCTACTAAATCTGGGTGGCTGTACTTGTAAGAAATCCTTGACTGTTTGCATGGATTTTGCCTTGTCCTCCATCTTCTTTATCACCTCTTCAGCCTTAGATCCAAACAAAACATTATGCTGAACAGGAGCATCCAATAATTTTGCTTTTACTTGATCTGGCAAGTTTTGTTCCTTTAACCACGCATGCCTTCTAATGACTGTGCCAGAGGCAGCAGCCCTACAAGAAGCCTCCAAGGCATCAAATCCACAGTGTAAACCATGCTTCCCAACTTGTTCAGTGGCATGCATTAAGTCATGTAATTCCTTATCTGCACAGGTGGAAATGGAAGTTAACTTTTGTTTTAAAACAGACAGAAGAAATTGCTGGTATTTCAGCATATGAAACTGACAGTTTAAGGCCCTAATAGATAAAGTAGCAGAAGTGTACACTTTTTTGCCCCATCTTTCTAAAGAACTAGAATCCTTCTCGGTGGGAATGGGGTTTTTAGCAGAAGCGGCTTTAACCCCCTTAGGACCCTGAGAAATGGTTTCAGGATCAGCAGTAGGATTCTTGTATAAAAACTGGTGGGAATCAGGAACCCTATAATATCTGTTTGGCTTAACAGGAGCTGGAGGAAAAGAGTCAGGAGTTAAGTTAGCCTCCGAAAAAGCATCATCCACAATATCCAAAATAGGAGGAATAGCCAGGGGTCTATGTTGGGGAAGAAGAAGAAAATCCCTAAGTCTTTTCTTAGATTCCGAGTACTCCTGTCCTTCCCAGTGAAAATGTTCCCTCATTTCATGGAAAGTTTCCCCAAAAGATAAATCCTCAGGGGGAGAAGCTGAAGGAATGGATTCCTCAGCATCAGAATCCTCATAAGGAGGGAAAGAATATTCCTGATCAGAAGAAGAAACTGAAGAAACAGAAGCCTGATCAGAGGAGTCATAATACACTTCCTGTCTTGGCCTTTTATCTGGAGGGGGATGTGAACCCCTAATCATAGTAAGTAAGTCTTCAGCCATCTTGAGTAACTGTTTCTGAGACTTGGGTGCCGGATCAGAAGAGGCCTGGGTTGCAGTCTTTGATTTGGAAGGAGTCTTTGCCTTTATTAGAAGCTGAGTAGGCCTGAAAACCCCTTCGGAAGCCGGTACCTGCACAGCGGCTCCGGACCCATCCGAAGGAGCATTGTCCGAAGGTCCTGCAACAGAAATATTCAAAGGCCTAGTTGACTCCTCGTGGGAGTCCGATTCAGCCATCAGCTCCGAAATGGCAGACGACAGGGGCTGCAAAAACGCCTCACGGCCGAACGGGAAGCTGGCTCTGCTTGTACAATATAGTCTGATTTGTACCTCGGAGGCCTGTCTTTATCCTTGCGTCGTTTGTGAACTCCGGTAGCCGGAACCGTATCAGACGACATTTTGTAATTAAAATGCCTACCGAAGTAATGAAATGCAAAATCGTACCTTCGTTTAATTGTACGTTGATTGAATCTAGCACAAAACCGACAACTAGCTACGTCGTGGTCAGGGCCTAAGCAAGGAATACAGTAAGAATGAAAATCCTTATGAGGTATTTGCTTCCCACATGAAATACAATTATTAACTTTTTCTGACATCGGACTGGAGCAAGAAAAAAGTTTCCCCAACGGGGTACTTAGCTTTGAGTAGGAGAAGAAAGTCTTCGGACTGAAGTACGATTAGAGAAATTGTCAGGAGTCAGCCGACCGGCACTTGCGAACTGCTATCACCGCACGGCAAGAAAGACTGGAGAACATGGCGTCGGCTGCCAGCTTTGTACTCCTGGCGCTCTGACGTCACTCAGCATGGCTGAGCAGCCGACGCCGGACCCAGACTTTGGGATTCTGCCCGACCGAGGACTGCCTGCCGGCAGGGGAGAACCCTACAGTCATGACTGCAACAGTGAAACACGATGAACATCAGGTCTATACCCCAGATCTTGCTTGCTGCAAGCTCACACATGTACACACTGAGAACAACAACCCCAACACAAAGGACTACTGACATCTAGAGACTATACATTCAGGTCCTCCAGGAGGGGGAAGGAGAGAGGGTTAGTAAAAATGTAAGGCGAGATGGACTACATACATTGAACGTTATGGTGAGTACATAACTTCTTGATGTTATGTAGTCCAATCTCACCTTCATTATTACCAGAGGGACAGCATCCCTAGCACCTTGATCTTGGGTGGCTCAGTGAAAAATACTAGCACCTTGGAACCAAAGGAAGATCTGCCTCTAGAGACCAGATCTAATTTGTAGTGACTAATAAAGGTATGAGACGAAGCCCATGTTGCTGCAGCATAAATGTCATCCATAGACATCCTAGCCTGAAACGCAGTTGAGGTAGCCACAGATCGTGTAGAATGAGCCTTCACTTTAAAGGGTAATTCTTTGCCATTGGAAGCATAAATAAATGAGATGCAATCGGAGATCCAGCGAGACAAGGTTACCTTAGAAACAGGAACCCCAAGTCTAGTGTCTGAAAACGAGACAAACATTTGATCGGATTTCCTGAAAACTTTTGTCCTATGTAAATAGAAATGCAATTGCCTATGAACATCTAGCTGATGAAACAAATTCTGCCTTGTTGGAGAATTCAGGAAAAAACACAGGCAACTCAACGGATTGGTTGATACTGAACAACAGAAGCAACCTTTGGAACAAAAGAAGGGTTGGCTCTTAAGGAGACCCTAACTTTATGAAACACCAAATAAGGTGGCCTAATCGATAATGCTTGGAGTTCAGAGACCAGCCTAGCTGAAGTTATGGCTACCAAGAATACTGTCTTCCATGACAAGAATTTAATGTTACATGTAACTGCGGGCTCAAAGGGAGTAGAGGTGAGCTTCTGTAGTACAAAATTGAGGTCCCATGGCATCACTGGATCAAAGACTGGAGGTCGGAGTAACTATGTCCCTCTCAGAAAAGTCCTACAAAGCATATGAGCCATAAGGTTGGGCTCATTAACGTGAAAGGTAGAAATAGCTGCCAATTGCACTTTAATGGTTGCTGCAGCTGAACCCTGACTGAACAGTTGAGAAAAATTCCAATATTGCCGAAATAAGCGCTGTATAAGGATCAATATGTCTTTCACGGGCCCAAATAGAAAATCTCTTCCACTTACTGGAATAAATCTTCCTGGTAGATGGCTTGTGGGAAGATGATAAAATATGGATCACTTCCGGGGAAAAATCATGAAGCCTGACTAAGGACGGAACTGGAGCAGCCAAGCTGTCAACTTGAGGGTCTGGATGGAGGGATGGAACTGTCCTGACATGAGTCAGCAGATCTCGAGCTGGGTCCAGAATCCAGGGCTTGTCCATTAGATAGGATTGAAGGAAGGGAAACCAAATGTGACGAGGCCAGTGTGGGGCAATGAGGATAATTTTGTTTCCCAAAGACTGTGCTTTCTGAATGACCTTTGATATCAGAGGTAATGGTGGAAAGGCGTAGAGAAGACTGGAGGGCCAATCGTGAGCCAGAGCGCCCCTCCGGGGGGATAAGGGTGAAGCAGCTGCTGCATTTGGCATTTTGGGGGCTGGCAAATAGATCGCAGCAAGGCTGACCCTATCTGTGGAATATCTCTTCCGCAACATAATTGTTCAGGGACCACTCATGAGGCATTAGGGATAGCTCTGCTCAGCCTGTCGGCAATCACGTTGGACTTCCCCGGTATATGCGTTGTAACTAGAAAGCGCTGGTAAGACACCGCCCACTGCCAAACTCAAAGTGTCTCTCTGCAAAGGGGGTATGATTTGGTTCCACCCCGTTTGTTCAGGTACCATACTTCTGACATGTTGTCTGAGTGGAGGGAGAAAGTTCTGAAGTGCTTGCAACGCTAATAGCACTGCTCTCATCTCCAAGACATTGATTTGCAAATGGGTCTCGTGATCCTGCCACGTGCCTTGGACAGTCCTGCCAAGATAATGCCCCCCACACCCGATCTGGGAGGCATCCGTGGTCACCGTGGCAACTGGAGAAGATGGGACAAAAGGCTTGCCCACGTTGAGATTGCTGGCCTGAAGCCACCAGTGTAGATCCCACTTGTACGTGTCCGTAAATAGAATGGGAGAGTGGAAGATGCTGTAGTGACCATTGGGCAAAAAGCAGCCCACTGAAGAACCCTCATATTTAGTCTGGCAAGGGGAACTAGCACGATCGTAGCAGCTATAGTCCCTAATAACTTGAGGACCATTTTTGCCTTGACCTTCAATGGTAGTAAGGCATTGACCTGCTGATGTAGAGCCTGAATTCTCTCTTCTGGTAAGAAGGCCCTCATGAGCACCATATCTAGCTTGCCTCCGATAAAAGTGACATGCTGCAAGGGCAACAAGACAGATTTTTCCCAATTTAGAGTAATCCCTAACCTTTGGCACAGTGTAATGGTGGTGTCCATGGTCTAACAGTAGATGCCTGATGATAGCAGAAAGGAGCCAGTCGTCCAGGTACGGAAACACTTGGAATCCCGGACGTCTCAAGTGAGCCGTTACCACTGACATGCATTTGGTAAAAACCCTGGGGGCTGTGGTGAGATCAAAGGATACAGCGTAAAACTGAAAATGACTGGCTCCCAGCCGGAAGTGTAGATATGGTAGTGAGCATCTTTGAGGTCGATGGAGCACATCCACACATCTTTCCCTAACAGAGGGAGTATTGACTGTAAGGTGACCATGCGGAACTTGGACTTCTGTATATGAAAGTTCAATCGGCTGAGATCCAAGATGGGTCTCAGGTCCCCTGTTCTTTTCGGCAACAAAAAGAATCTGGAAGTCCCTAAGCCTACTTGGTCTGCAGGAACAGGCTGGATGGCTCCCTTTGACAGCAACTTTTTTATTTCTAAAGTTGCGGAATCCATGTGACTGGGTGGAATGTCTGATTCTCTTGGCTGGCGGGGGAGGAGAAGAGAAGGGAATATGATAACCTCTGGAAATTATCTTTAATACCCACACGTTTTGGGTGACGTCTTGCCAGGCTTCTGGGTATAAACAAATGCAACCCCTGACCGGCTCCAGAGATGCACAGTCGGGCCTCCCTTAAGGAGCGCTGGTAGGGAGAACCACGAAAGTAATCACGGTCCTCCTGGTTACACGGGTGTCCTCTACCTCTAGGGTGGTGTCTACCTGAATTTCCACCCCCCTCCCCTGCCTCTGGAGGGGGAATTACTTTCTGCACCCTGAAAAAACCTCTGTGACTTTCTGAACCACATTTTCCCACCCTTCTGGCCCTTGGGTAAGGTCTAGAAGGCATGGAAAAACGGACTCCCACTCCTTCCTGCTCGCACCTAGTGAGAGTGTCCTTCACCTTGGTTCTGAACAACGATGAACCATCAAAGGGGGCGTTGGTGAACATAGACTTGAAGCCTCCGCTGAAGTGCATAGGCGCATCCAGGAGTGTCTCTTAAGAGAGACTCCGGAACCCACTGCCTTACTCAATCAGTCGGCTGAGTATGATATCAGCCTCATGGAGGAGTTAGTAAGGGAATTTAGGGTAGACATCTGTGCATTGACCTTCTGTCCCACGGCATCTGAAATGTTACCCTGTAGAGAATCTCCTAGCTCTTTTAGATCATCTCTCTGGAGCCTTGTAAAATGTGTCAAGTAGTTCAGCGACCACAGTGTAAAGGCCACTGAGGTAAACACGTGCTTCCCATACCTGTCCATAGCCCGGGACTCCTTGTTACGGGGATGGATGGTAGACGAAGTTTCAGCAAGTTCCCTCTTTGTGGCTGCAGCCACCACTATGGCATCTACTGAGATGCCTTATATTTCTTGTCAGAGGGGGCAGACAAAAACTTATTGGGTCTCCTAGGAACCGGTTCCACAGTGCCAGGTGTTTCCCCACACCTTTCGACAGACAAGATCTAGTAGCTCATCAAAAGGGGGAGAAACCCAAGAGGAGGAGGGTTGAGACCCGAAAGCCTTCAGGAACACAGAATCCTCATCAGAAGGGGATTTGGAGGGCCAGCCACCTCTCTGCTTCAAGATCTCCAGGATATCTGAAAAACAGATATCTTCAGAAGACAACTTGGGGGACCCCTCTAACTCCTCTAGGTCGGTGTCCGAAGTGAGAGACTCGTCAAGGTGTTTTCTCTTACACAATCTCTTTCTGACTGGTTCCTCAGGCAAAAACTCTAGGGAAATGTCAGAAAGCTGGGGAACACTCGGAGGTATCCTGAGGCTTAGGGTCTCCGCTGCCCATGGATAGAGCCTGATCCGAAACTGACACTGGTGCTGGAGGGGACAGAGTATCGGTGCCGTAGGATGCAGCTGACGACCTGGCCAGCACACTCCTCATAACCTCGAAGGCTGATCCCCCCGGCTCCGAAGGCGGACTAACTGTAGAGGAAACGGTAGTCGCCCTCTGCGCCGAGGAGATGAGGTCCAAAGCAGATATCGGGTCCAAGCTCACTCAAGCCAAAGCACCAAGAGGAAGGCTCGGAACAGATTAAGTTCGATCAGATCCATCCCTCTCGGGTACGACCAGAGAACCGTGGACCCTCGACTCCGTGGACGGAGCCGACTGGGTTGGAGTGGAAATCGGAACAGAGATGCCAGGCGAGGCTACTGGAACCAACCCGACGGAACCGACAACTCTGGCTCCGAAGGCCGAGAAAGGCTCGGAGGAGGAACAACAAAGGATGAAGAGACCATGGGCTCCAGAGCCGACTGGGTTGGAGCCGAAATCAATTTGGCCAACACCGATGACTGAAGCAGTTTCTTCACCACCCTATCAACATCCTCATTGGAAAGGGTCCTGGAAGACCTGGAGGATAATGTTGGAGATCTGGATCTCCCTACAGAAGGGGACTTGCGTGAAGGAAAACCGGTCAAATAACTGGAGACCGGCTCTGAACCAAAATATCCGTGACTGGCTCTGAAAGGCTGGGAGCCGATATGGACTTAGTCATGACACTGCCTTCTGACGGCACAGAGGGCAATGGAACCAAAGAAGGAGAAGCTGTTCTAGCAACTTTCTCTGGCAGCTCCTAAGAAACAGACGGAGCCGGAGAATGCTTCTTAGAAGTCTTTTTGCCCTTTTTAGCTGGAGAGGATAATGCACAGGAAGACTTAGCCAAGTCTTCCTCGAAGGAGTGTTTAAGCAGTCCTTTCAAAATGAGCTTACTCTTCCTCTCCTGTAGCACATGGGGACTGAAGGAATGACAAAACAAGCAGGACTCTTGGAGGTGAATAGCCCCCAAGCAGTACACGCACACAGAGTGCCCATCAAAGACCTTTTACTGTTGCATTCAACACACTTTTTAAAGCCCGAAGGCCTGTGCTCCTTAGAATCCTTGGACACGTTGAAAGGAACAAAGTAATACGTGTACACACTAGACCCAACTAATCCCGCACGAGAAACAGAGCCTCTAATTAAAACGGCCTAGAAACCTGTGGGAAAAACAACAGGGAGGACTAGGTCCTCTAACTTAAACGGACCTAGCCCGTGGAAACAAAGGCAGGACAGCACCATTAGCCAGACACAACAACACTAAACGCTAACAGAATGGAGCGCCAAACCAAAGACCACACAGAAACAATGGGGAGGACTAGTTCCTCTAACTTAAACGGGCCTAGCTCGTGGGGAAAAGAAACGAACAGGATACCAAAACGGCCAACGACAAAGCCACAAAAAACAGCAAGAGAAACAAAACAAAGGCAGTAAAACACCGCTACCACACACACAGAGCTATGAAAATAGCTTTTTTGAGCAACAAGAAGTCAACAGTTTATAAAAAGTTAATAAACAGTATACTTAGCCATGGCCAAAAGCGAGACCACGTCTGAGCGTAACAAGCGGCAAACGAGATCTGGGGAATAGACCTGTTGCATGATGGGATACCTAAGCCACGAGCCAATTGAAGACTTCAAGCTCGAGTATGGCTGAGTCGGCGCCGAGGTTCGGCTCTGAACCCACGGGTAAAAATGAAGGCGAGATTGGACTACATAACATCAATCATTAGAAATAAGGTTTTCCATGACAAAAATTTCAGGTCACAACCCGCAGACAATTTGAAAGGGGAATGAATAATGGTCTGCAACACTAGACTTAAATCCCAAGCTGAAGTAGGATCCTTAAAGGGAAGTTTCAACAAGTGTGTTCCTCTTAAGAATGATTTATAAAGTTTGTGGTAAGCTAAGGAGCATTCTTCGAAACCATTATGGAAATAAGAAATTGCTGAAAGTTCCTTAATCAGATCCCGCTGAAGTCTGGTAAAATGTGCCAGGAAGTTCAAGGACCTTACAGCGACCTGAACTAGTATTTGCATTTGTTGAACTGAGATTTTGGAGTCAAGATCTTTGGAGCCGAAGCAGCTGTCAGTACAGAGGACTTCTTCTCTGGCACCGATGTTTTAGATGAAGCATCCGTCGGATTAGACATACTTCGTGAAGCCAAGGATTTAGGTTTTTTGACAGTTGGTTCCAAGGGAGAGGATGGAGCCAACAAGCTCCTTTCTTTTTGTCTTTCCTAAGGAAGGTGAAGATGACAGGGAAGAAACATCAGGTTTTACTCTTCCCAGCAGATATGGAGTCCCCAAAAGCCAAACGGATCAAGCCATTCAAGATTAATTTATTCTTACGATGAGAGCTCTGTGGCTAAAAGGTGTAGCAAATGTTAAAGTCTTCCTGAAGATGAACTACACCTCAACAATAAATGCACAATAGATGCAAGTCTGAGAAAATAATTTTTTTGGCCACCCTTCTGGCAATTTTTTTAAAGCCAGAAGGGCCTTTAAGTTTGTTGGCCATAATAAGAGACGGGAAAAAGGAAATAAAGGGAAAGAAAGAGAATCATCAGCAATGATAGTTTTAGGTACACTAACATGTACAGAAGACGACAGAACAGAGCAGCTTAAAGAAAAGGAGCACTACTTACTATTACTACTACTTTCTTTTTCTTTAACTGAAAAGAAAGATAAGAGGGTGATTTTAAATGGAGCAGAAAAGGAAGAATGACTGGGAACTATCAATGACAACAGTGTCCATCCATGAAAGTGTATGGGAAGGGACCAACAATGACAGTGAAGGTACACTACTGCACAGAAAGAAAATGAACAAAAGGGAAAGATTGGGCAATGTAGTACTTTAGAAAAAATGATATAGAACTAACAAGAAATTACCCAAAATGAAGAAAGCACGAAAGCAGAGGTGAACACATCTGACGAGGAAAGCAGCAAACGAGATCTGAAGTAACTGGGAGAGGGGGATTATGGGTAAAGGAGAAGCTTGAGAGTTTTTGGCCTGTGCGAGCTGTAGTAATGGCAGAGTTAGTTCCGATATCGGAACTAAACCAAATTGTCAAGGATAAAATGAAAACTGACAATATCAGATTTATCTTTTTAGAATGGCATTCTTTAACACGATTCTTGCAAAGCCGAACTTCCAAGAAAAAACAAAAATATAGACAGCTGGCATAATGGTTAAAGTCTTTGCCTTGCATGCAGAAAGTTCAATCTGACCCCTGGCCAGTACCTGTGCAGAGTTTGCATGTTCTCCCTCACTCTATGGGATTCCTCCCACCTCCCAAAAACATGATGGGTGTCTGCACCTCAAACTCTGGAGTTGCAGGCAGCAGCACAAACGCTAAATAGTGTCTATCGGTGAAGAGTTGCATAGACCAACCACTTTGAGAGTAAACTGTGATGAACAGTATCCTCTAGAGAGGAAAAAAGGGATCACAGACTGTGCACAGTGGCAGGGCTAGCCACTTGACTGTATAAAGCCACTCAACTGTGTAGAAAATGACTCTAGGTTATCTGGTCACTTTGGCTAATGTCGCCAAAAACGGGAATGTGTATTTGCCAGGGATAAGGGAGTTGGAGGACCTGGCCTTCTAAAACCTACGCCCGGGACCCAGGATAACAGTGGGAGGGATCTACGCACCCCTCTTGGCCAGTATGAACCCAGCATAAAGTCCAACAGCCATGGGGGTCAAAATAAGCTACTAGCTGCCCATTGTTCAGTTGCTCAGCTTGGGTTACCTGGGTTAGCTTTGTTTAGTGAAAGCTGGATATAAAAACAATCAACCTGACAAACTAACTAGGGATTGCTACACTCAACATAGGTTTGTTGACGAGGTAAAGCTTGGAAGTGGATGACATGATAAGGAGAAGGCTGGACATCTCCTGCATTCAGAAGAGGAGATGGACGAGCACATGCAGTAAAACCACTTCGCTTGGGATTCACAGTATCACTCAAGAGGAGGACGGACTAGAAATGGTGCAGGAATAGTGGTAAATGAGAATCTTCAGATAACGACAGATGTCATTAGTGACAGACTCATAGCAATTAAGACTCCAGTGAAAGGATAGGGAGATATTCATAATACAAGCCTACACCTCACAGGAGGGTTGTGACAGCGAGGAAAACAACACATTCAGGCAACAGTAGTGGGACCCATTAGATAAAGCAGGACATTAGTTAGTGTTAATAACAGGGGACCCTAAATACACTTATTGGGACTGGCAGTCCTCATCCTGTTCTGAGTTCACATGGGTGGGGCAGCAGGAGTAAACATGCAAAAGTCATTCAAAATTTCTGTCTAGCAAATGTTTTGATGGTGGCCAACACATAGTTCAGTAAGAGAAAGTCACAAGAGCAAATACAAGAGTGGCCAAAATACAACTTGGATATACTTCCTCCTAGCAAGGAAAATCTATTGGTGTACCATCAGAGACTGCCAGGTCATTCACAGCATAAGCCATTAGTTGCCACAGTCAGCTGCCAGCGATTGTCAAAGAAGGTTCCAAGGTCAGAAATTATGCTGAAGATCTTAAGTTGACTCAATAGTTCAGGGAAATGCTCAGGGCTCTACCACCTCAGGAAGAAGATAAAATAGGTTGAGTTAAAGAGTGGCAGCACCTCAAAACAGCACGTTTGTGGACTACATGACAGATGTGCTTGCTGAGGCAGGTATGGAAATAAGGTACATAAGGAAAGCTGGTGGTGGAATGCAGACATCCAGCAAGTTGTCAAAAGGAAGGACTACAGGAAAAAGTGTGAAACAGAATAGACAGACAAGGCAAAGAAGCAATACTGGCTGGCTAGAAGAGGATGAGACAGCAATTGCAATACCAAAGAACAAGGCAGTGACGCACTACCAGCTTCTGAAAACTGGCTCAGTAGATGGCACAAAGACTCTTATCAAGATGCATGGCAAGACGGTCATCAGGCACCCTTCATAAAAGGGATGCCAGCAATAACCTACTCACAAGTCTACAAAACAAAGGCAGATGGAAGCAGCACTTCCAGCAGCTTCTGAACGAAGAAAACCGTTGTACTACCTCAAACAACCTACAATGAAAGAGAAGTCCAATCTAGAAAAACAGCTTTTAAGAAAATTAAGTCAGGGAAAGCAACAAGCTCAGAAAAGGTCACGGCCAATATGATGAAGATGTTGGGCAAGTTATGGGAGAATTTGGTTTAGATTGCATTCATTGCAGAAGGGAAGGAGAGCGAGAGAGAGATATCCCAGGTGACTGGAGATAAAGCATACTAGGGCCAGTGAACACGAACAGAAAGGACATTCAAAACTTTGGGCAGTATAAAGGATCAAACTGCTGTCATACAGCATGAAACTTTTGGACAGGGTGACAAACGATTATGCAGAGCAGAAGTTAGGAAAGATGAGAGATGAGCAGTTCAGATTCAGATAAGGATGTAGCACAACCAACTCAATGTTTAGAGATAGTTGAGAAAAAGCTAGAGATGAAAAAAAAAAGTTCAACTGGGCATTCCAAGACTCTAAGAAAGCATTTGACAAGGTTCCAGGAAAGCTGATTTGAGCAATCCTATAAAAAGTTTCCAAATCCCAGAAACATTATTAGAATTAGTATAGGTTATGTACAAAGACCCAATAACACAACAGTGTTCAGACTCATATAGGGGTGCCCAGTGGGTGTGTGTGTGCGCATTGCAGTTCAGCCTTCAGCCAGTGCTGTTCAAACTGGTAATGGACTACTTTACAAACAGGTTGGCAGTGACAGTTCAAAGCTGCTATACACAAACAACAGTACAGCTGTGTAATGTTGTAATAATCAATGCTGCAGTAGCCTTAGCTATGTAGGTTATATACTGCAAAGGATATGACAGCCAGCTTCCAAACCTTAAGGGCACCTTCTATGTATCCAAATGATCAGGCAGCTCAAGCTGAGCTGATTAAAACCAGTTTGGGCACAAAGCCCTTCAGAGCTTTCTTGCCAACAGACAGAGGAAGGCTGAGCGCTAAAGGACAAAGCTAGGATCATCAAAAAATAAATGCCCCACCCTAAAAAACACACCAAAAAACAAAGGGGAATATTAGAGTGAGCGGCTACTGCAGCGATGATCATTTGAACATTTACGGTTACGTTAACTTTAGTTACACAACTGTACTACGTTCATCATACTCATCACTGCAGCATTCCATATGCAAGTCCAGGAGCCATTGGACAACAGTCCTTGCAAAGCCTGATCTGGACCTAGAGAAGGAATAAACCTTACAGTGCTTTATAAAAGTATGTACAGAGAAAAAAGTAGCAGTTTCTAGAATCCAACCTTTTCCAAAAGGCCATAGATAAAGCCAAGGTTCTGGTAGAGTGGGTCTTAACCCTGTCTAGAACAGTTTTAAGGTGACTACAACAAAAGGTAACAGTCTTGGACAACCACTTGGAAATTGTCTGTTTTTTACACAGTTGTCCCTTCTTACCTTCAAAAGAAATTACCAACTGACACAAACCTCTGAAATAGGACCAGAGTTGGCAGTTTATCAAAAGTATGGAGTATCCCTTCTCTCTCACTTTCAGGTTCAGGAAAGAAAACAAGGGTATATATAGCTTGGCTTAAGTAATTTTGGATACCAACAGCTCCATCCCTTACCCACAATCCTCTCCCAGGCCTGGGTTACCTCGGATTGAGTTTGTACCCTAGTCAGCCTATCTTGCACAGAAATAAGTTATACAGTGAAACAGTCCAAATTAATCCACGTTCAAAGTTAGACCAAAGAAGGGGAAGACTTGAGCTCATTCTGCAAGGCAGGGGCAGAATACACTCCTCAGGAGAGACTAGGAGCCCAAATGGAAATCTTCCAAAGCAGGAAGGGGGCTGGAGGGAAGGAAGTTAAGGAGGGATGAAAAAAAAAAGAGAGAGAACACAGATGTATTGTTATGGTGAGTGCATTGTATCTGATACTGTCTTTGTCCATTCCACGACCGATAGTACAGTCTAACTAGAAAAAAAGTACAGTTTTGTACCTACCATAAATGTAGATGTCCGATAGGAATGCATCTGCAGTCCTTACAAATGGGAAGGTGGACTCCCTATCCCAGCTAGCTATAAGATGGGCAAATACCCTAGTAGTACCACAGAGGGGAAGGCGGGTGGGTAATCCTGACTGCAGATGCATTCCTATCGGACATCTACATTTATGGTAGGTACAAAACTGTACTATGTCCTTCAAGGATGCATCTGCAGTCCTTACAAATGGGTAGAATACCATAGCCAAACTGGGGGAGGAGGCAAAAAGAAGTTATGGTGTAGTTAAGATCCCTTGCAAAACAGCAGTGGCAAAACCTGCTCGGGATCTAGAGTATAAAGGTAAATTGTAATGCTTGGCAAATGTATGCACGGAGCTCCAAGTAGCAGCCTCTAAAATGTCCTTGGTAGCCACTCCTCGTAGGAAAGCTGTGGTAGTGGCTGTAGCCCTTGTAGAGTGAGGCCTGATGTTTTCTGGAGTTTTCTTTCCATGGTAGGAGTAACAAAATCTAATGCAATTTCCTATCCACTTTGAGATTGTCTGTTTTGAAATCGCTTTTCCTTCCATTCCTGTTGCATATGCTACCAGTAGCTGGTCAGTTTTTCTATTGCCCTTAGTCCTGTCCAGATAGTAGCGTAATTGTCTATGTACATCCAAGGTATGCAAAAGTCTTTCTCCCCTGTTCTGTGGGTTGGGGAAGAAAGTAGGTAGGTGGATAGCCTGATTTAAAGATACTCTGGAGACCACCTTAGGCATAAAAGTAGGATTTGTTCTCATGGACACTATCTAGATGGAAGATCAGGAAGGGTTGTACTGCCATTAATGCCTGTAGCTCAGATACCCTTCTTGCTGAAGTGATTGCCAGCAGGAAAGCAGTTTTCCATGATAAGTATTGTAATTCTGCTGTTGCTGCTGGTTCGAAAGGAGGAAGTGTCAATTTTTCTAGCACAAAGTTCAAGTCCCATGCTGGCAATGGTGGCTTCCTAGGAGGTTTTACATTTTTAATTCCTCTCAAAAACTGCCTGAGCAGAGGATGTGAGAAGACTGGAGGATCCAAGTCGTATTCTGCTGAAATAGCTGATGCATGAATCTTAATGGAAGAATAGGACAGGCCTTTGTGGAAGAGCTCTGCCAAGTATTCCAGGATGTTGGCTATGTTTACCAGTGACACATCTTCTCCTTTTGCAGTACTCCAAATGAGATATTTTTTCCATTTTGCTGAATAATTTTTCCTTGTTGAGGGTCTGCGAGCCTCCACGATAATGTCTTTAACCCTTTGGGATAAATTTGGGTTAACTGGCCTTATGCAATGTTCCAGGCAGTCAGCTGCAGCGTTTTCAGGTTTGGATGCAGGATGTTGTAGTTGTTCTGTGTTAACAGCAAGGGAACCAGGGGTAGGTGGAGCTATCAGAATGATCCTTGGACGGTCCTCTTTGATCTTCAATAGCACCTTGTGCATCAAAGGAAGTGGTGGGAATGCATATGCTGTTAGGTTTTTCCAACTGAAAGATAGGGAGTCCACCTTCCCATTTGTAAGGACTGCAGATGCATCCTTGAAGGACATCCCTGGGTGGCCATCAGGGAAGGTTATTCCCAAGTACAGCAGAGCCAAATGTTGCTCTATCCGCAGATGAGATGTCCAATTTATCTGAGCACTGGACCAAGTGGCAGCTGCACAGATGTCATCTATGGAATCGCTGGACCACACAGCAGATGATGTGGCCACAGCTCTGGTGGAATAAGCCTTAGGAGGTTTAGGTGAAGTCAACAGTTTATTTTTATAAATAAAAGGAAATGTAGTCAGTGAGCCATCTGGCTAAAAATAATTCTGATGCTGCCTTTCCCAATTTAGCTTTTGGAGAAAAAAAGCAAAAAAGATACAGACACCTGGTCCAATTTCCTGAAATATTTAGTTCTCTGGAGATTAGACAGAATCTGTCTGAATATCCAACAGGTGCAGCATATATTCTCCCTTGTTGGAAAACCTTAGAAAGAAACAGATTGATGTACTGACTGATTGCCGTCTCAAATGCCACTTTACGTAGGACAAAAGAAAGGGTTAGTCCAAAGGGACACTCTATCCTTGTGAAAAAACAGATACAGTGGCTGGGAAGGGAATGCCTGGCATTCTGGAGGACTACTTTGCTCTTCCACTGAGATGTTTTTTTTGTAGAAACTTAGGAATGAGAGAGGTTAGGGGGAGATACAGATGAGACCGGGGGTCAATCATGAATCAGGAGACTCTCTTGGTGACTCTCCCTCTGGAGGTATCAGGGTGAAGTACTTGCTGCACTTGGAACTGTGGGGAGACACATAGATCGCAGCACAGTTGGCCCCACTAGTGACAAACTTTCTCCACCACTAACAGGTTGACAGAACTCATGAGGAAGTAAGACATACCTGCCCAGTTTGTCTGCTAGCACTTTGAACTTCCCCACAATATGAGTTGCCAACAGAAAGCGGTCAAAAGAGATCACCCATTACCACACTTGCAATGCTTCTTAACATAAGGGATAGGATAGGATACTGCCCCCCCCCCCTGCCATTTGCTGATGTACCAGACCACAGACATGCTCCCAGTCTGAACAGCAACCATCCTTGGAAAGAGACCATCTTGAAATGCCTGCAATGTTTACAGACATGCTCTCATTTCCAGGACCACTGATGTGAACACTGAGCAACACAAAGTGCATTTGACTATCCTTCAAATAATGCCTCCCCCCCTCAAGTTGGGAGGTGTACATACTCCTGTAGCCTCGAGTACAGGAAGGACAAAAGGGTGGCCCTAAGAAACTTCTCTGAGGATCCACCAGGCTGTGTGTTCTTGGCAAACCTTTGTAATCCAAATCCAATATGGTCAGGGGGTGTTGTCCTACTGACCACTGCAGTGCAAGCATCCAATGCAGTACCCTCATGTGAAACTTTGCTAAAGGTACAGAATTATGGAAGCTGCTGTAAATCTTAGAAGTTGCAAGACAAACCTGGCTGGAGAGGAAGGAAGAGAGAGAGTGTTTGATGCTTGACTCTGCAAAATGTTTAACCTCATCTGTGGCAAGCCTGTAATCTGTTCCACTTCATCCAAATGAGCACCAATGAATTCCAGGACTTGAGTGGGGGTGAGTCAGACTTGGGAGTAGTTTACTGTGATACGTTAAAGATGTAATTAGAGCAGACAGTCGCCTGCTTAAATTAGTAAAGGCTTGGTGACAGCAGAAAGGAGTCAGTCTGTCATCGAGCTACGGAAACGCCCATAATCCTAGTAGTCTCAAGTGAACTGCGACCAATGTCATATACTAGATAAACATCCCGGGGGCTGTGAAGAGACCAAAGGGCAGGCCCCCAGAACGGTTAGTGACCAGCTCCCAGCCAAAAGTGTAGGCATCACCTGGAACACAGTCTTTTTTTTTTTTTTTTTTGTGATACTACGTATCCTGAAGATCTACTGAGCAGAACTAATCATCCTTGCCCAATACTGGCAGAATGGACTGAACTTTGACAATACAGAACTTTGAGTGTTTGTGAAAATGGTTTGAATGGACTGAACTTTGACCATACAGAACTTTGAGTGTTTGTCAAATTGATTCAAATTGCCAAGATCCAAAATTGGTCTTAAGTATCCATTTTTCTCTGGCAACAAAAAGAATTCTCTAGTACGTTTTGAATCCTTGCTGCTCTGGGGGGGGGGGGGGGGGGGGGCGCTGCTTGGATGAGCTTTTCTAAATTTTATGGATGCCAATTTCCTCTGTATGGGTGGGGTGGCACATCAGGAATCCTTCTGGGCCGAATGGAAAGTTGAAGGGAAAATGCAATAATCTGGATATTACACTGTGCACTCAGGTGCCTTTGTGGATGGCTGTACAGGCTTCTGGGTTCAGGGGCAAGTGCCCACTGACTGCCTCCAGAGTGCAGCAGTTGGGAAACCTTTTAGGAGTGCTGAATGAGCTTCTCAGAAAATGGACCTCTGCAGCCCTAGTGTTCCAGATCTCCTCTTCCAAGTGGCTATCTGCCATTAGAGTTTCTCCTTCTCCTGGGGGGGGGGGGCTCCGTCTCCATTAGATTCAGGTAAGACTCTTGTTACTTAGACAACCACATCTTTCTACCTCCTCTCTAGTTCTGCAAAAAAGTCCTCAGAGTAGAAAAATGTACACCTATGGCAGATAATGTCTTCCCATCCCGTTTGACCCTAGAGTTTTTTCTTTACCTTAGGGCCAAGCAAGGAAGATGCATCAAAGGAAGCATTGATGAAGGATGTCTTGAAGGGCTCCGCAAACCACAAAGGTGCATCCGGGCATGCCTTCTTATGGTAATTCCTGAACCAGCGGCTCTCAAAGTCGCTCTAAGGCATGACAAATAAGCCTCATGGAGATGTTCATAGGGACTAAAGGGTGGCCAGTTGCAAACAAACTATTTTCTTATAGTCTGTCTGCAGACATGGACCCCAAGAGGGCATTGGAAAACCCCTTAATGAAGTCCCCCTGAAATCTCATAACGTGTGCAAAGTAGTTCAGCGATCTGAGGGCAAAGGTAGCAGGTACATAAACACTTCCCAAATCTGTCCAATACCCTATACACTGTTTGGGGGATGGACACACGAACTCTATTCAGCAAGTTCTTTCTCATTGACCGCAGCTACTATCAGTGTCCGCTGGGGAACCCTTGCTCCAATGGGCCCGATCCTTTGATGCAGTGAGGCAATTATCTGGTCTCTTAGGGACAAGGTCTGCCACATCAAATCCTTCCAAGCCCTCTGGGAAATAAGGTCCACCATCTCTTCCATGGGGAGGGGGGACTACCCAGGACATAGCTGAATAAGCTCAGAAAGCCTCAGGAAACACTGCACTAACTACTGAGAGAGCTGGAAGACCAACCACCTTTGTCTCAAAAGTTTGAGGATTTCACATAGATGACCTCAAGATATAATCTGGGGAATCCCTTCCCTTCAAAGTCACCGTCTTCTGTCAAAGACTCCTATGGGAAATCTAAATGGCTCCTTTTGTACGTACACTTCTGAGGTGGCTCTCCGTTGGGATACTCCAGGTAAAACTCAGAAGTGTGAGCAGAATCCTGATTGAAGACTGTGTGTAGGCTTGACCAGGCTGGCTGTCCAGATGGAACAGGATAGAGAGACTCAGGATCCAAAGTAGACCGTTGTGGAGGGGGTGGACAGAAGGTAGGGGGGCAAGGATGCCTGGTCTACAGAGGTGAAAATGCTCTCTCCACTACCTCAAAAGCAGAGGTCATAGGGAATCAAGAACTGATCTGGTTAAAGCCGAAGCAACCTGCCCAGGGCACCACTGGATGTCCAAGATCCTGCCTCAATTTAGGAAGCTGGAAACAATGCTGAGGAGAAGGAACAGAGAAAACAAGAGTCAAACCCAAATTCCCAGATCTGCTGCCAATGCTACAGCTGAGATCTTTCTGGGTACTGCAGAGTCAGAGCAATACGGATCAGAGATGTCCAAGTCAAAGGCCAGGCCTTAGGATCAGACACAGAAACTTAGAATTCTCATGGTCCTAAGACTCCAAAACTAGGGGGATGGATCACAGCAGGAGCCAAAAATGGTGGCAGGCTGACAGATCCATTGGGAGATGGACACAGAATGATTCCCAAATTAATCTGGGTTTCTGAGAAATTCTGACTATCCTGTCCAAATCTGCTTCTATGAACCTCCTAGCTGATAAGAGGGATGAAACTGAAGGTGGTCTGGAAGCCCATCAAGGTGCCTGTTGTAATAAATGTGACTGTGGTCAAGGAAATGGGGTCCAGGGAGACTATGTGACCTGTGGAGTGCAAACTGATAGAGTCAAATCCCAGAACTTTGAAATTTTCTTGGGCAGAGTCAAACCTGAAGTAGGAGGAGAGCGATCACAGAAACACTTCATTGAATCCTTAACTTTGCCGCCTGAATTCCCCTTGGTTTCTCCAATGATTACTTGGAGGAAAGGGGTTCCAGAAGATTAACACGATGGAAGCAAGTCTTTCAAGACAGGGTCGTTTCTGCACTTGACCAGTGCTCTGTGATTAAACCCTGCACAAACGCCACAGCTGCAGTTAAGATGTCCTGCTCAGAGATAATACACGCACTGAATTGGGGACTCTTGTGCCCACAAGGGGAGCATTTTTTTTTTAAACCAACTGACAGCAACAGCAGCAGCAGCAACTACTAAACCAGAAAGGCAAAGAAAACTAGAAATTAAGGACTTCTAAATGGTAAAACAGAAATACCAACAATGGTACAAATAATACCAACAAAGGTAGCAGGGAATAGTATCTCAACACTGAGGTAGCAGAAACAGCAGAGGCATGAGGCCCAACTAGAGCTATATTCAAAAAGCTCTAAATAAATATAATATAGACAAAAAGAGAGAAGGAAACAAGGAACTAGACAAATGGTTTCACACTAAGGGGAGATAAAGTTATGCATTTGCCATAATGTTCCATCTGTGTTATCAATTTTCATTCTTCCTCAACTGTTGGGGATCAGATCAGACCCTCGGATCTGACTCAGCAGTTACTAAAGCTCGTGGCCATCAAAAAGCTCGATTCCTCCCTTACCCATAATTACCAACCCCTAACATATCTCAAATCTTGTTTGCTGTTTACATAAAGTAGAAAGAACTACTATAAACTTTCCTGACAGAAAGACCATATCTGGAGCTCAATATTAAGTACAGTGGTGTCCTTACAGTCTCTTGTTCTTCCAGAAATTAATGATGAAAAAGATTTGGGGATTGGTGGGCAGGAAGTTGAGGAAGAATGAAAATGGACAACACAGATGCAATGTTACGGTAAGTATATAACTTACCTGATGTTGACAATTTTCATTCTATCCACAACTGTTGGGACAGCGTCCACAACTACCTAAAATCCCAGGTGGACTCTAAGGAAGGATATTCCTAAGCACAGTTGAGCCAAAGGCTGCTCTTCCCCTCGAGAACAGATCCAGTTTGTAATGAGTGATAAAGGTATGAGGATTTGACCAAGTCCCAGCCGCACATATATCGTCCATGGAAGCTCTAGACAGAAACACTGAAGTTGCTGCCATGGACCTAGCTGAGTGGGCCCTCAGAGGTTTTGTTAAGATTAGACCCAACTTGCTACAGATGAATGACGTGCAATCCATCAGCCATCTGGCTTAAGTTCCCTTCAACTGGTTTGCCCAATTTAGAATCTCCAAAGGGCACAGATAATTGATCTGTCTTCCTAAATTTGTTTTCTCCTATGTAAGTAAAAACGTAACAGTCTGTGAACATCCAATAAATGCAACATGCATTCACCTTTATTTGCAAATTTAGGAAAGAAAAGTGGCAAATTAATGGACTGATTGAAACCGGATTCTGACTCCACCTTAGAAAGGAAAGGAGAATTGGTACATAATGTGACTATCTTTACGAAAGATCAAGTAGGGAGATTTACAGGAAAATGCTTGCAGTTCTGAAATTCCTCCAACAGAGGTAATGGCCACCAGAAAGATAGGTTTCCAGGTCAGATACTTAAGATCACATTTAGCTGTGGGTTCAAAGGGTGAATAAATTAAGGCCTGCAGTACCAAGTTCAAATCTCATGGTGGAGTATGATCTTTATATGGGGGTCTCGGCAGGAATGTGCTGCTCAGAAATGCTTTACAGAGTTTAGAAGAGGCCACAGAAGAATTCTCAAATCCAATATGAAAATAGTATACTATGTACAAGAACTAACAAGGGATCAATGTCCACAGTCCCTTCACTCTAACCAGGTTGATTACCCCTGGCCGATGTATGATCATGGTTCCAGACACTGGGACCAAACAGCAATAAAGTAACCTACTATAGCTGTGTTCTGCTCTCATATTGTTGGATACAGAACCCCCAAGAAAAGTCCCATCCTGAGACCCCTAGTCATTTGGTGGAAGACTAGACCTCTTGGCCTGCTGCCTGACCTCCTACAGTGACTGTGGGACATCAGTGCGCCTGACTATAGAGTCACCTATGACTAGTGTGTTGGGTACGTTGTTTTGCCTTATTGGCTGTGGTTGAGTGGCACACTGAGTCTGCGGGCTGTGTCTAATTTGGGTTGTGTTGGGGGGGTGGAGGTTGCTTGCATTTCTGCTTTGGGGGTCTTTGTTGCTTGAACAGATTATTATTGAGAGCCTCCGCAAATGTTTTTGTGTTTCTATGTGTGGATTTTGGTGGTGTAGATTTAGTGAGACTATGTGATGAGTGTGGTGTGGTGCAAGTGTTTACCTTTTCCTCTTGACTGTCAAGTTCAGTCTTGATTGGAGAGAGCTTTACCTCCAGTTTGGCTAGATAAGTGCATCTCTCACAGGTTGTAGTGTTGGGTGGTAGGAGGACAGGGGTTGTCTGTGTACGAGGCAATTTCTACATCACCCCAAGATGCCCATATTCATCAGATAGACAGGAGAGAACACTGGGAGCTGACCCTTGGACATGCCTGAATAAAAAACTATTTTCTTCTAGATAAGTGAAGAAAGTGAGTACAACAGCTGTTTTTTCTCTAAGCAAGTGAGGAAAGTAAGTACCAAAACTGTTTTCCTCTAGGTAATGAGGAAGGTTGAGTGCTGTAGTAATTAGTAGGTTATTAAGTGCTTACAAGTTCTGAACAAGTGCTGATCACGAATAAGCAAATTCAAGTGCTAAAACTAAGAATCTGTATCTGGACTAAACTAGTTACAGGAAAGGGGGGAAACAAGTGCAAATGTGGGCTTTTAAATCAGAAAGTTGAGAGAGATGAAAAAAATGCCCAAACGGCCAATAACTGCAATTTCTGGGCCAGAACCACTCCTTATGTGGTAGATTGGTTACCTAGTGCTTACCACTCCCACTGATAAGCTAGAAGGTTTCCCTCCAACACAGAAAGCTTGGGGGGTGGCGGGGGCTCAGAAGCTTACATACAGTCCTGGATACAGCAAATCTGAATCTGGACTACACTAGTTACAGGAAACGTATATACATATTTTTTCTATATATATATATATATATATATATATATCTATATATCTATATATCTATATATATATATATATATATATATATATATATATATATATACACACACACACACACACACACACACACACACACACACACACACACACACACACACACACACACACACACACACACACACACAGAAAAGTAGCTAAAACAGCAGTAAAAATAATTCAAATGCAGTGCAAGCTAGCACACCTGAGTATGTAGCAATGTTAGACCAAACAGTTTAAAAAATGCAATTAAATTAAAAATGACTAAAAACAAGTGCAGAAAGAGTCTATAATGAGGTAAAGAGATGTGACTGGGGGAGTGTCCCAGATCACATCTACAGTGGGGGCGGGCAACTGCAAAAGCCTCCAAATTTAAACAACAACAACACAGGAATAGGGAGGGTGGGTATGGAAAAACCAACACCTTCAACAGTACAGTGAAGCAAAAATAACAGTGCACAATTCTGAGGTCAGCCAGCAATGATATAAAATTAGTCGAACAACAATTACCAGTACACAACTCTGAAGTGCCAGAAAAATATACTCAGCTCTGTATATCTCCAGATAGTTTGAAGAGCACTCTGTCAGGACACAGGAAGGCTCCAGCAATGATATGCAGACTTTTACTAAGAGGGTCTAATTTTATGCAAGTAATCCTTGAGATAGTCAGATAACACACAGGATGCAAAAAAAGAAGTTATGTATTAACATAACGTTCCATCTGTATTGTTGATCCTCATTCAGTCATTACGCATGGGTATCTGTTCCAAGCTCGGAACCGAGCTGGCCATTTTTCAAACTTGCGTCAGCTTCAAACTCTCGAGCTAAACTCTTACCCAAAATCCCCCTCTCCCCATTACCTCAGATTGAGTTTGCAAGCCAAAGAAGGTAGAGGCTACCTCTGGTCAAATAACCTAAGAGAACCGGATGGCGAGATCCACTAGAAACCACAGGAGGGGGAAGGAGGGAGGGTCTTAATGACTGAACGAGGATCAACAAAACAGATGGAACGTTATGGCAAGACATAACTTCTTTATCCGATACTGTTAATCTTCGTTCATTCCTTACGCATGGGACAGAGTCCCCAGCTACCTCTATTCCTGGGAGGCTCTCATGGAAAGACATTCCTGAGCACCACAGAACCGAAAGACGCTCTTCCCCTGGAGGCCAAATCCTATTTGTAATGATTGATGAAGGTATGAGGTGTAGCCCAAGTTGCAGCTGCACAGATGTCATGTAAAGAAGCTCTGGCATGGAAGGCAGCAGAAGTTGCCACCGACCTTGTTGAGTGAGCTTTCACGGTAGAAGGGATAAGATATTGCGTTGTGTATAAATAAAGGTCACACAGTCCAACCATCTAGCTGTGACCTTAGAAACAGCAGATCCTAATCTAGGTCCAGAAAAGGCCAAAAATAACTGGTCAGATTTCCGAAAGGGTTTAGTCCTGTATATGTAAAAACAGATTTGCCTGTGTATATCTAGGGTATGTAGGCAATACTCTCCTCTGTTTGAATGACTGGGAAAGAAAACTGGAAATTCAATGGCTTGATTAATGGACATTTCAGAGATCACTTTAAGCAGAAATGACGGATTAGTTCTCAGAGGCGCTCTCTCGCTATGAAAAATCAAGTATGGCCTCTTGATGCATAAAGCTTGAAGTTCAGAAATTTGTCTGGCAAAAACAAGGCTTTCCAGGACAAATACTTGAGGTCGCAAGAAGAGGCTGGTTCACAAGGTGACATTGTCAGAGCTTGAAGAATTAATGATAAATCCCCATGGTTGAATAGGCTCTCTAAAAGGTGGCTTCAGATGATTCACACCTTTTATGGAGGTCTTGCACAATTTATGGGGCATGAGAGAAATCTTGGGACACCCTCATGAAAATTAGAAATTGCAGCCAAATGAACTCTAAATGGTAGAGGCAGATCGACCCCATTGAAACAGGTCGGCCAGATATTCTAGTATTAATCAACACTGGTGCTGAAAAGGGGTCTACTTGTTTATTTTTCAGCCAACAGGTAAATCTTTTCCACTTGCTCAGACAAGTAATTCTAGTGTAAGACTTATGAGAAGCAATGAGAATCTCACGCACTGGTAAAGAAAGATCATTCTGCCTGGCAATCAAGGGAATTGGAGTAGCCAAGCCGTGAGCTTCAGGCTGTTCAAGTAGGGATGAATCAGGTTGTGTGGGTGTGAGATCAGCTCCGGGGTTAGATGAAGAATCTATGGTCGATCTAGTAGGCGAGGCCAAAGGAAGGGGAACCAAATTTGTAGAGGCCAATATGGTTATAAGGATCACCTTGCTCTTCAACCAACGGGCTTTCTTCAGAAACTGGGGAATGAGGGGAAAGGGAAATGTGTAAAGAAGACCCGAGGGCCAATCGTGGACTAGAGCGTCCCTGGGTGACTGTCCCAGAGGGGGAATCATGGCGAAGTAGTTGCTGCATTTGTAGTTGGTCGGGGATGCAAAGAGGTCGCAGCAAGGATGGCCCCAGCGGTGGAAGATCGCTGCTATCAAGGGACTCTGGGACCACTCGTGAGGTTGAAGAATGCACCTGCTGAGTCTGTCTGCTATCACGTTGGAACTCCCGGGAATGCGCGTTGCTAGAAGAAAACAGTTGGTAGCCATTGCCATATCCTCATGGCCTCTCAACAAAGGGGGTAAGATTTGGTTCCACCTTGCTTATTGATGTACCAGATCACCGCCATGTCGTCTGATTAAATCACAATTGTCCCAGATGGCAGCAGGGGATGGAATGCTTGCAACGCCAGAAGCACCGCCCTCAGCTCGAGAACATTTATATGCAGATGGGCCTCCAGTTCGGACCAAGTGCCTTGGACTGTCAGTCCCTGGCATAGCCCCCCCCCCACCCCATCAGGGAGGTGTCCGTGGTCACTGTGGCCTTGGGTTGCTGGGGGGAGAAGGGCAGAAACCATTGTGAGAGACTGTGTGTCATCCACCAATTTAAATCCTGTTTGCACCTGTGGGTTACTCGAATCATGGCTGAAAGAGGATGCTGAAAAGGATACCATTGGGTGAGCAGTAGCCACTGTAGAAGCCTCATGTGAAAAGTGGCCAGGGGAACAATGGTGATGGAGGCTGCCATGGAACCCAACAGCTGTAGAACCGAGTGAGCCGTTGATTTTTCCTTTGAAAGGATTGGAATTAGTTGTTGCTTTATCCTTAGAATTCTGTGCTCTGGAATAGCAGCTCTTCAGTTTTTTTGTGTCCAAGATAACCCCTATGAATTCTGTCGACTGAGATGGGGTGAGATTGGATTTCTGCCAGTTTATGGTTATGCCTAGCCTTTGAGCAGTGAGGAGAGAGTATGCCAGGATTTTTTCCAGTAGATGTCTGGTGGGGGTGGAAATGAGCCAGTTGTCTAGGTATGGAAACACCTGGAATCCTTCAAGTCACAAGTGAGCTGTGACAACTGCCATGCACTTTGTGAACACTCTGGGGGCTGTAGCGAGTCCGAAGGGCAGTACTCTGAACTGGTAGTGATTGGCTCCCGCACGGAAGCGCTGAAATCTTCTTGATTGCCTGTCCATCTTTATGTGGTAGTACTCATCTTGAAGATCTCTAGAGCACATCCAATCGTCTTTTTCCAAAAGCAGGAGGATAGATTGTATTGTGACAACCCGGAATTTTTGTACTCTCACAAACTTGTTCAATACACTGAGATCCAAAACTGGTCTCCAGTCCCCGGTTTTCTTTGGCACCAAAAATAGTCTTGAGTAAAATCAGGATCCTATCTGGTCTGGAGGGACTATTTGGATGACTGCCTTTCTTAGCAGCTTTTCTATCTCTAGTGCTGCTTCTTCCCTTTGACTGGGTGGAATGTCGGGAAGATTTTTTGAAGGGACGGGACAAAGATCGAAGGGGATATGATAACCTCTGGTTATAATCCTTTGTACCCAGGAATCGGTGGTGATGGTTAGCCAGGCAGAAAGGTACAAGGAGAAACGTCCCCCAACCACCTCCAGAGGAAAGGAGTTGGGCCGCTCTTCAGGAGCGCTGGTAGGATTGACCAGAGAAAGAATCCCTGGAACTCTGGTTACGTGGACCGCCTCTGCCCCGAAAGGAGAGTCTTCCCTGTGAGTTTCCCCCCTTTGCCTCGGGGGAGAACTCTGCCTGTGTGTCACGGAAATGACCCTGAGATTTCTTGAACCATATCTTCCCACTCTTGGTTTCAGGAGAAAGCACATTGAGGGGAAGAATAACGGACACCTATGGCAGAAAGGGTCTTACCGTCCTGTTCACAACTGGCCAGTGTGCTTTTAACTTTGGGCCCAAACAACGAGGAGGCCTCAATGGGGGCATTAAGAAAAAAAGACTTAAAGGGTTCTGCGAAGTTGCACAAGAGCATCCAGGCGCATCGTCTCAAGACCGCAGCTGAACCCGCTGCTCCTTCTGATGCATGAGATATCAGTCGCATAGAGAAGTTAGACATAGATTCAATAGTGGCCAGCTGAGAGGCCACTGTCACAGACCTCATCAGACAAGAAACCAGCCAAGATTTCAGACCGCTCAGAAACCACATCCCTTTGAAGCCTGGTAAAATGTGCCAAATAATTCAGGGACCTGATAGCAAAGGTCGCTGAAGCAAAGGTGCGCTTCCCTATCCTGTCCAGGGACCGGGACTCTCTGTTAGGCGGATGGACAGTCTGGCTTTCTTTTTCTGCCAGATCCTTTTTTGTTGCGGCCGCCACCACCAAAGCATCCACAGGAAGACCTTTGGACCAATGGGGATCCGAAGCAGGAGGGGACACGATCTTATCTGGCCTCCGGGGAATAGCTTAGACTGTATCAGGAGCCTTCCAAGCACACTGCACGATGAGCCGGACAAGTTCATCGGCAGGTGGAGTAACCCAGGAGGTAAGGGGCCGGGCGCAAAAGGCCTGCAGGAACACAGATTCCTCAGAGGTCGGATTAGAGGACTGCCAGTCACCTGTTTCAGGATTTCAAGATCATCACCAAAGGATACCTCAGAGGGTGACCGAGGGGATCCTTCCACCTCATCGAAATCTGTCTCTTTGGTGAGGGACTCCTCTGTGGAGTCCATGTGCTTCCTCTTACACGAACTTTGCCAGTGGACCTCCTCAGTGGGAGAAGCTGGAGAAGACAGCAGAAAAGGGGATTCCTGAGGGAATATGTCCTGCGGCCCTTGCACCCGGTGTCCGCTAGATGCGACTTGTGAAACCAGTGTACCAGAGGAGGGCAGAGGTATAGACAGTCCGGTATCACCAGCAGCAGCGAAAACCTTCTCCATCAGTTGGAAGGCAGATCCACCCGAAGAGGAGTGTATGTCTAGGACAGGGGTCACCCCTCCCCTAAGTGGCTCAGCCTGCCAACCCAGAGTCCCTGGATGGCTGTGGAGCAGCAAGCTATGCGTGTCACAGCTGACATCCTGGGTCGTAGCAAAACTTTCCTACCACGAAGGCAACTGCGGTTCCTTAGTGAGATCCATAAAGGGAACAGCAGAAGGGGAAGACTGGGCTATATCCATGGAATTCAAAGGCAATGAAGGAGGAGAATAAGAAGGGGTCTTTGGAGATGGGTGATCACCTCCCAAGGAAGGATAGTTCCTGAGGGGTGGGATACCTCTGGCCAAGAGTACCTGGTCCACAAGATGCAACACCATGTTCTGAAAGGCTTCCAGTGGACCTCACGGCGACGGAGGGAGAAACAGGCCTGTTCACAGAAGAGGCAGACTCGGTGCCCATCTCATCTGACTGCACTGAAGACAACGGTGCCAAGAGAGACTGCACTACTGCTGTCTGCACCGAAGAAGACATCGGTGCCGAGGTCGTCTGCACCAACACAGGGATCGGTGACGAAGTGGTTGTCGAAGTTGGAACCGACAAAACTGGAGTCAACAATAAAGGCGTTAGTTCCGAGGAAGATCTCGGAGCCGACGCGGTCAAAATCTGCGCCAACTGAACGGTCGGTGCAGATACAGTGGTAATGGTCTGAACAATGGAGCCCCTCTGTGATGATATATAGAAGGCTGCAGGAGAAGACAGAGCCGAAATCACTAATGGAGCCGAAGGTCTAGGCACCGAAAGTACTGGGGCTGACAGAGAGCTCCGGAGCCAAAACTTTAGCCTTTTTAGGTTTTGGTTGGCGGGAGTCCCCAGCCAGGGAGGAAGGCAAAGATTTAGCCTTAGTAAGAACATCCAAGGTTTTCTTATGGGTTCTAGGAGGGGTTGAGACCTCAGACCCAGAAATAGCCTCTGAAAAGGGAGATTTTAGAAGTCCCTTCAGTATCAGCTTGTTTTTCCTTTCCAACAAGGTTCTATTAGAGAAGTTCTCACAAATAGTACAGGGTGGGTCAACAGACAAATGGGAAGCTCCCAAACAATAAACACACAGAGTGTGCATCAGAAGTAGGCAGTCTGTGTCCACAATCGAACATCGCTTAAACCCCGGACTAACTTTCTTATCTGCCATGACAGCAAATTAATAGAAAAGGTACCAACAATGCTACAAGAGAGTACATGAAGGTATGAGAGAAAAAGGGAAAAAGATTACCACTGATGGTAAAGAGAGAATACCTCGCGGTAAAAGTGGTAAAGAAAAAGCAGAAAAACCTGAAGAAATTATGAACGCAAGATGCAATAGGGTTAAGAGACAATAAAATATGAACTTTTCTGACAGAAAAGTAATCTGTAAATCTATTAAACAACATTGGGTTCAAGAGAAGTAGCTTAACACGACCGAAAGGCAACCGAAATCTGAGGTAACAGGGAGAAAGGGATTGCGGGTAAGAGTTTAGCTCGAGAGTTTGAAGCTGACACGACCTTGGAAAATGGCCGGCTTGGTTCCGAGCTCGGAACAGATACCCATGCGTAAGGAATGAACGACGATTAACAATATCAGATCCAGTTATACCAACTTAAGACACAGAAAAATAGGGGGAGGGGGGAACACCTTCAGCAGAGATCTGAAAAACTATACAGTGAAGCAAAAATAACAGTGCACAACTCTTAAGTCAGCCAGTAATGATATAAAATTAGTCAAACAACAATTACCAGTAAACAACTCTAAAGTGCCAGAAAAATATACTCAGCTATATACATATCCAGATAGTTTGAAGAGCACTCTGTCAGGACACAGGAAGGCTCCAGCAATGGTATGCAGACTTTTACTAAGAGGGTCTAATTTTATGCAAGTAATCCTCGAGATAGTCAGATAACACACCAGACAAACCTGGAAAAAACAGAAAACGCTGTATAGACTTACCAAACACTCCCAAGCTCAAGTCTCAATTCCACTGAGAATATAAAGTCCAATTCGATGTGAATACAAAAATACAGATTTATTTTAAGCCATTAAAACCATGCGCTTTTCGTCGCCTAACAGTCCGACTTCTTCAGAAAGAACAAACAAGCAAACAGTGCCTCCTCTTCATTGAGAACATTTAAACAGTTCACTAATTGAGAATAGCAAGTCACATGACTGAACCTCATCTGAATTAAAGTCCCAGCAATAAAAAAGCACTAGGAAAACAAATAACTAAATGCTCATGTAATAGTAATACAGTACCAAACTATTAAAACCATATTACATGCAAAACAGGTTGCCAGATAAAACAGTGTGTACATACACACTTGACAAATCTAGAACACGTTTTTAGTCATAAAAATTGAATATTTAAAGAAATTTTTTAAAACATGAAAATCTAACAGCTGTGTAAACCCCCACTGTCAAGTTTAAAAACTGAAAGGAATTTTTTAAGATTTTAAAGACAGAACACACTGCCTGTTGTTAAAATGGCCCTCGGGGCCAGATAGTCTCACGCCGGAAAAGGTGAAAAAAAAAAACCTTCTCCTTTGAGAATCTGAAGTAAGACAGTTGTATCCATAAGCTATAAAGAATATTATTACTGTTTTGCCTGACGTATGCATATCCTAATTTAAAACTACTATCCTGTGGAAATAAGTTGTCAATGTAACTAATGCACATTGCATTGTAACTCTTCTTGATACTACTACCCCGGTGTAAATGTAAATAAACTCAGGGGTTTAGTTGGTCACTGCCAACCTCCACTCTGTTCCATTCTATTGGACCCGCTTCCGGGAAATTAGTGCCCCCGGACCCTCTCCACTGTCGCCAGACTAACTAGATGACACTGAATAGTGTCTACTACCAGAACATAGTCCAGCAAGAAGTGGACCAAGCTGGCAACACAGTACAATACTTGGAGCCAGTACCTACTGCCCCCCCCCCCCTTTTTTATGTATTCCTTACTGAGTCCTGTAAACCCACCTAAGCATGCAATCTGGGCTTTTATGTTAGCCATGTGTTGGGAACTCAGTAGTATCAAGAAGTGTCACAATGCAATGTGCATTAGTTACATTGACAACTTGTTATTTCCACAGGATAGTAGTTTTAGGTTAGGATATGCATGCGTCAGGCGAAACAGTAATAATATTCTTTATAGCTTATGGATACAGCTGTTTTACTTCAGATTCTCAAAGAAGGCTTTTTTTTTCACCTTTTCTGGCGTGAGACTATCTGGCCCCGAGGGCCGTTTTAACAACAGGCAGTGTTGTTCTGTCTTTAAAATCTTAAAAAAATTCCTTTCAATTTTTAAACTTGGCAGTGGGGGTTTAACACAGCTGTTAGATTTTCATGTTTTAAAAAATTTCTTTAAATATTCAATTTTTATGACTAAAATCAAAACCTTGATTTATTTACATGTTCTAGATTTGTCAAGTGTGTATGTACACACTGTTTTATCTGGCAACCTGTTTTGCATGTAATATAGTTTTAATATTTTGGTACTGTATTACTATTACATGAGTATTTAGTTGTTCTTTGTTTTCCTAGTGCTTTTTTAGTGCTGGGACTTTAATTCAGATGAGGTTCAATCATGTAACTTGCTATTCTCAATTAGTGAACTGTTTAAATGTTCTCAATGAAGGGGAGGCACTGTTTGCTTGTTTGTTCTTTCTGAAGAAGTCAGACTGTTAGCAGACGAAAAGCGTATGGTTTTAACGGCTTAAAATACATCTAAAGTGCCAGAAAAATATACTCAGCTATATATATATCCAGATAGTTTGAAGAGCACTCTGTCAGGACACAGGAAGGCTCCAGCAATGGTATGCAGACTTTTACTAAGAGGGTCTAATTTTATGCAAGAACATCGAATTGGACGTTATATTCTCAGTGGAATTAAGACTTGAGCTTGGGAGTGTTTGGTGAATTTATAGTCAGATAACACACAGGATGTAAAACCAGTTATACCAACTTAAGACACAGAGAAATAGGGGGAGGGGGAAAAAAGTACAGTTTTGTACCTACCATAAATGTAGATGTTCGAAGATCCACATTGCTGCAGTCATAACCTGTAGGTAGTCCGCTGTCCTCGGTCGGCCCGAATACCAAAGTGTTAGGCTGGCGTCGGTCATGGTCGCTCAGATCTGACGTCAGTACGCCGTGGTACTAAAGCGCATGACCGACGCCATATCCTCAGTCTTTCTTGCCCCAGATGTCAGAAGGCCTAAAAAAGAAAGGCCATAGCCAAAAACAGAAAATACCTAAACACCAATGTAGAAACAATAGTTACCCCACAAACCACACAACCACCCCAAACTACAGAGGGGAAGGAGGGAGGGTAAATTGGACTGCAGCAATGTGGATCTTGAACATCTACATTTATGGTAGGTACAAAACTGTACTATGTTCTTCATCTCACATTGCTGCAGTCATAACCTGTGGGTAGAATCCCAAAGCAAAGGTAAAGGGAGGTTGGCAAAATCAGAAAGCATTAGGAGCTGCTAACATGCCCTGTAAAACTGCAGTGGCAAACCCAGCTCTAGATTTGGAATAAAGAGGGAGATGGTAATGTTTAGAAAAAGTGTGCACTGAACTCCAAGTAGCTGCCTCCAAAATATCCTTAGTAGCTACTCCCTTTAAAAAAGCAGTAGAAGTGGCAGTCGCCCTAGTGGAATGAGGTCTGATTCCAGCCGGAACCTCCTTACCATGATGGGAACAACAAAAAGCAATACAATGGCCAATCCACTTAGAAATAGTTTGTTTTGAAACAGGTTTTCCTTGTGAACCCAAGGCAAAAGAAATGAATAACTGTTGAGACTACCTGAACCCCTTAGTTCTGCTCAAATAATAACGCAACTGCCTGTGAATATCCAAAGAGTGCAAAATTTTTTCCCCTTTATTTTGGGGATCAGCATAAAAAGTAGGCAAATGAATAGATTGGTTTAAGGCCACATTAGGAACAACTTTAGGCATAAAAGTAGGGTTAGTACGCAGGGAGACCCTATCCTTATGAAATATCAGGAAGGGTTCAACTGCCATTAGAGCCTGTAATTCAGATACCCTTCTAGCAGATGTAATGGCCAACAAAAAAGCAGTCTTCCAAGACAAAAACTTCAACTCCGAAGTAGCTGCAGGTTCAAAAGGAGGTAAAGTAAGCTTTTCCAACACAAAATTGAGATCCCAGGAAGGAGTAGGAGCTCTACGTGGGGGTCTTATGTTCTTTGCCCCTCTAAGAAATTGCTTAAACAAAGGGTGAGAGAATAATGGTGGGTCACAGTCATAGTGAGCAGAAATGGCTGCAGCATGAACTTTTACAGAGGAGAAAGACAAACCCTTGTCTAATAATTCTGTAAGATACTGAAGTGAAGCACTCAAATTAGGCACTGAAACATCAAAGCTCTTTGTTTTGCTCCAAAGAAAAAATCTCCTCCATTTATCAGCATAAACTTTCCTTGTACTAGGCCGTCTGGCCTCCAAAATGACATTCAAAACTTGTTGAGGAAGCTGCGACCCTCCAGGGTCTAAAACAGAATACGCCAGGCTGTCAGATGCAGGGACTGAATCCTGACATTGCAGAAATGATTGCTTGCCTGGGACAAAAGGTGTGGAATTGATGGCAAAGGCCAAGGAGGCTCCCGTACTAAACTCCTCAGCAGAGGGTACCAGTGCTGACGTGGCCAATCTGGAGCTATTAGAATCATGCAAGGCTTGTCCTGTCTGACCTTCAAGAGCACCTTTGGAAGGAGAGGCAGAGGAGGAAAGGCATAGACGTGAAGGTTTTTCCAACTGAATGATAGAGCATCCACTTTCCAAGCTTTTGGGTGAAACAGCTTTGTGCAAAACTTTGGCCGTTGGAAATTTAGTGGAGAAGCGAACAGATCTATGTCTGGAGTCCCCCAAGCCACCGTCAACTGTTGAAATACATGAGGATCCAATTTCCACTCGTGGGGATCCACCATCTGTCTGCTCAGAACATCTGCTAAGGAGTTCTGTGCTCCTGGCAGAAACCTTGCCTGAAGAGTGAGGTGCAAACTGAGAGCAGTCTCCCACAAAATCATAGCTTGTCTGCAAAGAGGGTACGAATGGGTTCCCCCTTGCTTGTTGATGTACCACATGACTGTTGTGTTGTCTGTTTGAATCAACACCCGTCCTGGTTGAAGTAGATCCTTGAAAGCCATCAGTGCAAAGTGGACTGCTAACATCTCCTTCATGTTGATATGCAAATGTTGTAGTCTGGGAGGCCACGTGTCTTGAACCCATTTCCCAATGAAGTGTGCTCCCCAAGCCATGTCTGAGGCATCTGTCGTTAAGATCTGACTCGCCTCTGGTTGGGTCACAGAGAGTCCCTTGTTTAGGTGACATTCCTGAGCCCACCACAAAAATTCCCTTTGGATGCAAGGTATTATCTGAATGACGGTGTCCAAATCGTGGCAGTGTTGAGTCCATACGCTTTTGAGATACCATTGTAGCTTCCTCATATGCAGTTTGGCATTGGGAAGCACCAGAATACAAGATGCCATGAACCCCAAGGCCTGAAGGACTGTCCTTGCAGTCAGCCTGGACCGTAGAGATAACTGCTGGAAGTAAAGGGAAAGATTTCTTTGTTTGTCCGGGGTCAAAAACGCCATCTGAGAGGCTGTATTCAGTCTCACACCCAGAAAGCACATGTCCTGAGAGGGTACTAGACTGGACTTTATTTCGTTCACAGAATACCCTAGGGCACCTTAACACTGCCATAACATACTGTAGATGGTGAAGTAACTTGACTTTGTCTTGAGCAAGAATCAGGCAATCATCCAGATAAGGATAAATTTGTATTCCCCTTCATCTTAAGAAAGCCATCACCGGAGCCAGGACCTTTGTGAACACCCTGGGCGCAGTAGATAAGCCAAAGGGCAATGCAGAGAACTGATAATGAAAAGTACCAGCCCGAAACCGCAGGAACCTCCTGCAGCTGGGCCTGATAGGAATGTGAAGATAAGCCTCTTTGAGATCCAGAGTTACCATCCAGTGATCTTTGCCTAGCAGAGGCAGAAGCTGCTGTAAAGTTAACATCTTGAATTTTGGAATGTCCAGGTATGTGAGAATAGACAAATCCAGAATTGGCCTCCAAGTGTTTCCTTTCTTTGGTACAAGAAACAGGCGAGAATAAAATCCTAGGCCTACTTCTGATGGAGGGACCCCCTGGATAGCCCCCATTTTTAAAAGTAAAGAAATCTGCTTGTGAGCCTCCAACTTTTGCTGAGGAGGAACGTCTGGCATGCCTTTGAAAGGAGGCAAGGTGTGAAAATAAAACTTGTAGCCTCGATCTATACTTGCAAACGCTGCTTCTGCTTCGGACCATGCGGCAAGAAAGACTGAGGATATGGCGTCGGTCATGCGCTTTAGTACCACGACGTACTGACGTCAGATCTGAGCGACCATGACCGACGCCAGCCTAACACTTTGGTATTCGGGCCGACCGAGGACAGCGGACTACCCACAGGTTATGACTGCAGCAATGTGAGATGAAGAACATCACCTTCAGCAGAGATCTGAAAAACTATACAGTGAAGGAAAAATAACAGTGCACAACTCTGAAGTCAGCCAGCAATGATATAAAATTAGTCAAACAGCAATTACCAGTACACAACTCTGAAGTGCCAGAAAAATATAATGCATTTCCCGGTCAACAAAAGCAAATAAATAAATAAATAAAATGTGTTTTTGTTATACCCAGCAAACAAACCTTTTCCATTTACTTGTGTAAAGTTTGCTTGTAGAAGTCTTACAGGAAGATAAAAGAATATGACGGATGGGGAAGACCGCATTAGTTGCCTGGCTATTAACGGAATTGGAGAAGCCACACTGTCAGCTTGAGGTACGATATCTCCAGAGGAATACCTGTTGGATGAGACTGGAGGTCTGGAATAGGATCCAGAATCCAAGGCTGGTAAAGCAAATGAGGCCACAGGAAGGGGAACCAAATCTGTCGAGGTCAGTAAGATGCAATGATGATGACTGCTCAGGGGCAGTGAGGATGACTGCTTTTCAACCTGGCAGCTTTCTACAGGAATTTTGGAATTAGGAAATTGGTGGGGAAGCATAAAGTAGACCAGGGGGACAATCCTGGAGTAGAGCATACCTCGCTGATTCCCCAGGAGGGGGGCTTAGTGCAAAGCAAATGCTGCATTTATTGTTTAGGGGAGAAGCAAAAAGACTGCAGCAAGACTGGCCGCATTGATGGAAAATCAATTCTGTTACTTTCATGTTGGGAGACCACTCGTAAGGTAGACGAATGGACCTGCTCAATTTGTTTGCTAGGACACTGGACTTCTCTAGAATATATGCTGCTACGAGTACGTGGCTGAATGAGACTGCCTAGTGCCACACTGAGTGCTTCTCAACACAAAAGGTAAAAGCTGGTTCCTCTGTTTGTTGATGTACCAAACTACTGACAGTCTATTTGAATCGCAACTGTCCCTAAAAGGGACAGCATCCTGGAAAGGCTGCAACATTATGACGACTTTCATCTCCAGGACACTGATATGCAAAATGGCCTCTTCAGGGGACCAAGTGCCTTGGTGTGTTTTCCCCAAGGAATGCCCCCCCACCCACCCAATCTGGGAAGCTTCCGTAGTCACTATAGCCTTGAGTTGAAGGAGAATGAAATAACAGTCTTGAACCTGATATGACCAAATTCACCACCACAGGTATCTCTTGCATGCCTGCGTGATTATTATTTGTGTGGACATGTGCTGGTAAAGAACAAACCACTGTGTTGTTAGCATCCACTGAAGAATTCTCATATGAAATCTTACTACAGGAACCAAAATTATGGCAGCAGACATTGACCCAAAGGCTTGAAGGATCAACCGTGCTGAAATCTTGGTATTGCAAATTATTTTCATGACTTGGAATCTGACCGTCTGAACTCTTGACAGAGGAAGAGAAGCTGTCACTGATATCATATTGAAGACTGCTCCTACGAATTCCAAAGTTTGAGTTGGTTGCAATGGAAACTTCTCAATTTATGGTTATCCCCAGATGAGAGCAAATCTGAAAATACTTTGATCTCTTGCTCTTGTTAGCAAGTCAGCTGCTACCACTGCCATGCATTTGGTGAACACCCTGAGGGCTGTAGTAAGGCCAAAGGGCAGTACTCTGAATTGATAGTGACTGGCTCCCAACTGGAAGCATAATAACTTTCTGGATTGTTCATTTTTATTAAACAGACCTTTAGGACGTGGTACTGTCAAATACATCCAGTCGTCCTTGCCCAGGAAGGGTAGAATGGACTGAAACGTGACCATCAGAAACTTTGTATGTCAAACTGACTTGCTCAAGGCACAAAGATCCAAAACTGGTCTCCAGTACCGTTTTCTTTGGCATTAAAGAACCTTGAGTAAGTTCTGGATTCTATCTGGCCTGGTGGGACCCCTTGGATGACTCTTTACTAGCTGCTTTTGTATTTCTAGTGCTGCTGTGTTCCTCTGACTGGGTGGAACATCAGGAATTTTGCCTTTCAGGAGCACTGAAAGGGCCTATCAGAGAAAATCTCTGAACCCCTGGTTTTGCAGGTCTCCTCTGCCGCATTGGTGGCAGTGTCCATTACAGTTCCTCCTCCTGTCTCTAGGGATGACAGCTCCACGTGTTTCCTAGAAAGGACCTAGAGATTTTCTGAACCACATTTTCTGATCACCTCACTAATTCCTAGAAAAGGATCTTTGAGAAGTTGAAAAATGTACGCCCTCTGCAGAGAGGGTCTTTCCATCTTTTTCACACCTGGAGAGGATCTCTTTCACTTTTGTGCCAAACGACGAACTGCCGTCAAAGGGTGCACTGATGAACAAGGACACAAAAGGCTCTGCAAAAAAATCACATAGGCACATCCAGGCATGTTGCCTAATAGATATGCATGAACTTGCTTCCCTTGAGGCATCTTCAGCTGCATGTGAGAGCAGCCTCATGGACAAATTTGAAATTGATTGGAAGGTAGCAAACTGAGAGGCCACAGACTGAGCCTCAGCAGTCATGGTTCCAGAAAGAGATTTTGAAAGTTCCTTGATCAAGTCCCTCCATAATCTAATAAAATGTGCCAATTAGTTCAGAGACCTAAGGGCAAAGATCGCTGACGCATATACACACTTGCCAAATCTGCCCATTGCCCTAGACTCCCTGTTAGGGTGATTAACAGATGTACATCATACCACCAAACAAACAGGTAAACAGAAATATTCATAAAAAAGCAAAACCTCTTCTGTAGTTTCAGAGTCAAGTCGAATTCATGCTTCAAAAATGCAAAACTTAAACTCAGCTGTTGAAATGACCTTGATTTAATTGACTAAATCACACAAAATAAATAAAGACTTAAGTGCTTTCATCCCTCAACAACAAGTAAGGGGACTTCATCAGAACAGCCATTATACTTGGTGTTGTAGTAATTTATAATTTTAGTGCCCTCTTTTAATGTTGGTAAGACAGAAAGACTTTTTAAAAAAAAAAAAGAATATATGAACATGTATTTGCTATACAGACAGCCAACACTAGTAATGTCCTATTTAGGCAGTACTGAATGACTAAAGTTTTCCAAATTCAAATTTGGTATTTTAGATGTGGTCCCCAAGCACCCTAGAGGTGGCTGGTGGGAACTGAACTTCTAATATATTAATAAAATTGGTTATAAAATATACATTTATTAAAAAAGAGCCATAATAGATGGAATGCACCAGGAAAACAAAATGACATATGTTTGCATGAGGTGGTGGTTTAATAATTTATAATTTTAGTGCCCTCTTTTCAAGTACTGGTAGTAAGGAGGCATTGTCACCGATGTCAGGTGCGTTAAAGTACAGTTGTGTACACTTACCATAAATGTAGATGTTAGAGAGTGTATGCACTGTTGCAGTCATTACATTTGCGTAATCCTGCTGGCAGGTTGCCCTCAGCCGGCCTGAATTCCAAAGTCTTGGGTCCTGCGTCGGCTGCTGTCGCCCCTTCCCTGACGTCAGGGGTATAAAAGAAGCAGCAGACGCCATTTTCTTCAGTTTTTTCTATAAATTTTACCTTCATCTATACGCAAAAATACCACACAGGTTGTATAAATCAGAGAAGGAAAGATAAGATCCAAAGGAAAAAAGGGGGGGGGGGAGATGGGTGGGTAACCTGGACTGCAACAGTGAATACACTCGAACATCTACATTTATGGTAAGTGTACACAACTGTACTATGTTCTTCGTGTTTCACTGTTGCAGTCATTACATTTGGGTAGAGTCCCAAAGCTATGGTTGGGAGGCTGGAGCTAGACAGCAGTAGGAGCAGCTATGAGGCCCTGCAGAACTGCAGTGGCAAAGCCTGCCCTGGATTTAGAGTAGAGTGGCAGATGATAATGCTTTGTAAAGGTGTGCACTGAACTCCAAGTAACTGCCTCTAAAATGTCCCTGGTTGGTAACTCCCCTGAGAAAGGCTGCTGATGTGGCTGCAGCTCTGGTGGAATGTGGCCTAACGCCCTTAGGCACTGGCTTGCCATGGTGTAAATAGCAGAAACAAATGCAGTGGCCTAACCACTTAGAAATAGTCTGCTTTGAGATAGCCTTTCCTTGTGATCCTGCAGCATATGCCACTAGTAATTGCTCTGTCTTCCTGAAAGCTTTGGTTCTGCCCAAGCAGAATCTAAGCTGTCTGTGTACATCCAAAGAATGCAGAATTCTCTCCCCCTTGTTCTGTGGTTTTGGGTAAAAGGTTGGCAGATGAATAGCTTGGTTAAGAGCCACAATGGATACCACTTTAGGCATAAATGTTGGGTTTGTCCTCAGGGAGACCCTGTCTGGATGAAAAATGATAAAAGGTTCCACAGCCATGAGCACCTGTAGCTCTGAAACTCGTCTTGCTGAAGTAATTGCTAGGAGCAGAGCTGCTTTCCAAGATAAAAACTTTATATCAGCAGTAGCAGCTGGCTCAAAAGGAGGCAGGGTGAGCTTTTCCAAGACATAGTTGAGGTCCCATGGAGGTATTGGTAATCTCCTTGGAGGCCTTACCTTTTTGGCTCCTCTGAGGTACTGCTTTAATAAAGGATGAGAAAAAAGTGATGGCTCTGTATTGTAATGAGCCGAAATGGCAGAGGCATGAATTTTAATTGATGAAAAAGATAGGCCTTTGTCCAGCATCTCAGTTAAGTTTTGTAAAATCTGAGGAATATTTGGAACAGTTGTATCAGTTCCTTGTGCCTGGTTCCAAGCACAGAATCTCTTCCATTTTCCAGCATAAGACTTTCTAGTGCTATGCCTTCTGGCTTCCAAAATGACATCCATCACAGCTTTACTGAGAGGTGTTGTTTGTATGACTACATTATCCGCCATGCTGCCAAGTTTAAGGTCCTGAGTTCTCTGTGCAGGATCTGATTGTTTTGCTGGGACAGTAGACTAGGTATTTGAGGTAGAGTTCAAGCTGGGTATAATCACAAGTTCCTTAGGATTGGATACCAGTACTGGCATGGCCAGTCTGGGGCAATCAGTATCATCTTTGGCTTCTCCTGTCTGACCTTTAGGCGTACCTTGGGGAGAAGAGGCAGTGGGGGAAAGGCATATACTGATAGGGCGCCCACTTTCCATGCTTGTCTGTGATAAGTCCTTGTGCAGAATCTTTTTAGTTGGTAATTGTAAGGGGAGGCAAAAAGATTTATGTCCGGGCATCCCCATTTCCTTGTTATCATGCTGAAAACTTATGGATCCAGCTTCCACTTGTGGGGATCTATGAGGTTTCTGCTTAGTTAGTCTGCCAGAGTATTTTCATTTCCTGACAGGAACTATGCCTACAGATGTACTTGGTAAGTCAAAGCTGTGTCCCACAAGGTCATGGCTAATCTGCAAAGGGGGTAAGAATGTGTGGCCCCCTTGCTTGTTTATATACCCCATGACCGTGGTGTTGTCTGTCTTTATCAGTAGTTGCCCTAGATGAAGTAGGTCCTTGAAGGCTGTCAGGGCATTCTGAACAGCTAGCATCTCTTTTTGATTGATATGTAGATGCATTTGGTTTGAGGACCATGTTCCCTGAATGCATCTTCCTGCCATGTGGGCCCCCCAGGCATAATCTGATGCATCCGTTGTTAGTGTCTGCCTGGCTGGGGGTAATGTGAATGGCTGTCCCTTGTTCTGGTGACAAGCCTTTGCCCACCATCGAAACTCCTGTTGCAGGCAGGGAATGAGAGTAATGACTGTTTCCAGGCTGTGGCAATGTTGAGTCCTAACACTTTTTAGGTACCACTGAAGTTTCCTCATATGCAGTCTTGCATATGGAATTAGTAGGATGCAGGATGCCATGAAGCCCAAAGCCTGCAGAATTTTTCTTGCAGATAACTAGGCTTTTGTTGCCAACATTTTGAAAAAGGTAGTCAGTTGCCTTTGTTTGTCTGGCGTGAGATATGCCATCTGGGCAGTTGTATTCAAGCTTGCACCCAGGAATATTATCTCTTGAGAGGGTACTAGTCTTGATTTCTTTCTGTTGACTGTGTACCCTAGGCATGTTAGAAGTCTTTTCACAAACGCCAGATGTTTAAGAAGAACGTCCTTGTTCTCTGCTTGAATTAGACAGTTGTCCAAGTAAGGATATATTTGTATTCCTCTTTGTCTACAGAATGCAATTACTGGTGCCAGGCACCCTTTTTTTTTTTTTTTTTTTTTTTTTTTTTAAAGACCCTGGGCTCAGTAGATGAGCCAAAGGGCAATGCAGAGAATTGTTAATGCATTGAACCACTCTTGAGTCTGAGGTATCTTCTGCATGATTGTCTGATTGGAGCATGCAGGTATGCCTCTTTTAGGTCTAAAGTCACAAGCCAAGCATTCTTGCCCTGCATGGGCAGAAGCTGCTGCAAAGTCAACATTTTGAATTTTGGAATATCCAGGAATGTGTTCAGAATAGATAGGTCCAGTATCGGCCTCCAGGCCTTGTCCTTTTTGGGTACCAAGAACAGTCTTGAGTAAAATCCTTGTCCCTGATCTTGCTCTGGTACTTGTTGAATGGCCTCCATGTCCACTGAGGGATGAGACTTGCTTTTGTGCCTCTGCCCATTGATTTTTTTTGACAGATCTGGCCAGCCGTTTGCCTTTGGCAGAGTATGGAAATGGAACTTGTAGCACTATATTTAGTACCCACTTGTCCTGGGTTATAACGTGCCAATTGAGTAAAAAGTGCTATTTTTCCCCCCTAAGGGTGCTGCCAGTAGATAAAGGTGCATCTAGTAATTTAACTTCAACATGATCAGGCAGATTTTGTTCCTTTAACCAAGCATGCCTCCTAATTACAGAACCCGTAACTGCAGCCCTGCAGGAGGCCTCCAAAGAATCAAAACCACATTGCAAAGTATGCTTTCCAACTTGTTCAGCTGCATGCAATAAATCCTGCATTTCCTTGTTTTCTTCACATTCAGAGGTTAACAACATTTTCTGTTTAAGCAATCCCATGACATGTTGCCGATATTTGAGCATATGAAACTGACAGTTTAAGGCCCTTATAGCCAAAGTTGCAGATGTGTAAACCTTTTTTCCCCAATCTATCCAGTGCCCTTGAATCTCTGTCAGAGGAGGTTGGGTTTTTTTGCAGTGGAAGCCTTAACTCCCTTTGGACCCTGTGAAAGTGTCTGGGTCAGCAGCAGGGTTTTTAAAAAGAAATTTGTGCGAGTCAGGAACCCTGTAATATCTATCAGGCTTAACAGGAGCTGGGGGTAAGGAGTCGGGGGTCAGACTAGACTCCGAAAACACGTCATCTACAATGTCCAACACAGGTGGAATGGCTAGAGGCCTGTGCTGAGGTAGTAAAAGGAAATCCCTGAGCCTCTTTTTAGATTCCGAAAAATCTTGGCTCTCCCAGTGGAAATGCTCCCTCATGGTTTGCAAGGTTTCCCCAAAGGAATAGTCCTCAGGAGGATATGCTGAAGGTACAGATTCTTCAGCATCAGAATCCTCATAGGGGGGGGGAGAGAATATTCCTGAACAGAAAAGGAATCAGAAGAAACAGAAAAGTGATCTGAAGATTCACAGTCAGTCTCTTGCCTAAGCCTCTTATCAGGAGGGGGATGGGAACCCCTGATCAAGGTAATAAAGTCTTCGGCCATTTTGAGCATCTGTTTTCTGGGCATAGAGGCCTGTCCACGTGGCTCTTGAGTTTGTTTCCTTGCTTTAGAAGGTGCTTTAGTCTTTGCCTTTGAAGCTGAAGTCGTTTTAATGTAAAAGATGTTTAGGTCTGAATACACCCTCAGAAGCTGGTACCTGCTCAGCGGCTACGGACCCATCTGAGGGATTACCGCCCGAGGCTCCAATACCTTGAGTCTCCAGCGGTATGGCCGACTCCAAAAGTAGCGGGCGTCATGGGCTACGAAAGCACCTCACTGAGAACCGGCGACTGGCTTAGGAGAAGCTTAGTCATCGGTTTTGGGCCTCGGTTGTTTTTCTCTATCCTTTTCTTTTCTGTTTTTTGTAAACTCCGGTAGTCGGATGGCTATCCAATGACATTTCAGGTTAATTAAACCGGCGTCCAAAAAAGTTTAAAGCAAAATCATACCAACGCTTAGTGCGTTGGTTAAATCTAGCACAAAACCGACAACCAGTAACGTTGTGATCAGGGCCTAGGCAAGGAATACAGTAAGAATGAAAATCCTTGAGGTATTTGCTTTCCACAAGAAATACAATTATTAACTTTTTCTGACATCGGTCTGGAGCAAGAAAAAAGTTTCCCCAACGGGGTACTTAGCTTTATTGAAGACTTCGGATCTGAAACTTGAACATGAAAATCTCAGGAGTCGGCCGACCGGCAATTGCAAACTGCTTCTGCTTTGGGCACTGTGCAAGAAAGACTGAAGAAAATGGTGTCGGCTGCTTCTTTTATACCCCTGACGACCTGACGTCAGGGAAGGGGTGACAGCAAACAACGCAAGACCCAAGACTTTGGAATTCAGGCCGGCGGCAACCTGCCAGCAGGATTACCCAAATGTAATGACTGCAACATTGAAACACGAAGAACATCTGCATTCAACCTCATTTGCGATTATAATTCAGCTAATTCTAGTTTTATGATTAATGCATTTATTTTGTTCAGGAAGTTGCTTCTTGGTGGCCACCGTCATGACCATGGCCATCCACAAGCACCCCCTTACTTCGGAATTCCTTCCCGACAGGTGGAGCCAGAATCTTATCTGGCCTCTTAAGGACTGGCTCAACTAAGTCAAGTTCCTTCTACACACACACACCCCCACGAAGACCAAAACAATGAGCTCATCTGTGGCTGGAGTAACCCAGGAGGTGGACGGGTCAGATCCAAAGATCTCCAGAAATACCAATTTTTCTGGTGAAGGGCTGCTGGAGGACCAACCATCTCTGTTTAAGGATCTCAAGGATTTCTCCAAAGGAGACATCTTCCTGAGGTGATCGTGGGAACCCTTCTCCCTCATCTAAATAAATATTCTCAGTGACCGACTGTTGCAGAGAGTCTAAGTGCCTCCTTTTAAATTTCCTCTTCCTAGGGACTTTCTTGGTGGGATGTTCAGGTGACGTATCAAGAGATTGTAAAACCCTGCTGTGTGGCCTGGGGACCCCGAGTTGGCTTTCCCTGTGGTGTAGAACGATGTGGCTGTAAGCGCAGAGACATCGGGGAACCAGACTGGAGATCTAAGGGGGGTCGGATCCATCCATTCTGCCAGAGCAGAGAACACTCTCTTACAATACCACAAAGGCAGATCACTCTAGAAAGAAGGAAGATATCAGCTCCAAGAAGGCAGGCTTCTGGACAGTTGCCTCCCCCTGCCCAAAGGGCAAATCTGTGCCCACACTTTTGACAATTTTTTTAAATCTGGAAGGTCCTCTCAGACAAAATGGCAACAAGAAAAAAAGGTAAAGAAAGAAAAAAGGATTTTTTTTTTCCAAGATAATAAAGGGGAAAAACTGAGTTCCAGCAATGGTACAAGAGACTACACTAGCATATAACAGCAGCAGAAAAAAAAAAAAAAAAAATAAGAGCATTACCAAGTGTAAGAGGGGTATGTGAATGGGGTCTATATTATAAGCTCGAAGCATCATTTTTATTTTATTTATTTTACATTTATTGACCGGGATAGTCCAACTGGATGCATGTCCATTTTTAGCGGAGGCCTGGGGAGAAAAACTCCAAGGGTAAGCAGATACAGCATTACATAATACCAGCATTACATATTACAAAGACTATTTACAGTGATTACATAAGTAAGCAAGTTCAACAATTTTCATTTATTGGAACACCTAAACGCCGACACAAAGAGCGAAAGCTGAAAATCATGAACAGCCACTTACACAAATTTCTTCACAGGGAAAAAAATCTGTTTGGCCATGATCAGGAATTGCCCTTTTCTCCAATGTAGAGCGATCTCTAAGTTGGTATATTCAGTTAGGGGGGTGTGGGGGGCACAGCCCCCCACATCAGGGAGTGTGGGTAGGCAAAGCCCCCCCACTTGATTAGGGTTTTAAAGTTTTTCAGTTTGCCGGACAAGCAAATTTTTTTCCCTGTGAAAAAATTCAAGAAAGTGGCCATTCACAGTTTTCAGCTTTCGCCCTTTACGTGTCGGCCTTTAGGTGTTCGAATATATGCTGGTTCGAGCTTATAATATAGACCCATGGGAATGATATGATTAGATTTACAACAGAAAAGAGAACTATTGATAAAGAAACACATTTACCTGAGAAAACTCAAGAGCCAAGGATGACCATGTCTTTTCATGAAAAGCGGCAAACAAGATCTGGGGTACATTAGGAGTTTATGGGTAAGGGAGGAGCTTGACAGCTTTTTGGTGGCCATGAGGTTTAGACGGTCGAGTTGGATCTGAACCCCAACAGTTCCAACACTTGAGGAAAGAATGAATATTGACCTCAGATCAATGAATATATATATTTTTTTACCTCCAAAAACCACAAGCAATGACCAAGTCCAAATGCTGAACTGGCACACTAGACCCGAGGTATTCCAGGCTTAGGAGAGGATTACGGGTAGAGAGAGAAGCTTGAGCTATGGAGCCAACGTCTCTTGAAGTAGCCAGAGTTGGATCAGAGGTCATATCAGAGACCCATTGGTTGAGGAAGGATGAAAGAGACATCAGATCCACAGACAAACTAGCCCTGAATGGGTGCCTGTTATGTCTAGAAAACCTTTTCCATTTGTCAATATATGATTTTCTAGTTGCAGGCTTTCTTACCATCTTTAGTATCTGCTGCACATCCACAGTAAACAAACAAATGCATGAAAGGAATTAAAACCCTATCACCCAGACAGTAAACTGAAAGCTGACTGAGGTGTGTGTGTATTAAACACTCTTGTTCTTGTGTAGATCCAGTCTGTGATGAAACTTGTGGTAATTGCCCCCTGCCATTTCCAAAATAAGGGAGCACCACAGTTGCCTAGGCCAGAAAGAAATCACTGCAATGATCTTAGGGGATTCCTTCATTCCTTCTGAATATTGGTGGAAAGGTATTTCTTGCACAAGGAAACGAAAAGATGCAGCTGTCTTCCAGGCCTTCTTGCATGGAGTAATGGAAGAGAATCTTGACAGCTGACCTTCCAGAAAGGAGTCAAAGACAACTACTTGAGGAATTCTCCACAGATGGATTAAATGTTGAAGACCACCTAATCTAGTTTCCATTCATGAGGGATGCCCTGGTCCTGCTCATCTTATGTGCCGCACAATTGTGCTCTAAGAAAAATGTAGGATGCCTGTAGAGTGAGACTGTGCTGTGAAGCTATAGCCAAAGAAAAAATGGCTAGTCTCCAAAGGAGGTGTGACCTGGTTCCCCCCTCCTTGTTCATGTTCCACATAACTGTGGTATTGTCTACTACAAAATGAAGAGGTCCCAGGGACCAAAGACGATTTGGAAGTTGATTGCCTTAATGAGAGCAAGCCTCTCTGATATTTATGAGTTTGCATCTATCCTTATTGTCCCACACGCCCTACACTTTTAGCTCTACTGAAGCTGCTCCCCAAGCAAAATCCGAGGCATCAGTGATGACTGACTGCTTTGGAACAGGGAGGGAGAAGGGGAGATCTGGATTTAAGGATATTTGTCTCCAAGAAATTATTTCTCTCCTGACAAACCCCAGCACTGGGATATGAAAAGATGAAGGGTGTTAGTGCTGGGACCAAAGTGACTTCAGATACCAATGTATCTTTCTCATGTGGAGTCTTACGAGGGGTATCATGAGAATCAGAGGCCATGAGACCTAAACTCCTGAGGTATTCCCTCACACTGACCGAAGTGGAAAACCTTAGAAAGGTTATAGTTCTAAATTTAATTTTTCTTGTGGAAGAAAAGATCTTTGAACTGAGGTGTCTAACTGACATTCAAGGAACACACAATACTGTGTGTGTAGGAGTCAAGAAAGATTTTTGAATGCTTAGAATCCCAGCTTTTGTAAGAGATCTCTCACACAAAAGAGATCAGACATGGAAAAAAAATGCAAAGATAAGCAAGTCACCTAAATATGGAAAATTCTGGATACCCTGTAGCCTGGAATGATCTAATACTGGAGCCAGACGCTTGTGAATGTTCTTGGTACAGTGGATAGTCAAAAGGGTATAGCAGAAAAACCTTAATAAACATCTGAAATATGGATGAATAGTGATATAATAAGCTTAAATCTAAGGAAAACTTGGAAGAGGTAACAGGTTGTAAAGTGACATCATTTTGCATTTGGGCACGATCACAAACAAGTTTAGGAAAGAAACATAACTGGTCACCAAATATTTTCTCTCTTTGGTATTAAACATCCTTGAATAAAAACCCTTTCCCTCCTGGGAAGGAGGAGCTGGCTTTATCACTCCTTGGGACAAGCATGTGATGAAAAAACGGTGGAAATAGGAGTGATCTGGAGGATGAGAAATGAATGAATGGCGCACACACCCTCAGAAGTGAGGAATTTCTTCCCACTGCCATCTGTAACCTTGATAAATGATCTTCAGAACCCATTTGTCTTAAGTTATCTGATGCCAAGGAGAAAAATGGTCTCTTGAATAGTTAAGACTTGTTGGGCTGTCCTTGATTTTGGAACCCCCATGCCACTACTTAGACATCTGTTTACCTGTAGTTTGTTGACCCGGATTATTCTGCTTTTTGCCAAAACTGGTTGGGGAGTTAAGAAAATCCCTTAGGAAAGGTAGGCTAAAAAACATCACAGAGATTCCCCTGGATCACCTTACCCTATCACACTTTATCACCTTTGCAACAAAGGGAGAAAAATAATCTCTATCTAAAGGGGAATTTAAAGTCTCAATTTTATCATTATCTGGGAGATACTGAGAATCGAGCCAAGCAACTCTCCTCAAAACAGTATCGGTGACCATAGCCCTGGTAGAAGTATCAAGAGATAGTGACCTGTGCGATAGAAGTAACTTATTTAAAGCAGATTTTTCCTCATAAGAAGAAACTTCAGATAAAAAAAAAAAAAACATTCCTCGCAGTTTCAGAATATGTCAGAACAAACTAACATAGCGCCTGATAATTCAAAATTCTGAAAAATCAAAGTTGCAGAAATATACACTTTTTCCTGATACTTCTCGATGATGTTTGCATCCTTATCAGAAGTGGAAGTAGCTCTTTAGCATCTGTGGGATTGGGTCTATATCAAAATATCAAAAGTTTGCTTACCTGAATACCTAAATGCTGACACACATTCTGAGAACCGCAAATACACCGAACGCCCTAAACCGCGAAATTCAAAAACTCGAAATGTCATAGTTGTCCCATCCCACAGCCTGCTACATACTACCTACACAAACTAAAATAAACCACATACATACACACTAAACAAAACCCTACTTCTAACCCTAAACTAAACCCTACTTCTAACCCTACATTAAATCTTTCATATATCAAGTATGCACTTAACGCGCACCCTAACCCTAAGGTCCGTAACTATCGCACACTTACCTTACGGAGCTATACCGCAGAAGGGCCACCCATGACGAATCGACATTTTGAATTTCGCGCTTCAGGACGATCAGTGTTTTTGCAGTTCGAGGAAGACGTGTCGGCGTTTAGGTGTTCGTGTAAGAAAACTTTTGATATAGACCCTGTGGGATCAACTACTGCTATAGCTGCTGGGTCAGGTTGGGGAATAGTGTATAAAACTTAATGCTTCGCTAGGGACGGCTTGCACCTGTCACCCCTGGGCTTTCGGATATTGGCAAAGGCTCTTGCTTCCCCCATAGTGCCTTTTTTAGGCAAGGCTCAAAAGACAAACCCACCTCCATACGTATCACAAGGGATAAGAAACCAAGAGTAATGCTACTCAATGCCAGAAGTCTAAACCTCAAGATGCACGCACTCGAAACTCTCCTTAGCATGGAGAACATCGATATCTGTGCAGTAACAGAAACCTGGTTCAAGGCTCCCGAGAGCACCCCAGCACTACCAGGTATACCTCATACCATGCTCTTCGGCCCCAAAATTTGGACCGAACCACAAAAGGAGGGGGGAGTATCAATATTCGTCAAAGATACCCACACCTCCAGGTTGGTGGCACAGCACGAAGCATCAGAGACTATCCATGTGCAACTAACAGTGGGTAAAACTGCCTTCCAGTTTATAGCCTGCTACAGACCACCCTCCCAAACCCAGGAACCCCACTCGGCCTTCCTGAGAACACTGGAAAATATGAAGGTCTCTCCAAACACCATTATATTGAGCGACTTCAACTACCCAAACATAGACTGGGAGCATTACTCTAGCTCCAACACCCTAGCCCAAAGGTTCCTAGAATTTATAAACTCAAATGCTATGGAACAACTTGTTACCACTCCCACAAGAGGGGAAAACATACTGGACCTGATCATCACCAACATGGGGACTCTATGCTCCAGACCAGAAGTGTATCCCTCTCACTGGTAAGATCAGACCATAAACTAATTTCACTGGATATTCACATCCCGACCCCGACCCCACCCCCTGCCCAGAAATCCACAGTGAAAAACTTCTCTAAAGCAAATTTCACACTCCTCAAAACCGAGGTGGAATCCTTCAAAGCCCCCGAGCCTGTGGAAAATACGGCCCAGACCGCAGAATCCTTTATAAACGCATTCTATGAACACCTTCAGGAATGCATGGATCATGCAATGCCAAATAAAACCAGGACCCAATCCTCTAAAGGCAGACGTCCTGTCTGGTGGACCCCAGCCATAAACAAACTATACAATAGAAGGAGGAAGCTACTACATGATAGAGCAAAATCCCAAAAAGGGAAGGCATCACTGATCGGTATTAGCAAAAAACTACGGGCACTCATAAAATCGTCTAAGGCCAGCTTAGAGAGAAATATTGCACAGGACACTAAGGATAATCACAAGGCTTTCTTTAGTTAAGTTAGGAACCTGGGTGGGAATTCCCAGATATGCTCAGAATTAGTCCAAAATGACAAAAAATACATTGAACTCACAGACATTGCCAACGTCTTAGTTGACAGGTTCAGCGCAAACCCCCCCCCCCCACAAAAGGCCAAATATCTATCCCAGCAGAGTGCTGCCCCCCCTGACATCTCAGATGCTCAGGTAAGAGCCGCCCTCTCCAAAGCAAAAAAAACAGCATCAATGGGACCAGACGGTGTCCCGGGCTGCATCCTAGATGAACTCCAAGAAGAGCTAAACCCAAACATAAAACTACTGTTCAATCTCAGCCTTACTACAGGATATGCACCCAAAGAGTGGGGTACAGCAACAGTGGTCCCTCTCCACAAAGGTGGTGCCTCAACGGATCCTGGAAACTATCGCCCCATAAGCCTGACTAGCTTGGTCTGCAAAGCTATGGAAAGGATCATCATGGCCCTCATAAATAAAGATATTGGGGACCTACAGACACTGGATCCTACCCAGTTCGGCTTTGTTAAGGGCAGATCCTGCCTCTTAAACCTGGTCGATTTCTTTGAAACAGTCACCAAGGCCATTGATGAGGGGAAGGTGGTCCACACAGCCTACCTGGACCTCGGAAAAGCCTTCGATACAATACCCCACTCGGGCATTATAGATAAGCTCATCAGCTTAAATATAAACTCCTATGTCACTAGATGGGTTGCAAACTGGCTCAAGGACAGAACCCACATGGTTAGAATTGCTGGAGCCATGTCAGACTCCAAACCAGTTACAAGTGGCATCCCACAAGGCTCAGTCCTGGGACCTCTCTTGTTCGGTATATATTTCTCGGAGGTGCAGGCCAACACGGAATGACTGTGGCTGACCAAGTTCGCAGATGACTGCAAACTGGGCGCCATAATAGACTCTCCAGCCAACACAAGCATCCTCCAAAAGGGCCTCATAGAAACAGACAACTGGTGCCACAGCCATGGCCTCAAGCTAAACGCCAAAAAGTGTATAGTCATCCCCTTTGGCAAAAACAAAGTGCCCACAAATTACCACATAGGTGGTAATCCATTAAGTACAGAAGAAGTAATTAGGGACTTGGGGACCCAAGTTGATAGCAATCTCTCATTTGACAACCACGTGGCCAAAGTGGTTAGAAAAACATTTTATATAGCCCATCTAATCATGAAGGGATTCACATCTAGATCAGGGGAGGTCATCTTGCCTCTTTACTCATCCCTCATCAGGCCCATCTTGCCTCTTTACTCATCCCTCATCAGGCCCATAATTGAGTACAATGCCCCTTTTGGGATGTACCTTACCAGACACCTGCAGCAACCGGAAAGACCCCAAAAGTACCTCACCAAGAGGATCAAAGGGCTCAAACAGATGCCATATGCTGCCCGGTTAAAGAAACTCCAGCTCTACTCAGTGGCATTCCGCCTGCTCAGAGGCGATCTGTGCCTGACTTATAAAGCCATGTCCAACCCAGAATTAATGGACATGCTGCACCTCAGAAAATCCAAATCCCATCAAGCTACGCGCTCGAGAGACTTGAACCTCAGCACTGAAATAAATAGGACATGCTGGAGGGACAGATTCATAACCCAGAGGCTCCCTTCACTCTGGAATAAAATCCCAGTCCAAGTTAGGCAGAGTCCCTCACTGACTCTCCAAGAGGAATCTTGATGGGTGGATGGGAGATTGTAGGTTTACCCCAGGTATCACTTCTGTGTCACTGTTAAAGAGAGGCACAGTATACTAACCTCGAAAAAGGGCATATCAAAATTAATTTAAAATGGGTGGCGAAAGCCAAACACACTCTGGCTAGGCTTATAAATGCCCTAGGGCAGATAGCCTAGTATGAACCTATGAACCTATACGTCAGTTTATCAGGCCTCCCCCTTTATTTTTGTTTTTAAAAGAGCAGCAGGTCTACTATCAAGAAAATCACAGGCAGTAGCATGCACACCCTCTAAAGCAGAAACATCTGGAGAAATTGATTAAGTTCTGGAAATTCTTCCAGCAATAATTCACAGCATTTCCTGATGGACTCAGAAATTCTGTTCTCCTAGACTGGAAACATTGGCACATTCTAGCTATGGTCTCAGAGAAAGAGAAACCCCACAGGGAGAATCAGAAACTGAGCTCTCTTGTACCTACCATAACGTTCATGTCAGTTGTCCATCTCCCTTCGTTTTTTTACTGATGGGTTTGGAACCGATCCCAGCTCGTGGCTAAAGAATGAAAGCAAGATAGGACAACTTCACATTTACTATTTTACTAGAAACTACTTTATACAAAGGAACGACAGCCTGAAGTAAACCCTAAGCCAGAACTACTCCTGTCTAAAGAAATTTGAGGAGTAGCAGGCATGCTTAGTTTTCTGTTTATTTCTGACATGAAAAAAATAAGGACAACCATGTTACTAATGTCAGCAGCTTCTCCAGGCATGGGCACAGCCCTCTGACGCAACAGGGACGCCTTCCCTGTTTCTTCTCACAGGATCAGCAAGTGTCTCTCTCTTGGCCTCCAAGGAGACCCCAATGGCTAACCCCTGGTCCACAGTCGCTGTAGGTGCTACATCAGAGGAATCCAGGGTAAAAAATGAATGGTCTGAGGTACAATAAATGGCCACAGCAGAGTCATCCACCTACTGCTGAAGCAAACTGCTAGCCTGCTGTGGTGGCAAAGGCTGGTTGCTTAACATTTTCTTTTTGTGGCTGCAAGAGGGACCTACCATGGGCCTGGTAGTTTGTTCCATGGTTAAGCTGAAAATGGTGCCTCTTTCCCAGGGAAGACCAGAAGCATTAGAAGTATGACTTTACACATCTTACATTCATCAATTAAAGGGTATTAGATGTTTTTTTTTTTGTTTGTTTTTTTTTAATAGCTAGGTCGTTTAAACCACCACAAAATGTCTAAGAGTAGGGGGCTGAAGAGATTACACAGCTGTAACAATTGTAAAACAAAATATGAAAGTATCAAAACACCAGATATGAAGGATAACAATGAACAAAGGAAATCTCTACATACAGCAATTCTCAATACAATGCTTCAAAAGCATGCCACCACGCGTAGTCTTCAGCGTTGTACAGACTCCACTAGATTAAACAGCAAGTTTTTGAAAGTGTTATGTTCAACATAATACTCTCTTTTTCTCTCTGAAACAAACAGTGCTCTTCAACAACGAATGAAAACTTAATTCAAATGTGGAAGTGTACTTGGGGAACGCTGATACAGCAGATGGGTGTGACCAACCAAACAACGGTTAAGTAGGCATAAATTACAGTCCTGATCTTTTAATAGCAAAGGCACAACATGAATGAAGGGTCAGAATTCTGCAATATTTCAGCCACTGCTTTCTTCTTTGCAAGCCTGAACATTAAACACTTGCAAAGTCATACAGAGTATCTCTGTCTAAAGGCCATATTTTAATAACTGAAAACAGTATAGACCCTTGGGCACCTACTTTGGGCTCAGCCTAGTTTACAGACTAAATTGTTACTGAACTGTATACAGTTAATGACGAGCAAAAAATGCAGGAAAACCGTTAAACATGTATGAAGAGCTACTGTGAGACATGACACTAAAGACTATTAAAGGTATAAGAACTTGCTATAATACAAAATATCATTGCTTTATTTACAGATGGACAGTTGTTGGACAAACTGATTCCATTAACAGCTAAAGCTCCCCAAAAGGACAAGCACAGAGATTAAGGAGGGAAAAAAAAAAAAAAAAACAGACGGGACTTATGTGAATAATTATTATTTTCAGGAAATGCCCGACATATTAGAAGGCTTAACTACTACTGACTCATCTGAGTATAAGCAACCAGACCTAGAACAGCAAGAGAGAAATACAAATGTGCTCCACAACGGGTATCTAAACATGTAAACGCTTGGAGAGAACAGGAAGAAAGACCCGATAGCTCAAAAAATCTCCCCGTTTTGTCAAGCTGTTCTGTCCACTTTACCTGGTAACAGTAGTTTAGTAGCGTTTTAGTTATAAAAAAAAAAAAAAAAAAATGTAAATAAATTCAAAAATGTGACTGCTATAAATACACGGATTAGGAAAGAAGCAATCTGAATAGTTAACATTTGACCTGGTGCTGTGGTCAAAGTCCATCCTGAGGTAGGATGATACAAGCCTTGGGGGACAAAAAGGTACAAACGACCACAAAAAATTACCAATGTTGCCATCATTTACACTACAGACTAAACAGGGCTGATGAGGGAGCAGAGGTTACTGAAACAGGTTGAGTAATAAATGGATCCACCAAGTGTCCCAATGAGCACAGACCACTAAAATCAAGGGTCTGGTTCCACATTTGTTTTTGTAAAACATACTACAAATTCTATTAAACACTGGAAGCAACTTTCTCAATAAATTCCTGGACATAAAAAAATTATACAAGGTTGGCAATAGAGAACTCTTCTAAATGACTACACTTGACTCCTATTATGACCCAATAATCTAAAAAGTACAGTTGTGTACACTTACCATAAATGTAGATGTTAGAGTGTATTCACTGTTCCAGTAACCCCCTGTGGGTTATCCTTGCTGTGGTACCTCTCGACCTGCCCGAATACCAGAGTCAATGTTTTTTCTGCGTTGGCTGCTGTCACTTGTTGTCTGACGTCAGGTAGTCAGTGCTATAAAGGAAAAGACAGCAAATTCCACGGAATACTTTCAAAAAAACACTCAGAGAACCAGCTGAGAAAATCCAAAGCAAAAATAAAGTACTGTAGAAACGGTCAGTGACCACTCAGAGCCCACCAGGAATTGAATTTAGCCACCAGAGTTTATTGAAGCGCTTTTCGTCTGCTTCATAAGCAGACTTCCTCAGAATACATACAATGCAGTCCAACCTACTACATTTAAAACCCTTAATTGGTCATTAACTTAGGTGTACTAAGTGTTAATTAAATGCCTTAAAGGTAAACAGGCTAAAAAACTTTACTTGGGTTACAGATTCCACACAATAAGCTCTGAGTGGTCACTGACCGTTTCTACAGTACTTTATTTTTGCTTTGGATTTTCTCAGCTGGTTCTCTGAGTGTTTTTTTTTGAAAGTGCTATAAAGGAAGGCAGCCGATGCCATTACTTCAGTTTTTCTTGCCCTAACCAGTCAGAGGCCCAAACCCTAACCAGTCAGAGGCCCATATAAATATGGTAAAGTGGTCCTGGTGGCTAAAAGCCACCATAAGAAACTTGTGTCTCCCTAAAGAAAGAAGATACAAGGGGGAAGGAGGGTGGGAAACCAGGACTGCAACAGTGAATACACGAACATCTACATTTAAGGTAAGTGTACACATCTGTACTATGTTCTTCATGTTTCACTGTTGCAGTCATCACCTGTGGGAGGATTCCCAAAGCTGAGGAAAGGGGTGGTAGGATTAGAGACCTAGGAATGGGTCAGCAAGCCCTGTAGAAATGCAGAGACAAACCCTGCCCTAGCCTTCAAAAATAGAGGTAGATGGTAATCCTTGGTAAAGGTATGCACAGAAGTCCAGGTGACAGCTTCCAGGATGTGCCTGGTGGGAACTCTTCTGAGGAACGCTGTGGAAGTGGAGGCTGCTCTAGTAGAATATGTGCAAATAGACTTAAGGGGGGGGGCTCCCATGCAATGTGTAGAAGAAATGGATAGTGTGACATCCATTTGGAAATGGTTTGTTTGGACAAGTACTTCGTCTGTTTTCCCGAAAGGTTTAATACGGTCCAGATAGTATATGAGCTGTCTGTGCACATCTAGTGAGTGCAGAATTCTTTCCCCCCTTGTTCTGAGGGTTAGGAAAGAAGGTGGGTAGATGTATGGCCTGGTTGAGAGTTATATTAGATACCACTTTGGACATAAAGGAGGGATTAATTCTCTGGGAGACCCTGTCTGCATGGAAGATAATGAAAGGCTCAATGCCCATCAGTACCTGAAGTTCTGAAACCCGTCTGACTGAGGTGATAGCTAGGATAAAAGCAGTTTTCCAGGAGAGGTATCTTAGTTCTGCTGAAGCAGCAGGTTCAAAGAGTAGTAAAGTTAGTTTTTCCAAAACATAATTCAGGTCCCAGGCTGGAGTGGGTGGCCTTCTAGGAAGTCTGATATTAGAAGCCCCTCTGAGAAACTGCTTAATCAAAGGATGGAAGAACAGGGGCTGTTCTGCATCAAAATGAGCTGAAATGGCTGAGGCGTGGATTTTAATAGAGGAGAAGGAGAGGCCACTATTAAGTAGCTCAACTAGGTAGTCTACTGTATCTGAAACCTCATAAGCAGTCAGAGGTTGTTGTCCCTCTTCAAAATGTGAATAATCAGACTCCTCAGAATCCTGCTCTGTCAGTATTTCAGGAGAAAGGTCTCTTCCTTTTGGAAGCTGTGGCCAGACTACCCCTAAAAAGGGTGAGAAGATCCTTCACCATTTTAAGCATTTGAGCTTGGGGTGGTGGAGCAGGACTAAAATGGTGGCTAGAGATAGTTTTCCTAGGAGTGGCCTTGCTCTAGCCCTAAGACTATCCATCGGTCTGAGAGAAACTGTAGTCGGAGGAGAAGACATCTGTTTTTGTCTAGATTCAGTGGTGCTAAACACCTCCTCGGAAGCCGGTGCCTGCATCACAGCACCAGATCCAACCAAGGCAGGGACAACCAAAGGCTTGGAAGATGAAGAAGATTTCTGCGGCATACCGGACTCCGAAAGGGTCTCAGTAGAGGCCTGTGAAGTTATCAAATCAGGCATCAGGGGCTACGAAGGTGCCTCACTGAATTCCGGAGAGGTGATGATCTGCTTAGCGGTAGAGTTGTCGGAAGGCTTAACCTTGTGTGGTCTGTCTCTATCTTTATCCTTAATGTTTTTTCGGAATGTCTATGGATTACTGGCCGATGGACGCCATTTTAGAATGCAAAGATGGAAGATGAAAATACCTGGCTACAATAAGAGCTCTATGACGAATGGTCTTGCATTAAACAAGCGATGCAGTATAAGTGGAAGTCTCTGTGTGATATTTGCTTTTCACAGACAAGACAATTGTTAACTTGTTCGGACATCAGTTAGTGCAAGAAAAAAGGATCCCAAATGGGGTACTTAACTTTAGATGTTTTCAGCTGTAATTCAAACTCTGGTAGCGACTGACCGGCACAATTGCGAACTGCTTCTACTACAGGCTCCACGTCAGGAAAGACTAATGTAATAGCACCAGCTGCCTTCCTTCATTGCACTGACTACCCAACATCAGACAGCAAGCGACAGCAGCCAACGCCGAAAAACACTGACTCTGGTATTCGGGCCGGCCGAGGGCTACCACAGCAAGGATAACACACAGGTGATGATTGCAACAGTGAAACACTAAATATCTGATCAATAGAAAAAAGGGAGTAAAGTAAAGCCTTCACATTCTTAACTACCTTGATTAAGCAAAACACAAACTCATGGCATCAGCACAGAAGAGTCTAACAGGAGGAAAATGACTTTGGGAAAGGGAAGCACAAAGGTTATCAAATCTGAAAAAAATGTTGACCTTGAAATGGCCTTCACAGTCAGAGACCAGCAGAGGAAGGAAATATTTGGTCCACTTTATTTATTTTTTTTGTTGGGGGGGGGCATATTTTATATAAACTATGAATATCATGGACTCCCAGTTGTAATTCTGCTAGGCAGCCCAAGATTCCCAGAAGACAGGGAAAACTGGTGCAAGTACTGTCTTGCCACATATAAAGAAAGTATTTCCATGTATGTACCACAATGAGACAGTCAGAGATAGAAAAACATTTTTACTCCTAGCAGGTGCATGTGAGCTGCAACTGCACTCATGCATTTGATTAACACCAGGGGGACTGTGGTGAATCAGAAGGGTTATGCTTGGCTAAAAACTGGTAATGCCAGGCTCCCACCGGAAAAAGTATGAATCTCCTGCTGTGTGTGTGTGTGTGTGTGTGTGTGTGTGTGTGTGTGTGTGTGTGTGTGTGTGTGTGTGTGTGTGTGTAAGCATCCTGGAAATCTAAAGACAGCATCCAGTTTTCTGCCTGCAAGGACAGCAGGGTAGATTGTACAGTGACCATCTGAAAAAGACTTCTTCTCGTACTGACAGATGGTTGAAATCTACAACTGGTTTGGCATTCCAATAATTTTTGGACACCAAGTATAGAGTAAAATCCAGAACCTCTCTGGTCTGGTGGGAACTACTGGTTGGCTCTTTTTGATAGGAGGTTCTTCACCTACTGATGGGTTGCCATCTTCTGATGGGGTTGCATTAAGGGTAGAAGGGAGGACAAGTATTTGGGCAACTTTAAAAATGGTATAGAGTAGCCTCTAGATATAAAGTTTCCAGAATCCTTTTGCTTTGGATGATGGCCAACTACACATAAAGCTACAGGGGAAAGACGTCCCCTCAACTGCCTCCAGAGTGGGACAATTGGGCAACTGTTCCAATTTTATACTGATGAACACTTGAAAGGACCCTCTGAACCCTTACTGGTGTGAATCACCTATGGTTCTAAGATGGAGATTAGAGAAATTCCCTCTGCCACAGGCTCATCTCAAACTGCTGTTTGTACTGGGACTGCTGGGATTCCCAAAATCAGACATTTCTAGCACCCTTCAAGTTTCTTAAAAGGATCTCCGATAGGCAGAACATTTAATTCCACCAGCAGCAAACATCTTGACCTACTGCAAACATTACAGTACTTTTGTCTTTTACCTTCTGCCCGAACAGAGAATTTCCAAAAGGAGCATTGATGGAGGTTGCTTGCAAGTATTCTGTAAAATCTTTTGAGGAGTAGCCAGGCCTGATGACCAACCACAATGCCTTAGCCAGCCAACCCTGCTGCCCCCATTCATGGCATTACACAGCAGATGCATGGACAGTGTGGAAATAAACAATGTCGGCCAACTAGGTCTCTACTGCAGTCACCAGTAGGCAACTGCTTCAGAGTTTTCATAATATTGTCATTCGGTCCCACTGAAACCTTACTGTATGGGCCAAGCAGTTAATCATTCAGATGTAAAATCCACTGGACACATACAGTCATCTTCCAAGTCTGTCCAATATCTGGGAATTCCTATTAAGATTGCCAACCTTGGTGTCCTCTCGGACCTTGTGTCTCCTGTCCACTGATTATGGAACTATCAAGGTGAGACCCTGCTCATGTGTTGCTTACAACTGGGAGTATGCACAATTAACACTCGTGTCTCAATGTCCCACCGAGGCACAAAACACACATTGTGTGTGGGATTTTCTGCCCACACTGTCTGTATTTCTTGAAGCCAGAGGGCTTTGGAGTCTAATTATGCCAACAGGGTCACTACCAAACTGCAGCAGAACATTAAAACAAAAAAGCTATGTTATAGCACTAGTCTACTTCAAAAATATTTATAATTCCATGAGTTTATATCTATTCATCCAAGGCCTCTTTTTCTTCATTTTTGCACATGGGGTCAGGGCCACAGCTACCATACAAGTCCAAATTAGCAAGAACAACAAGAAAAATTAATTTACCTTTCCCCAAATAGGTGAACAATCCTCTCAACTAGCTTGAATTGCTCAGAGTCTTAAAAGCTCTCGATGGCAGCAAAGACGGCTGCAGATTCAGAAGAAGGCCATTATAGGACAAGAAAGGAGCTTGAGGTAGCAAGAGCTTGCTGTTGCAGTGAACAGCTGCTGCAACCAGTCCATCAGTTCCAGTGTTCAGACAGAACCAGCATAAATATGAAGTTACAAAAACTGCCAGTTTTTAAACTGTACTAATAAAATAAATTTGCATTAGTAGCAAATCATAGCTTTTTAGCTTTGTACACAGACAAGAACAAAGACCCATAACCTCAATTAATTACCATGGTGCAGGGTAATACATCTGAAAACACAAGTGATTAAGCCTTATCTCTGAGGAATAAATGAATAAAAAAAAAAACTGCCTTTTTCTGGAACATTAATTACCAAGGGTTTTTCTCGCAACAAATCTTGAAATGATCTGTCAAGGTACACAAATTCAACTTTAAAATCATGAGAAAAGAAAGTTTACAAATCCATTATTCATGAAAACAGATTCCTACTAGGTTTTCTAAAGGAAATTCATTTTTATAGACCAATAAAGCAGCCTAAGGGACAACTGGTTCACTTATTATCCGAAGAATAATGTCAAAGAAACAAAAAGTGAACCAAAGCAACGGAGAGCCCAACTGTAAAAATAAAAAGTTTACTAAAATGTTAGTGCTTTCACAGTATGTTACAACTGCTTCATCAGACATATAATCTTCCAAAAGATGAACATAATAATTAAATCACATGATCATCAAAACTTCATCACCATGGCAACCAAAGCCATGCTTAATTGTCATACCAGTTCAAATATACAATACTATCTACATAACGTTCTACTTTTTAAAACAGGTTTGAATGGAAGTTTCTATTTAATCCCATGTCAATGTCGTTTCGGAGTCTAACTATCCATCTGGTTTCTGCAACTTTTGTTCAATTTTCCAAATCACCACCTTGTACATTCAATTCTACCTCTATCACCATATATCTAAACGTGTGTGTAATGTCAAAAGTTGATACATGTTTTGATACCACATTGGTGGCACCCCCTTGTCCAGATGTCATATAGATGTTTCCTAACAATGTCCCTTAGTCTACGGTTGGTTTTCCCAACTAGAACACTTATTACAGACCACTTTTGTTGTGGTGTCTTTCGGCTTTTCCTGGTTAGGGGTCGCCACAGCAGAACTCCGGTCCACTAATGACTGGCAGTAGATTTTGACGTGCCGAGTTGCCAGCACTGACACACACCCACACAGAAGACAAGAAGCTCTAGCTGAGAATCGAACAGGACAACGTCTTAATGTGAGGTGACACACTACCGCAGCACCTACAGACCACTAAATACAGTATAATTTTCAGAATTGCAATCTGCCAGATTTATTTTCTGAAAAATATGCCTTTGCTAATGAAGATGTAATTTCCGAAATCTCATTAAGGGTTTTATTAACTGATGTATCATTATACCCTCTCTGCTTAAACTTTACTTTCAAGTCCCATCTCCTCATGAAAATTGGCTTCCTCTACATTCAACCTGGATGCTCTCATGCCCTGACCGCTTCACAATGTTCCTAAAACGTGTCAGGTGCATGCTCATTCTATGCAGCAATACATTTCTATAATAGGGTTTCCTATATATTTTCCGCCTCAAACCAGTGTCCACCTTCCTATTCATCTTCACACCCAAGAAATAAATCTCATGTGATGACTCATTCACAGTGAACCTCAAAAATGACGTATCGGTATTCAAATAGCCAAGAAAATCACAAAATCTCTCATGGATGCCACCTCATAGGAGGAAGAGATGGACAAAAACATCTGTACAATAATATCTGATGCCAAAAAGATGATCCTTTCAGCATCTCTTCTTCCCACATAGCCACTACCAAATTGGCATAGCTATTGGCAGTTGACGTCCCCATGGCTACCCCATCCTTCTGTATGTATATGTCATGTTCAATGAGAAATATGTTGTTCTCAAGTATTAATTCCATTAACAAAGTAATTCAATGAACTTCAGTTCATAATGACAATTTCTCTTTAGATACCTCTTAAGCAACTCTATGCCCTCACCATCCAGTATCACCATGAACAAAGATTTCACATCTAGGGTTACTAACAGAAAATCAATATTACGATTTTCCCTGCTGGGTGTGAAATTTTACAAATCAATAAGAAACTGTTTAGAATCTCTAAGCATACATTGGTTTCTAACAAAAATGAGAAGTTATGTACCTACCATAACGTTCCATGTTAGTTGTCTTCTCTCGCCTTCTTTCTTGCTTGATGGGTTCGGAGCCGATCCTCGGCTCCGACTCAGCACTTTGCTAAGCTCGAGAGTCACTTTTACCAGCTCGAGGCAGCCCCGTAATCCATGATGCAAGGCGGTAAGTACCCAGATCTCGTTTGTTGTCTATAGGCAATAACACCTAGCATAAAAAACTTCCCAAAAGGAAGAAAGAAGGCAGAGAAAAAGCCTGAAGGATGGTTTTGGAGGACCAGAACTGTATGGTCTTAAGAAGCATTCTTCCATGTAGAGAGAAAAAGGTCTGTCCAGGCCAGGGGGAAGGAGGGAGGGTCGCAAGAAAGAAGGCGAGAGAAGACAACTAACATGGAACGTTATGGTAGGTACATAACTTCTCAATGTTAAGTTGTCAATCTCGCCTTCATTCTTGCTTGATGGGACCGTCCCTAGCACCTCTATCCTGGGTGGCTCATTGGAACAGACTCTTGAGAACTGTAGAGCCAAAACTGGCTCTGTCCCTGGAGGCCAAATCCAATTTGTAATGAGAAACAAAGGTATGAGGAGTGGCCCAAGCGGCTGCTGCACAAATAGTGTCTAATGGAAGTCTAGCTTGAAAAGCTGTGGAAGTGGCTAAGCTTCTGGTTGAATGCGCTTTAGGTTTCGAGCACAGCTGTTTTCCCCTGAGCTGATAAATTTCAGAGATGACAGAAGAAAGCCATCTGGATAAGGTCACTTTTGAGACGGGAAGGCCTTTTTTGTTATCAGCATAAGAAACAAAGAGCTGATCGGATTTCCTGAACTGTTTTGTTCTGTCCAAATAATATCTGAGTTGGCGGTGAACATCAAGATAATGTAACTTTTGTTCCGATCTGTTTGAATAGTTTGGGAAAAATACAGGAAGATCAATAGACCGATTCAAATTACTCTGAGGCGACCTTAGGCAAAAAGGTCGGATTAGTTCTCAATGATACTCTGTCTTTGTGGAAGACTAAATAGGGGGGACGAACAGAGAGAGCATGAAGTTCAGATACCCTCCTAGCCGATGTAATAGCAACCAGGACTAAAGTTTTCCATGAAAGAAATTTCAGGGAACATGAAAAAGCTGGCTCGAAGGGAGGAAGAATCAAGGATGTCAGCACTAAATATAGGTCCCATTGAGGAGGAGGACTCCTGATTGGAGGTTTCAGGAGAAAAATTCCTTTCAAGAAGGCTCTACAAAGCCTGTGGGACATAATGTTGTGATCTGCGAACCCAACATGAAAGTTCGAGATAGCAGCCAACTGAACTTTGACCGTGGAAGAAGAAGAGCCCGCGTGAAAGATTTCCGCTAAGAAATCCAAAACTGCTTGTACTGGAGCAGTAAAGGGATCAATATTTCTAGCTTTTGCCCAACAAGAAAAGCGTTTCCATTTGCTAGTATAAATCCTTCTAGTAGAGGATTTTAGGGAAGCTACTATGATGTCCCTAACAGGATTAGAGATCATAGGAAGCCTGGCTAAGGAAGGAAGTGGAGCAACCATGCTGTGAGGTTGAGAGAAGGGATAGACCGGTGCAGCTGACCCGATTGGTGAATCAGAAGGTCTGGAACTGGGTCCAGATGCCACGGCTGCACCAAAAGGTGACGATGGAGGAACGGGAACCAAATCTGTCGAGGCCAATAGGGAGCAATGAGAATCATTTGGGCTCTCAAAACGGTGGCTTTCTGGAGTACTTGTGGAATCAGCGGAAAAGGAGGAAAAGCATAAAGAAGTCCCTGGGGCCAATCCTGGGTTAGAGCGTCTCTGGGGGGATGGCCTGGCAGTGGGAAGAGAGAGAAGTCTGGGCATTTGCTGTTTTGGGGGAGTAGCAAAAAGATCGCAACATGGGCGGCCCCATTCTAGAAAAATCTCCTCCACTATAGATTGTTTGAGAGACCACTCGTGAGGCATGAAAATAGCTCTGCTCAATCTGTCCGCTAAAATGTTGGTTTTCCCAGGGATATGCGTTGCTACCAGAAACCGATGAGAGGAGATCGCCCATTGCCAAAGTCTGAGAGCTTCTCGACACAAGGGGTAGGACTTGGTTCCACCCTGTTTGTTGATATACCATACTACAGACATGTTGTCTGTGTGAACTGCAATTGTTCCCAAGGGAAGAAAGTCGTTGAGGGCTTGCAACGTTAAAAGCACTGCTCTCATCTCTAGGACATTTATGTGCAGGTGGTATTCGAACGGTTGCCACGTCCCATGAACCATCCTGCCCTGATAATGACCCCCCCCACCCGATCAGGGAGGCGTCCGTAGTGACAGTGGCTACCGGGGTTGGGGGTACAAAGGGTCTGCCTTGGTGAATCTGGGGAGAAGTAATCCACCATGAAAGATGATTCCTGCAAATTTGTGTGACCAGTATTTGGTGACGCATTGGAAGTTGTTGGTAAGACCACGGAGTGAACAACATCCACTGAAGCAGATGCATATAGAAGTGGGCCAGGGGGAAGAAGGGTGATGGCCGCAGCCATGAGGCCCAACACCTTTAGAACCATTCTGGCTTGTACTTCCTTGCTGGCTAGGATGATCCTCACGTGACTTTGTATATCTGAGATTTTTTGGTCTGTGAGGGTTGCTGACATCCGAACAGTGTTTAAGTTTGCACCTATGAAAGTAATAGACTGGCAGGGCAATAAGGAGGATTTTTCGTAGTTGATCGAAATTCCCAACTGAGTGCAAAGATTTATTGTGTAATCCCTGGCTAGAAGAAGTTGATGCCTGGTGGTGGCTGAAAGGAGCCAGTCGTCGAGATACGGAAACACCTGGAATCCTTGACGTCTCAGGTGAGCCGTGACCACTGCCATATATTTGGTGAACACTCTGGGGGCTGTAGTGAGACCAAAGGGCAGGGCTCTGAATTGGAAATGACTGGACCCCAGCCGAAAGCGGAGAAACCTTCTGGAGCGTCTGTGAATTTTATGTGATAGTACATCCTGAAGATCTATTGAGCACATCCAGTTGTCCTTCTCTAGGAAGGGCAGAATTGACTGAAGTGTGACCATTCGAATCTTGTCTTTCTCACAGACTTGTTGAGTCTGCTGAGATCCAATATTGGTCTCCAGTCTCCCGTCTTTTGGGGACCAAAAGAATCTTGAGTAGATTCCGGCTCTGAATGGTCTGTTGTAACTGGCTGAATGGCTCTTTTTGTAGAAGTTTTAATACTTCTAACTCTGCAACTTCCCTTAGACCGGGTGGTACATCTGGAAGGGAATTTGAGTGAGAGAAAGGACTTTCCTCGAAAGGAATTTTGTAACCCTCGGATATGATCGACTGTACCCATCTGTCTTGAGTGAGGGAACGCCAGGCTTCTGGGTACAGCGATAGTCTTCCCCCGACTGCCTCCAAGGATGGACAGTCGGGTAACATCTCAGGGATGCTGAAAGGGCTTGTCAGAGAGAGGCTCTCTGCTTCCCTGGTTTTGTGGACCCCCTCTGCCTCTAGAGCGGTGTCTGTTATTGTTACCCCCTCTGCCTCTAGGGGTAAACTGACCACGTGTATCCGGCGTGACTCCTTGGGATTTGCGGAACCACATCTTGCCATCCTTCTGTCCTTTAGGGTAAGGTCTAGAAGGGGTGGAAAAATGGACCCCTACGGCAGAAAGAGTCTTGCCGTCCTGCTCACACCTGGTCAATGTATCCTTCACTTGAGGGCCAAACAAAGCTGACCCATCAAAGGGAGAATTTGTGAAGGACGCCTTAAAGGGATCTGCAAAATTACAGAGCCGCATCCAGGCTTGGCGTCTAAGAGCCACACCTGTACCTGCGGCCCTACTCACTCCATCTGCTGCATATGATATGAGTCGCATGGTGGAGTTAGCAATAGAATTAAGGATTCCTAGCTGCGAAGCAATTTTTTCTTGAGCCCCTGCAGCTGTGGGATCCTGTACTACTTCACCTAGTTCCTTAAGGATGTCCCTTTGGAGTCTGGTGAAGTGACATAAGTAGTTCAGCGAGCGCATAGCAAAGGTCGCTGAAGAGAACATCCGCTTACCATACCTATCCATGGTCCTAGAGTCCTTATTAGGAGGATGGACAGGTACGGAAGGATCTGCAAGTTCCTTCTTAGTGGCAGCCACCACCATGGCATCAGCAGGGACACCTTTCGTAAGGAATTGCTTATCCAAAGGGGCAGTAATAAATTTAGACGGCCTCCTAGGAACTGGCTCTACAGAGTCAGGAGCAGTTCAAGCCTTTCGAGCAATAACCTCCATAAGGGGGTCGAAAGGCGGAGACACCCAGGAGGTGGAGGGCCGAGATCCAAACGCCTCTAGGTATACCGACTCATCCTCAGAGGGATTATTGGAGGCCAGTTTCCCTCTGTTTTAGGAGTTCTAGGATGTCTGAAAAGGAGACATCCTCAGAGGGGGATCTTGGGGATCCCTCCGACTCATCTAAGTCGGTATCTGAAGTGATAGACTCAGGGGAGTCTATGTGTTTCCTCCTACAAATCCTCTTGCGCGGAGGATCCCCTGACTGATCAGGAGAATCCTCGGAAGAGGGGGTTCTTCCCAGTGGGGAAACCTGAGGCGGAGGATCTCTGGGTCCAGGAGCAAGAGAGATGGCAGAGATATCGACAGGCACCGTAGAGGGAGGAGCTAAGGGAACAGACTGCTGGCCGAGTCCAGTGGCCAGCACACTCCATCACCTCGAAGGCCCCCCTCCCAGGGAGGTCCGAGAGAACCCGTTCCGAAGAAACCGGAACTCCAGGACCCACCGAAAGGGAAGCGGCAGATGTCGGAGCCGAGCTCACCAAGGCCGAGGGAAGAGTGGGGTCGGACAAGGGTCCAATGCCACTCACCCCCTCAGAGGAGACCAGGGAAGCCCGCCCACCGAATCCCTCTAAGGAAGGTCTCGAAGAGGAGATGAGTAGATGCTGAGGGAGCAGAAGGGGGGGGTATCTGCCCCTCAGCCATAGCAGAAACTATTCCCGAAGACTCCAGCTTCAAACTCTGAGGTAGAGTCGAAGGAGGAACTACAAGAGGGTGTGGACTAATAGTCGTCTGTTGAGACGGACTATGTAGCATCTGGGCCAGTGCCTGTGATTTCAATAATCTACTAACCACCCTCTCTAAATCATGGTCAGAAAGCCTGGATGACCTAGATGATCGACTCCGATGGCTCCGTTCCGAGAGGAGAGGTGAGGCCGGAGCCGAGAGTATCGGTTCCAAGGAAGGGGACCTGGACCTCTTCCTCGAAGGAACCATCGGAGCCGACGAAACCATAGATGCAGTCGGAGCCGAGGACTTTTCGGCACCGACAGAAGGTCTCGATGCATCGGCTCCAGCCGGAGCCGATACAGACATAAAAGTAACGGCGTCGGTCGGTGCCGACACCGAAGCCTGAGCCACATGGTGGTCGGAGCCAGTCGGAGCAGACACCAATGTGACTGAACCAGTCGGCACCGATAACAGTCGGTGCCGAAGGTTTGTGCAAACCAGGATCGGCTCCAGCCGGAGCCGATCTCGACTCAGAAAGAGTCGGAACCGAGGCCGCAGGCTTAGACACAGAAGCCTGGGCCTTGGAAGACTTTGAAGTCTTACTCGGAGCCGACTTAGCCGGAGAGCCCTCCGGTTTAAGAAGACCCCTTAAAATCAATTTATTCCTCCTCTCCTGCAGGACTCTCTGGCTAAAGGAATGACAAATCGCACAGGAGTCCTGCAGGTGGAGAGGTCCCAGGCAGTATAAGCAAGAAGTGTGACCGTCTGTCAGAGACATCTTCTGACAGCACGAGTCACACTTCGTGAAGCCTGAGACCCTTTCTTTGAACATAGTTGTACCGAAAACACTCAACACAGTCCCAATAAGATAACAAGTTATCCCAAAAAAAACTGAGAAACTAACCTCTCACACACACACACACACACACACACACACACACACACACCCTGACAAGGGGGGGGATGGGAGGGGAGAAGGCCTGACTAAAAAAATTAAGGAGAGAGGGTAATTTTAGTCAGAAAAGGGCTTGATATAAACTAAAAAACGTTAACTATAAAGTTTAAAAGTGAAAAAGGGGCTAAGATAGTTTAATATAAAACACTTAACCAGGAGCTGGTAAAAGGAGGACCTCATCAGCGAAGCGGCAAACGAGATCTGGGTACTTATCGCCTTGCATCATGGGATATGGGGCTGCCTCGAGCTGGTAAAAGTGACTCTCGAGCTTAGCAAAGTGCCGAGTCGGAGCCGAGGATTGGCTCCGAACCCATCAAGCAAGAATGAAGGCGAGATTGACAACTTAACATCAGTTCTTTTCGAAATAAACAGAAATAAGTTCAGTACACCAGTTGTGACCGGATACTATCGGTCTAAGGGGTGGACATCTGGCATATTTATGCACTTTCAGCAGTCCCTATATAACTGGAATTAACGGATTTTCCACTATACAATAGTTCATATAAATCAAGACTAATGTCCCTTCCCAGTAGACAGTCAAAGGCATTATTTATACTAGATGTCATCCTTTTACCTTCCATTCAATCTATCTTCCTGTAAACATTGCTGTCACTCAACATTTTAATCATAGAATCGTAATAAAATTCACGCTCCATCACCACTATCACAATGGAATCATCATTCTGTAACTTTGTTAAAGCATCATTTTCAGCCTTGTTCAAATTCTTAAATATTTTACTCCTTTTGCTATTCTTCTTTTGATTCATAGTTGTTCCCTTATTATACTCAGCTCCACTAGTTTTTGCAATCCCACTACTAGAATGCAAATACACATTTTTGCCATGAAATTAGTTTTCACACATTTGACCAAAACCTTTCAAGCACAGGATGAATAACAGGCAAAAACATACTTGGTTTCTTAACAACTGGGCTGTCCACTTGCCCATTATCTTTAAAAGTCATTCTAAGCATATTTCTAACAAACATTTTTAGATTCAACACTAGCTCTGTTACCTTGGATGGCCTTGCAGGTATAAAACTGAGTCCCCATTCAAGAAGAACACATTCACTCCGTCAATTCTCTTGAGGAAATATTCCATATCAGAGACTCTTTCCCTTAACACATTTTCTTCAGGCTCCTTGTATTCTGAGGATCATGTTCTGGCTTCCTCTTGAACACCACAGCGACTCAGAATTGATCCAGCAGCTGTGGTCGGCTAAATTCCATTGTTTTGTTCAGCTTTATCGGACACAATGGAAAAACCTGTCCTTTACTGCTGTTTCCCTTCTCTATCATTGAGGGGTGCACCATGCTCTGTTCCGCTCGCCTCTTGCAATCCAACAGTGACATCTACTGTTGGTGGAGATGTAGTTTTCCTCCTTGTTCCTGTGCTCTTCTCCACAGCTTCATCTGCATCAGAAGCCGTATTTTTCAGAAAATTAATATGGCTATAGATTTAACAGGGGTTCCGAGATGGAGGGGATCAGTATACCCACCTACTACACTAATGATGTCAATACAGTGACAGGAGTTTGCAAGACGTTTTGGCCAATATTAATCAGTGACCTGAATATTAAACATAGTGGGTGAAAGATCGACCTTTCTTTTTGAAAATAAGAAGTCCTTGAAAAGACCCTTATGTTATCCCAGAAACAGGGTAGAGTAAGTAGCAGAGAATGGCATACAGGAAACTACAGCCTGTGAAAGGTGTAATTGTTGTGAGCATTTAGATTCCACTGGATTTTTTTAGGCATCCAGAAAGTGGTAGGTTATTTTGGTTCAGTCTTGGAGCAGATTGCAATTCTAAAAATATAATGTATTTAGCCATCTGTAATAAGTGTTATGTTGGGAAAACCAACCGTAGACTAAGGGACATGGTTAGGGAACATCTAGAATGACATCAAGATAGGGAGTGCTACCAATGCATTGTCAAAACATATATCAATATGGTGACAGAACAGGTACAATTGAATGTACGAGGTGGTGATTTGGGAAAATCAAACAGAAGTTGCGGAAACTAGATGGATTATCAGACACAAAGCAGACAATGGCACAGGATTAAATGAGAAACTTCCATTGAAACCAGTTTTAAAAAGTAGAACTTTATGTAGGTAGTATTGTATATCTGAACTGGTATGTCACTTTAAGACAATTACGCACAGCTTTGGTTACCATGGTGAAGTGTTGCTGATCAGGTGATTTTTAATTATTTATTATGTTCATCTGTTGGAAGATTTTACGTCTGATGAAGCAGTTTTAACACTGTGAAAGCGCTAATGTTTTATTAAACTTTTTATTTTTACGGTTGGACTCTCCGTTGCTTTGGTTCACTTTGTGTTTCTTGAACATTATTCTTCAGATATTAAGTGAACCATTTGTCCGTTTGGCTGCTTTATTGGTAAATTTGTGGCTTTATTTTTTGTTGTGGCCTTTGGAAGGAATGGCAGAAGGGAGAACAAAGTGAACTTGATTACAATCCACATCATAATTGTGGGAATATGACATTATCAGAGAAAAGTACAGTTGTGTACACTTACCGTAACTGTAGATGTGCGAGTGTATTCACTGTTGCAGTCATCACGTTTGGGTCATCTGCCTGCAGGTAGCCCTCAGTCAGCCTGAATACCAGAGTCTTGGGATTTCTGCGTTGGATGCTGTCGCTTCTTTGTTGATGTCAGGTCGTCAGGGGTATAAAACATGCAGCAGACGCCATTACATCAGTTTTTCTTGCCCCAGATATCAGTAGCCCACACAATAGGAAGCAATTACATGGTGTGGAACACCCCCAGTATTAAGTAAATACCAAGGTTATAAGATATGGCCAAACAAAGAAGAAAAGGAAGTATAGAGAAGTCAAGGGGCTGGAGGGAGGGTAACCAGGACTGCAACAGTGAATACACTCAAACATCTACATTTATGGTAAGTGTACACAACTGTACTATGTTCTTCGTGTTTCACTGTTGCAGTCATCACATTTGGGTTGACTCCCAAAGCTGAGGATGGGTGGATGCAGTCAAGAAGCATTAGGGCTGGCAAGCAGGCCCTGTAAGACTGCTGTGGCAAATTCAGCTCTGGATTTGGAAAAGACAGGTAAGTGGTAATACTTGGTGAAGATGTGTACAGAGCTCCAGGTCGCAGCTTCCAGGATGTCCCTGGTAGGGACTCCCCTGAGAAATTCTGTAGAGATTGATGTAGCCCTAGCGGAATGTGTTCTGATCCCCTGTGGGGTACGTTTCCCATGGTGCTTGTAGCAGAAATGGATGCAGTGTGCTATCCATTTAGAAATGGTTTGCTTTGAAATGTCCTTGCCCTCTGCCCCTGTAGCAAGCTGACTAGCAGGTGGTCAGATTTTCTGAAAGTTTACTCCTGTCCATCCACATAGAACCTAAGCTGCCTGTGCACATCCAGGGAGTGCAGGAGCCTTTTCCCTTTATTCTCAGGATTAGGGAAAAAGGTTGGCAAATGAATGGATTGGTTTAAAGCCACACTAGATACCACCTTGGGCATGAATGAAGGGTTAGTCCAGAGGGAAACACTGTCCACATGGAAGATAATGAAGGGTTCCACGGCCATAAGGGCCTGCAATTCAGACGCTCTTTTTGCTGAAGTGATGGCTAGAAGTAAAGCTGTTTTCCAGGAGAGGAATTTTAACTCTGCTGAAGCAGCAGGTTCAAAGGGTGGAAGCGTGAGTTTTTCCAATACAAAAGTTAAGGTCCCAGGCTGGAGTAGGAGCTTTCCTCTCAGGAACCATCTGACCAGAGGATGAGAGAAGAGGGGTGGCTCAGTATTATAATGAACTGAGATGGCAGAAGCATGAATCTTAATTGAAGAGGAGGATAGGCTTTGTGGAGCATTTCTGTTAAGTAATCTAGTATACGAGATAAGCTGGGCACCGTTGTGTCCATTCCTTGAGACTGGCTCCAAGAGCAGTATCCTTTCCACTTTTCTGAATAGGATTCTCTAGTACTAGGCCTCCTTGCCTCAAGGATGACATCCAGCACCTGTTTACTGAGGGTTGCTGGTGATGAGTTCAGGGGATGAGCCAGGCTGCTAGGTTCTGGGTTTGAAGCAGAGTATGCAAAATGTGGCCCTCCCGCTGGGTGAGCAGGGAGGGGGTCTGAGGCAGGTGCCACGGTGGCAGTACTGTCCGACTGTGCATAAGTGGGTACCGGTGCTGATGTGGCCAGTCTGGTGCAATCAGGATTGTCCTTGGCTTGTCCTATTTGATCTTTAGTAGAACCGTTGAGAGGAGGAGTAGAGGGGGAAAGGCACAGATTGACAAGTTTTCCCATGTAAAGGACAGAGCATCCACTTTCCATGCTTGGCTGTGGGGAGTTCTGGTGCAATATTTGCTCAATTGATAGTTTTGAGGGGAAGCAGAGGTCCACGTCTGGTGCCTCCCACCTGTGAATCAGAAGCTTGAATAATTTGGGTTCCAGTTTCCACTCTTGTGGGTCCATTAGATTTCTGCTCAAGTCGTCTGCCAGTGAATTTAGTTTGCCTGGCAGGAATTGAGCTTGCAGGTGCACTTGATTGCTTAAGGCTGTGTTCCACAGAGCCAGGACTAACCTGCAGAGTGGGTAGGAATGGGTGCCCCCCTGCTTACTTATGTACCACATAACTGGAGTGTTGTCTGTCTTTATCAATAGTTGCCCTGGAAGAGTAAGGCCTTTGAAGGCTGTCAGAGCATTCTGTACAGCTAACATTTATTTTTGATTAATATGCAGGTGCTTTTGCTTTGGGCTCCATTTGCCTTGTTGATGCTTCACAGCAAGAGGTTCTCCCATTCAATTCTCGGCTGGAGTGCGGGGAGTGCCTTTTGTGTGGAGCCTGCATGACCTCGCCGTGGTTGGGTGGGCGTTTGAAAGATGTGTAAATGGGCGTGCCTTCGTTGAAGGTTTAACGTTGAGCGGTCACCTTGGAGTTCGTGAAAATCTACTGCCAATCATTAGCGGACCGGAGTTCCACTGTGGCGACCCCGAACTGGGGAAAAACAACAACAACATTGTCCTGCCATGTGAGCCCCCCCATGCATAGTCTGATGAGTCTGTTGTTAGGATTTGGGCAGCAGGGTGTTGAGTGAAAGGGAGTCCTTTGTTGTGGTAGCAGGCCTCGGCCCACCAAAGGAACTCTGCCCTTAGGCAAAGAATGATAGGAATCATTGTTTCCAGGTCCTGAGAAAGTTGACACCAGAGACTTAAGTACCACTGAAGTTTCCTCATATGCAGTCTTGCATATGGAATTAGTAGAATGCAAGAGGCCATGAACCCTAGGGCTTGCAGAATTTTTCTTGCAGACAGCTGGGTTTTGGTGGCCAGTAGATTGAAGTAGTTTGTCAAATAAATTTGTTTTTCTGGAGTGAGGAATGCCATCTGGGAAGTTGTGTTTAAGCTTGCTCCCAGGAATACAATCTGTTAGCTGGGTACCTGATGTGATTTCTTTTTGTTGACGGAGTAACCCAGTGAAGTTAGAAGTCTCTTTACAAATGTCAGGTGTAGGAGTAGCAATTCTAACTGTCCGTCTGAATCAGGCAATCGTCCAAGTATGGGTAAATTTGAATTTTTCTCTGCCTGCAATATGCAATGGCTGGAGATGGGCATTTTGTGAATACCCTGGGCGCAGCAGATAAGCCAAAGGGAAGTGCAAAGAACTGATAGTGCATACAGCCTGCTCTGAAACATAGGTATTTCCTGCAAGATTCCCTTATGGGGATGTGCAGATAAAGTTTAGGGTGGCTAGCCAGGAGTCCTTGGCTAACATAGGAAGCAGCTGTTGGGAGAGGAGAGGAGAGTAAGCATTTTGAACCTTGGGACCACCAGCAAGGTGTTGAGAATAGACACATCCAGGATAGGGCACCAAGAGTTTTCATTTCTGGGTACTAGAAACAGTCTGGAGTAAAAACCTTGTCCCCTTCGCTCTGCTGGGACAGGTTGAATAAGCCTTGATACTGAGAAGAGAAAATACTTGCTTTTGGGCCACTGCCCACTGGTTTGGGGGGAGGTATGGCCATCCGTTTGGGGTTGGCAGTGAGTGGAAGTAGAATCTGTATCCCTGTGATACAATGTTCAAGACCCATCTGTCCTGGGTGATGTACTCCCAGTTTTTTGCATGCAGTGCAAGTTTTCCTCCTAAGGCTGCAAGTACTAGGGCAAGGCTTGGAAAAGTTAAGGACAAGTCATTGCGAAATTTTACCATAGGACGCTGGCTTACTACTACCCGTTTTAGAGGTGGGAGCACTCCATTGCTTAGATCTGTGCACACCCTGAGACTGTAATCTAGGTGGTCTGCTGCCTCTGGGTTTGGACTGAGAAGGTCTGGGAGGGACTGGAAAGGACCAGTTTTTAGAAGGCCAATGCCTACTCAATCTACGTGGCTGTACCTGTAGGAAAATTTTAACAGTTTGCATAGATTTAGCTTTTTCCTCCATCTTTTTGAGAACTTCTGCTTTACTGCCAAACAGGCGTTCTTGGTTTAATGGTGCATCTAGTAATGTTGCTTTGACTTTGTCTGGCAAAATTTGTTCCTTAAGCCAAGCAAGCCTTCTAAGAACAGACCCAGTGACAGCAGCCCTGCAAGATGCTTCTAAGGCATCACAACCACATTGCAAAGTATGTTTTCCAACTTGGTTAGCAGAATGCATTAACTCTTGTAAATCTTTATGTTCTGCACAATCAGGAATCAAGATCATTTTCTGTTTAATTAGCTCCATATTATGTTGTGGATACTTTAACATATGAAACTGGCAATTTAAAGCCCTGATGGTAAGAGTAGCAGAGGTGTATACCTTCTAACCCAATCTGCCTAAAGCCCTAGAGTCCCTGTCTAAAGGGGTAGGGTTTTTGCTTGTTGTAGCCTTAATGCCTTTAGGTCCATGGGAAATGGTCTCTGGATCCACAGTAGGATTCTTAAGAGAGGAATTTGTGGGAGACGGGTACTCTGTAATAACTGTCAGGTTTCCGGGGAGCTGAAGGCAAAGTATCAGGGGGTAATGCTGGATTCCAAGACATCATCTACAATTTCCAGAACAGGAGGGATAGCTACAAGCCTGTGCTGAGGCAAGTTTAAAAATTCCCCGAGTCTCTTTTTGGACTGTGGGTAGCCCTGGCACTCCCAGCGGAAATGCACTGAGGGTATGCAGGGTTTCACCAAAAGAAATATCTTCTGGTGGGGAAGCAGAGGGAATGGAATCCTCTGTATCAGAATCCTCATTAAGTAGATAAGGGTATGCCCTGGTAATCAGAAGGATCAGAGTCAAGGGACTCATGATCTGAAGAATCAGAAAGAAAATCAGTTCTTGGACTTTTTGAGGGGGGAAGGCCGTCTTCCCCTAATTAAAGTAATAAGGTCTTCAGCCATTCTAAGCATTTGTTTCAGAGGCATGTGGGCCTGAGAATGCACTTTGGTAGTCAGTTTCCTAGGCGTAGTGCGAACTCTGTGCCTGAGAAATTCGGTATTTTTGGCTTAAAACAAGTCATTGGTTTAATATGAAATTCGGAAGGCCTGAATAAACCCTCAGAAGCCGGTGCCTGCACAGCGGCTCCGGACCCATCCAAGGTAGAAACATCCGCAGGTGCCATAGTCGAAGCATCCCGCGGCACACCGGACTCCGAATGGGTCTCAGTAGAGGCCTGCGAATCTGTAGAAGGGGGTATCAGGAGCTGCAAAACTGCCTCACTGAGAACCAGCGGACTGGCAACTAGCTTAACAGAAGCATCGTCGGCAGTTCTGGACCTTTGCGGTCTGTCTTTATCCTTATGTTTTTTCTGGAAGATCAGTAGACGAATGGCTTATCGATGCCATTTCGGAATACGGAGAATGAGAGCAAAAGAATTTAGCGGCAAAAATAGCAGACGACGAAAAGTTCGGGTGTTGAAGGCACAAAACTAACAGTGAGGAATGTCGTTGTAGTCTGGGCCTAAACAAGTGGCGCAGTAAGAATGAAAATCTCTGTGAGGTATTTGCTTTCCACAGGCAAGACAATTATTAACTTCTTCTGACATTGGTTAGAGCAAGAGAAAAGGATCCCCAATAGGGTACTTATCTTTTAGAAGACTTCAAGTCTGAAACTCGAAAAAATGAAAATTTCAGGAGGCGGCCGACCGGCACTTGCGAACTGCTTCTGCTTCAGACACTGCACGGCAAGAAAAGCTGATGTAATGGCGTCAGCTGCATGTTTTACACCCCTGATGACCTGACATCATGGAAGAAGCAACAGCATCCAACGCAGATATCCAAAGACTGGTATTCAGGCCGACTGAGGGCTACCTACAGGCAGAACTCAAATGTGATGACTGCAACAGTGAAACACGAAGAACATCTGTTGATTTGTTTGAGAGCAGAAAAAAATCTGTTGTTCTTAGGAGAACCGTGCCTGGAATCTAACCAAGATAAGGACATAGGTACTGACTATGGCTCTTTCATGAATAGTTTACATAAGATAGCGAGAGACATTTTCAAACTGAAGAGACTGCAGGCTCAAGGATTCCATTTTGAAGCCTGTTTTGAAATACTGGGACGTACCACGTGGTTTTAAGGGTTCTGAAACTACCTACATATGGTGAGTGATATCCAGAGTGACTTTCTAAATGGCAGCAATTGAATTTGGACTTAAACTTCAATTACATAAAGTTATTAATGGAACATCTTGGGCTGGAAGAGAGTTTAAGCAAAATCATTATCAAGGAGCAGGAACATTTGTATGAGCAGTTCCTGCATGCCATGGTGGATTACAAACAATTATTTGCTTGATTCAGCAGTTTTATTGGAGAAGAAACTTCTGTGGTCTAAGTCTAAGAAGTTTGAACGAGACCACAGAGATTTTCTGGAAGGGCATGTATTTGTTTAGCCAAGATACAACAAATGGAAAGATACCTTTGCAAAGAAAACTGTGGCAGCCCCGAATGATCAAGAGAAGAAAAAGCAATAGTAGGGGCAAAGCATGATGTTCATAGGTTCATAGGTTGATACTAGGCTATCTGCCCTAGGGCATTTATAAGCCTAGCCAGTGTGTGTTTGGCTTTTGCCACCCTTTCAGATTAGTTGACTGTGCCCTCTGTATAGTAGGTCACAGAAGGTAGCCCTTTTAAGGTTAGTTTATTGTACCTCTGTCAAGCAGGGACACAGAAGAGACCCCAGGGATAAACTTGCGATCTCCCATCCACTCGTCAAGATTTCTCTTGAAGAGGGTCAGTGAGGGGCTCTGCCTAACATGGATTGGGATTTTTTTCCAGAGTGAAGGGAGCCTCTGGGATATGAATCTGTCCCTCCAGCAGGTCCTATTTATTTCTGTGCTGCGGTTCCTCCAGCATGTCCTATTTATTTCTGTGCTGCGGTTCAAGTCTCTGGAGCGTGTAGCTCTAAGGGATTTGGATTTCCTGAGGTGAAGCATGTCCATTAATTCTGGGTTGGACATGGCTTTATATGTCAGACACAGATCGCCTCTGAGTAGGCTGTACACAACTGAGTAGAGCTGGTGTTTCGTTAGCCGAACTGCATAGGGCATCTGTTTGAGCCCCTTGATCCTCTTGGTGAGGTACTTTTGGGGCCTTTCCAGTTACTGCAGGTGTTGGATAAGGTACATCCCAAATGGGGCATTGTATTCAATTATGGGCCTGATAAGTGATGAGTAGAGGGGCACAATGACCTCTCGATCTAGATGTGAACCCTTTTGTGATAAGGTGGGCTATATAGAAGATCTTTCTAACCACTTTGGCAACGTGATTGTCAAAGGAGAGATTGCTATCTACTTGGGTCCCCAAGTCCCTAATTACTTCTTCCAGATTAATGAATTACCACCTATGTGGTAATTTGTGGGCACTTTGTTTTTCCCAAAGGGGATGACTATGCACTTTTTGGCATTTAGCTTTAGGCCATGGCTCTGGCACCAGTTATCCGTCTCTGTGAGACCCTTTTGGAGGATGCTTGTGTCAGCCGGAGAGTCGATTATGGCACCCAGTTTGCAGTCATCTGCGAACTTGGTCAGCCATAGTCCACCCATGTTAGCCTGTACCTCGGAGAAATATATACCGAACAAGAGAGGTCCCAGGACTGAGACTTGTGGGACGCCACTTGTAACTGGTTTAGAGTCTGACATGGCACCTGCTATTCTGACCATGTGGGTTCTATCCCCGAGCCAGTTTGCAACCCATCTTGTGACATAGGGGTTGATATTTAATCTGGTGAGCTTATTTATGATGCCCGAGTGGGGTATTGTGTCAAAGGCTTTTGCGAGGTCCAGGTAGGCTGTGTGGACTACCTTCCCTTCATTTATGGTTTTGGTAACTGTTTCAAAGAAGTCGACCAGGTTCAAGAGGCAAGATCTGCCCTTAACAAAGCCGAATTGGGTAGGATCCAGTGTCTGGAGGTTCCCAATGTCTTTGTTTATGATTTCCATGATTATACGCTCCATAGCTTTGCAGACCAGGCTTATAGGGCGATAGTTTCCGGGGTCTGTTGTGGCACCACCTTTGTGGAGTGGAATCACTGTTGCTGTACGCCATTCTTTGGGTACATATCCTGTAGTAAGGCTGAGATTGAACAGTGACTTTATATGAGGGTTTAGTTCTTCTTGGAGCACGTGTAAGACACAGCCCGGGACACCATCTGGTCCCATTGATGCTGTGTTTTTGCTTTGGAGAGAGCAGCTCTCACCTGTGCATCTGTGATCTCAGGAAGGCTACATTCTGTTGGGTTAGACATTTGCTCTTTTGGGGGGGGGGGGGGTTGCACTGAACCTGCCAGGATGTTGGAAATGTCTGTGGGTTCAGTGTATTTTTTGTCATTTTGCACTAACTCAGAGCATATCTGGGAGTTGCCTCCCAGGTTTCTGACATAACTAAAGAAGGCCTTGTGATTATCTTTACTGTCTTGTGCAATTTTTCTTTTGAAGCAGGCCTTAGATGATTTTATGAGGGATCGTAGTTTCTTGCTAGTACTGATCAGAGATGCCTTCCCTTTTTGGGATTGTGCTCTATCATGTAGTAGCCTTCTCCTTCTGTTGTATAGCTTATTTATGGCCGGGGTCCAGCAGACAGGTCTCCTGCCTTTGGAGGAGTGAGTCTTGGTTTTATTTGGGATGGCATATTCCATGCATTCCTGTAGGTATCCATAGAATGCTTTTGTAAAGGATTCTGCATTTTGGGCCGTATTTTCCACTGGCCCGGGGGCTTTGAAGGATACCACCTCAGTTTTGAGAAGTGTGAAGTTTGCTTTTGAGAAGTTCTTCACCATGGTTTCCTTGGCTAGGGGTGGGGACGGAATATGGATGTCCAGTGAGATTAGTTTATGGTCTGATCTTACCAATGAGGGGTATACCTCTGGTGTGGAACATAGAGACCCCATGTTGGTGATGACCAGATCCAATATGTTTTCCCCTCTTGTGGGAGTGGTGACCAGTTGTTCCATAGCATTTGAGTTTATAAATTCTAGGAACCATTGGGCGAGGGTGTTTGGGCTTCAGTAGTTTTCCCAATCAATGTTTGGGTAGTTGAAGTCACCCAATATAATGGTGTTTGGAGAGACCTTCATATTCTCCAGTGTTCTTAGGAAAGCAGAGAGAGGTTCCTGTGTTTGGGAGGGTGGTCTGTAGCAGGCTACAAAGTGAAAGGCAGTTTTGCCCACTGTTAGTTGCACATGGATGGTCTCCGATACTTCGTGCAGTGCCACTAACCTAGAGGTGTGGGTATCTTTGATGAATATGGATACTCCCCTTCCTTTTGTGGTTCGGTCCGAGTTTTGGGTCCGGAAAGCATGGTATGAAGTATAACCTGTTAGTGCTGGGGTGCTCTCGGGAGCCTTGAACCAGGTTTCTGTTACTGCACAGATATTGATATTCTCCATACTGAGGACAGTCTCGAGTGCATGCATCTTGAGGTTTAGACTTCTGGCGTTCAGCAGCATTACCCTTAGTTTTTTTTTCTTTGTGTTGTCTATGGAGGTGGGTTTGTCTTTTGAGCCTTGCCTGAAAAAGGCACTATGGGGGAGGCAAGTGACTTTGCCAGTATTCGAAAACCCAAGGGTGACAGGTGCAAGCAGTCCCTAGCGAAGCAACGTGACTTGTCGAGCATGTCATCCCAGGCTGACAGACACTGGATCCCCTTTAAGTGACACCAATACTTTAGCCAATTGTTAAAATTGATCATTTTGTCTTTATACTGTGGTATCATTCTTGGTGAGGGTAAGATGCTACTCAAGGTCAGGGTCATACCGGCCTGGGCTACATGATCAAGGAGCTCCTCTATGTCTTTTTTCATGTAGTCCAGGGAGGTACGTCTCCGGTCATTCACACCAGCATGGACAATGACGGAGTCATATTTGTACTTGCTTTGGAGTGACCTGAGTGCTTGTGTTATGTGGCGGATCCTGGCACCAGACAGGCAGCTTACAGTGACCTTCTCCTTGTTCAGCATGGTGAGTGGGACGTCAGTGTGTCTGACAATAGAGTCACCTATTACAAGTGTATTAGGTGCGTTGTTTAGCCTTAAGGGCTGTGACTGTGGCACACTGACTTTGTGAGCTATGTGCTACGTGGGTATTGTTTCGTGGTAGGGGTTGCTTGGATGTCTGCTTTGGAGGTCTTTGCTGCTTAGGCAGATTTTTATTTAGAGCCTCCGAGTATGTTTTTGTGTGTTTATGTGTGTTTGGTTTGCTGATGCAATAGGTCTATGTAAGACTGGATTTGTGGTGCGTCTGGGTAACCTTCTCCTCCTGACAGGCTGTGCCAGTACTGGGTTGAGACAGCTTAGCCTCCAGTTTGGCTATATAGTTGCATCTTTCACATATATTTGAGCTTGTCCTATGCTTTTCTCTGGGACATCTAATGCAAACGAAGCAGTGGAGAAGAGCACAGGAGCAAGTTGGAAAACTACATCTCCACCAACAGTAGATGTCACTGTTGGATTGCGTGGTGCACCCCTCGATACAGAGCAGCAGTAAAGGACAGGTTTTTCCATAGTTTCCAATAAAGCTGAACAAAACAACGGATGTGAACAGCACAGCGACTCAGAATCGATCCAGCAGCCGTACTCGGCTAAAGAGGAAGATGGAACATGATCCTCAAAACACAAGGAGCCTGAAGAAAATGTGGCAGGGGAAAGACTGTCTCTGATCTAGAATATTTAGAGAGAATTGACAGAGTGAATGCGTTCTTCTTGAATGGGGACTCAGTTTTATACCTGCAAGGCCATCCGAGGTAACAGATCTAGTGTTGGATCTAAAAATGTTCGTTAGAAATATTATGCTTAGAATGACTTTTAAGGATAATAGACAAATGGACAGACCAGTTTTTAAGAAACCAAGTACATTTTTGCCCGTTTATTCATCCTGTGCTTGAAACTTTTAGTAGAATGCGTGAAAATGAATTTCATAACATTGTACACAAAAATGTGAATTTGCATTCTAGTAGTCGGATTCAAAACACTAGTGGAGCAGAGTAGAAGGGAACACATATGAATCGAAATAAGAATAGTAAAAGGAATAAAGTATTTAAGAATTTGAACAAGGCGGAAAATAGTGCTTTAAAAAAGTTACAAAATTATGATTTCATTGTGATCAGGCCAGGAGACAAAGGTGGCCTGATGGTGGTAATGGATCTTGAATTTTATTATAATTCTATGAATAAAATGTTGAGCGACAGTAATGTTTACAGGAAGAAAGACTGAATGGAAGTTAAAAGGATGACATCTAGCATACATAATGCCTTATATGATTGTCTACTGGGAAAGGACATTAATCTTGACTTATACAACTATTTTATAGTGGAAAATCCCTTAATTCCAGTTATACAGAGACTGCCGAAAGTGCATAAATATGCCAGATGTCCACCCCTTAGACAGATAGTATCCGGTCGCAACTGGTGTACTGAACCAATTTTGGATAGAAACCAATATGTGCTTAGAGATTCTAAACTGTTTCTTACTGATTTATAGAATTTCACATCCAGCAGGGAAATCGTAATAATGATTTTCTGTTACTGACCCTAGATGTGAAATCTTTGTTCACGGTGATACCGAATGGTGAGGGCGTACAGATGCTTAAGAGGTATCTAAAGAGAAACCGCGATTATTAACGGAAGTTCACTGAATTACTTCATTAACAGAATTAGTACTTAAGACCAACATATTTCTCTTTGAACACGACATATATACAGAAGGATGGGGTAGCCATGGGGACGTCAACTGCCAATAGCTACGCCAATTTGGTAGTGGCTACGTGGGAAGAAGAGATGCTGATAGAGTCATTTTTTTGGCATCAGATATTTTACAGATATTTTGTCGATCTCTTCCTCCTATGGGGTGGTACTCGTAAGAGATTTTGTGATTTTCTTCAATATTTTAATACCAATACGTCATTTTTGAGGTTCACTGTGAATGAGTCATCACAAGATTGATTTCTTAGATGTGAAGATCTATAGGAAGGTGGACACTGGTTTGAGTACGAATACATATAGGAAACTCTGTTACAGAAATATGTTGCTGCATATAATGAGTATGCACCTGACGTGTTTTGGAACATAGTGAAGGGTCAGGGCATGAGAGCATCCAGGCTGAATGCAGAGGAAGCCAATTTTCACGAAGAGATAGACACCTTGAAAGTAAAGTTTAAACAGGGAGGGTATAATGATACATCAGTTAATAGAACCCTTAATGAGATTTCGGACATTAGATCTACATTTGCAAAGCCACATTTTTCAGTAAATGAATCTTGACATACAATTAACAGGTGTTCTAAGAGGGAGAGGATCAGTATATCCACCTACTACACTAATAAATGTCAATACAGCGACAGAAGTTTATAAGAAATTTTGGCCAATATTAACCAGTGACCTGAACATTAAACATACAGAGGGTGAAAGACTGACCTTTCTTTCTAAAAATAAGAAGTCCTTGAAAAGACTTATTTTATCCCAGAAACAGTGTGGAAGTAGTAGTAGAGGACGGCATACAGGCAACTATAGCCTGAGGAAGATGTAATTTTTGTGTTCGTTTAGATTCCAGTGGACTTTTTAGGCATCCAGAACGTGGTAGGTTATTTAGGCTCACTGTTAGGGCAGACTGCAATTCTGAAAATATAGTGTATTTAGCCATCTGTAATAAGTGTTCTATGTTGGGAAAACCAACTGTAGACATCTATATGACATCTGGACAGGGAGTACTACCAATGCGTTATCAAAACATGCATCAACGTTTGATATTACACACACACATTTAGATTATGGTGATAGAATGGGTAGAACTGAATGCAAGAGGTGGTGATTTGGGAAATCAAATAGAAGCTCCGGAAACCAGATGGATAATCAGACTCAGAGTCGACAATGGCATGGGATTAAATGAGAAACCTCCATTGAAACCGGTTTTAAAAAATAGAACTTTATGTAGATAGTATTGTATATCTGAACTGGTATATGACTAAGACTATTAAGCATGGCTCTGGTTGCCATGGTGAAGTAGTATTGCTGATCATGTGATTTTTTTTTATTTATGATATTCATCTGTTGGAAGATTTCACATCTGATGAAGCAGTTGCAACATACTGCGAAAAAGCTACTGTTTTATTAAACTTTTTATTTTTACGGTTAGGCTCTACGTGGCTTTGGTTCCCTTTATGCGTTTCTTTGAAATTGATTTTTATGTAGAATAAAATAGCTACTTCTCAACCTCAAACCAGCAAGAGACTCTGATAAGGGAAATCAGAAAGGGCTAGGCTGGGCAGAGTTCAGCTTGCAGCCATTACACCTGAAGAGAAACAACCCTGGGTAACATGTCATTACTGCCTAAAGAAAATGTTATGCTAGCCAGCTGTCCATAGCACTATCCTAGAATACATACAATAAGCAGGGCATGAACATCTGTACAATTAAAATATTTGTATGCATTCCTTACTTTGCAAATGCTATTCACTAGACATTTTTCCAAAATTCCCCACAAAATCAAAATATACTTGTTTTTTTCCAGTCATTTGGTGTCATCTACTGTAAAAACTGTGAACATGAGCAACTCATATGGTCAAATGTTCACCGAGACTGCTGGTAAGACAGATCATTTGCAGACTAGCCTCAAAATCCCATCTCATCAGTACCCTTCAATGACTACCTATCAATTAATTTCTTTCCCTTTCAGTGGGGGTTTGAGGAGGCCAGACCTGGAGTGGATTTTCAATTTCCCATCCATTCATCCAGGCTCTGTTTGAAGTCTATTTCACCAGAAGGGGATTCTTTGAGAGAGACATTCTGTCTCTGTCTCTGTCTGTCTCTGTCTGTCTCTGTCTGTCTCTGTCTCTCTCTCTCTCTCTCTCTCTCTCTCTCTCTCTGTCTCTGTCTCTCTCTCTCTCTCTCGTCTCTCTCTCTCTCTCTCTCTCTCTCTCTCTCTCTCTCTCTCTCTCTCTCTCTCTCCCGTCTCTCTCTCTCTCTCTCTCTCTCTCTCTCTCTCTCTCTCTCTCTCTCTCTCTCTCTCTCTCTCTCTGTCTCTCTCTCTCTCTCTGTCTCTCTCTCTCTCTCTCTGTCTCTCTCTCTCTCTCTCTCTCTCTCTCTCTGTCTCTCTCTCTCTGTCTCTCTCTCTCTCTCTCTCTCTGTCTCTCTCTCTCTGTCTCTCTCTCTGTCTCTCTCTCTGTCTCTCTCTCTCTGTCTCCGTTTGAGCAGGTGTTTGTTTTAGGACTAGATCATAAAGACAGTGTGCTAAGGTGATCTGTGAAGAACATGAAAGACATGCTCTTGATTTTCCCTGACAGGAGTATGGAGGTTTTTCAAACTGAAAATCACTGGGTAAGTAGTAGTACCTCAGGGATACCAAGTAAATAAAAACAACTGGCTGCAGTCTGAGTAACAAACAGAAGACTACCAAAACTTCAGTGCAAAAAAGCTTTAATTTCTGCTTTCATTCACAGACTTCATCAGACTACATCGAGAACAAACTTCCTTTAATTTATTAAAAGAATCAACCAATAACATCAAGCATTCAATTAACCATTAAAAACTTTAAGTACTAAAAAAACACACTAAAACAACACTCAAGACAAACAATTGTGAACACACTTACAGAAAACAACCTGTCTATATAAATAATGCTTCCTCTTCTGTCCTTTAAAACCAATAAAATTTAATTTAATTGAAAATTACTGTTTTACAGTGCCCAACCTACATTTTTAAACAATGATGTTACTTCTGTCTTAAAAAAGCACTTAATGTTAACAATTTCATTGAGCCTAGGAGATAAATCCACATATCTGCCACTCTCTTTTTTGCTCTACTTTATTGCTACTTTATTTTTTTTTTATAAATCACCTCCACTTTTTTTTTATAAATCACCTCCACTCATTTCTTAAGGGATATGTTCTAAAATCACAAATGAATTTTTTTTGTATTTAATACAACTAATGGAATGTTTATAAAGTGCTTGGTTACGATCTTGAGTTTTTATACAATAATTGTGTTCTTTAATTCATTTACCAAGACGTCTGGTCATCATACAAGCATAAAATGCTTCACAATCAAAGCACTTGGCAACATACACAATTCTAGTAGTAAAGCAGTTACACCTGCCTGAAACTAATATATTGAAGGTGATCAAAATTAATAAATGGTCCTTCATAAATAGATCTGCAAAATGCACAACTACCACACTTGAATGTGCCTAAACTTCTTGCAGTAGCAGGAATTTCTATGTTAGTATTGTCTTTTTGCAAAATTTGTTTGAAACTAATGTTTTTCTTGTATACAAATGACAGCTGCAGACCCACTAACCACTACTTTGCTTAATTCCAGATTCCCAGTAATAATTTTCCAGTTCTCAGTAATTACTTTACGGATCATACTACTCTCAACTGACATACCTAAATTAAATCCAACTGTGTTCTTGTCTGTGGAAAAACATTTGATTTTGCACCTACACTACCAGACTCTGGTGTTACCAGTGACATTTGTACTTTTATAACTGGATGTCAAGATGGGTGACAAAACTTTCTTTTTTCTATAATTTCTGGTACGGTTCTATCTAAATGTTCTGAACTATATCCCCTAACTAGAAACAGACTCTTGAAAAATTAAATTTCTGTCTCATCACTAATCATCCTGGATGCCCACATAAACTGTCCTCTAGGGATGTTCTTAATACAATTGGGATGGTTGCTCTTGAAATGCAAGTAAACCGTTAGAGACTGTTGATTTACGGTATACTTTCCTTTCAAACACCTTAGAGTTAGATTTCCACATAAGGTTTACATCCAGAAACTTGACATTTTGTCCAAGAACTCCTAAAGTAAACTTTAAACATCTATTACTACTATGATACTATCTACAAAATACAGGCAAATCATCTTGGTTGCCTTCAAAAATAAAAACATAAATCAACAAATATTTGATAAAATAAAACAGAAGTTATGTCATTCCATCTGTGTTGTTGATTTTCACTAATCCTTGACTGAGCTCTGTTCAGAACCTCAGAACAGACTTAGCCTTTTATTTCAGCTTGTGCCTTCCAAACCCTCAAGCTAACAGCTTGTGCCTTCCAAACCCTCAAGCTAAGCTCTGTCTATAATGCTCCTCTATAAATCACCTCAGATTGAGTTTGTCTAAATTTGTGGCAGACAATAGCAGATGAGAATAAAAGACCAGATATGTGCCTCCATACGAAGCCAGTACTGGGAAAATTTGATCTCAGGCTGAGGGAAGGAGGATGGGAATGTCAAGGATTAGTGAAGACAGACAACACAGATGGAACGTTATGGCAAAACATAACTTCTTTATCCGATGTTGTCAATCCTTACATAATCCTTGACTATGGGACAGAGCCCCTAGCTACCAGAATCTTGGGAGGTCTCACGGAAGAATATTCCTAAGCACCATCGACCTGAATGATGCAGGTCCCCTAGACACCTGATCCATTTTGTAATGAGTGATAAAGGTATGAGAAGACCAAGTGGCTGCTGCACAAACATCATCTAAAGAAGCCCTGCTCTAGTTGAGTGGGCTTTGACTAGGCATAAAAGGTGGATCCTTTTCGACTGACAGATAAATGTAATACAATCTTTGAGCTATTTCGCCAAGGTAACCTTTGAAACTGGGTTACCTAAGGAAAGCAAGTTAAAGGCAAACAGTTAATCAGATTTTCTGAAATCCTTTGTTCTGTGACAAAATCGTAGTGGTCTGTGGACATCCAATAAATGAAGGGAATACTCCACTTTAATGGAAAAGTTAAGGAAAAAGACCGGTGGTTGAAAAGTCTAATTGGTATAAGATTACTATACTACCTTTGGTAAAAAGGATGGATTAGTCCTAAGGAAGACCCTGTCTTTGTGAAATATTATGTAGGGTGGTTTACAAGACAAGGCCTGAAGTTCAGATACTCTTCTGGCAGATGTAAATCGCTACTAAAAATAGTTTTCCACGTCAGAAACTTTAGGTCACATGTAGCTGAAAGGAGGCAAAAGTAAGAGACTGCAGAGCTAATGATAGATCCCAGGGAGGAATGAGATATTTAATTGGAGGTCTAAGACTCCCTTTAAAAAGGCTTTACAAAGTTAAGGGATGACCCATCAAACTCCATATGAAAATTAGAGATTGCAGCAAGATGGACTTATTGTTGGGGCAGAGGAACCAGACTGATAGACGTTAGCCAAAAAATCCAAAGCTTTATGAACAGGGGTTGTATAAGGATCAAGTTCATTCATAAGGGACCAACTTGCAAATTTTTCCCATTTACTTTGATACAGTTTCCTAGTAGAAGGTTTGTGATGAGCCACAATGATTTGCGGGACAGGAGAGGAAAGGGAAGGGATGGTCTGGCAATCATGGAAACTGGAGAGGCCACGCCGTGAGCTTGAGATGTTGGAGGTTCAAATGACCCTTGCCTTCCTGATGAAACAGTAGATTTGGAGATGGGTCCAGAATCCATGGTTTCCAAAAAAGATGAGGCCAAAGGAAGGGAAACCAAACTTGTCGAGGCCAAAAGGGGGCAATGAGGATTACTGAATTCTCCGACATCAAGGCTTTCTTTAGAAATTGAGATATCAGGAGTCAGTGGAAAAGGCATAGAGAAGACCGGGGGACCAATCATTGAGAACAGCGTCTTTAGTGACTCCCCCGGAGGGAGAATTAGGGCAAAGTAACTGCTGCACTTGTTGTTCAGAGGGGACGACGCAAAAAGATCACAACAAGGTTGGCCACAGTGATGAAAAATCTCTTTCATCACCACAGGATTGAGAGACCACTCGTGAGGCATGAGAATAGTCCTGCTCAGTTTTGTCCGCTATCGCAGTGGAGCACCTCAGAATGTGCGTTGCTGTGAGAAAGCGGTTGGAAGAAATCGCCCATTGCCAAACTCTGAGGGATTCTCGACACAATGGGTAAGATTTGGTTCTCCCTTGCTTGTCGATATACCAGACTACTGACATGTTATCCATCTGAATTGCTACCACTCCTAGAGGAACAGCATCCTGAAATGCTTCAATGCTAACAGAACTTCCCTCATTTCTAGAATATTAATGTGCAAGTTGGCCTCCAGTTGGGACCACGTGTCTTGGACTCTTTCCAGATAATGCCCCCCACCCACCCTATCTGGGAAGAAACAGTGGTCATTATGGCTAGGAGTTGCGGAAGAATGAAAGGTCGGCCTGAAAGAATATCCTGCAGTGGAGCCACCAAGAAAGATCCTATTTTCAGTGATTGGTAATCAGGATGTGTTGAGACACTGGCTGTTCTATCAGAAACCACTGGGAGGCTAGCAACCATTGTAAGATTCGCATGCGATATCTTGCCAAGGGAACCAGAGTGATTGAGGCTGCCATCAAGCTTAATGCTTGAAGGACTAATCTGGCTGTAACGTTTGTTATCTGTATAATTTGGCTGACCAGAGATTTTATTCTTTATAGTCTTTCCAGTGGAGTGAAGCAACTCCTACAGGTGTGTCTAACAGAGTTCTGATGAATTCAAATTACTGGGAGGGCTGTAAATTTGACTTTTCATAATTTATTGTGATGCCTAGAGATGCACAGATATGCAGAGTGTAATCTCTTTCCCATTCTATTTGATGCCTGGTGGCAGTGGTAAGAAGCCAGTCATCACGGTATGGAAAAGACTCAAAATCCTTGCAATCTGAAATGAGCTGCTACCACTGCCATGCATATGGTGAACACCAGGAGGCTGAGAGGTGAGTTCAAAGGGAAGTGCTCCGAATTGGAAACGACTGGCTCCCAGCCATAAACACAGGAAACCCCTGGAGCGTTTGTCCTTTTTTATGTGGCAATATGCATCCTGGAGGTCTAAAGAGCACATCCAATTGTCCTTTTCCATGAATAGAAGTATAGAATGTACAGAGACAATCCAAATTTGGTTTATTGAACTGACTGCGATCCAAAATGGGTTTCCAGTCCCCTGTTTTTTGGGGCAATAAAAAGAACCTCGAGTAAAACCCAGATCCTATTTGGTCTGGTGGGACTTATGACTGTCAAGCAATTTTTGAATTTCCATGACTGCTGCTTCCGTGATTGGGTGGCACATTCAGGAGTATTACTGGGGGTTTTAGAGTTGTAGAAAGTGGAATTTTGTAACCTCTGGACACGACTCCCTGCACCCATTTGTCCGAAATTATCAGTTGCCAGGTGGGTTGGTGCAGGGATAGCAGTCACCCTGACTGCCGCCAGAGGGAGGGCAATCGGGGCTTCGATTCAGAGAAGAATCTATGGACTACTGGTTCTGCAGGCCAATTCTGCCCCTAGGGCAGAGTTTTCCATTACTTCCACCTCTGCTCCAAGGAAAGTCTGCCACATGAATCCTGGAAAGAACCTTGGGATTTTTTAAACCAAAGTTTTCCACTTCACTGGTTCCTAGAGTAAGGCCATTGAGGAGTGGAGAAACGTATGCCTAAGGCAGAGAGAGTCTTCCCATCTTTTTCACATCTGGCAAGAGTGCATTTAACCTTGGGACCAAAATGGGAGGATCTGTCAAAAGGAGTGTTGACAAATGACACTTTAAATGGCTCCGCAAAAATCACACAAGCGCATCCAGGAGTGCCTTCTAATGCCTATGCCTGAACCTGCCACTCTTGTCATCCCCTCAGCTGTAGCTGTGTGGGCAATCAGGCTCATGGACGAGTTAGAAATTGCGTCAACGGTGGTGAGCTGAGAGGCAACTTTGTCCCATAGCCTTTCAGCTACTCCTCCTGAGAGGGTATCTGAGAGCTCTTCGATTAGATCCCTCTAATCTTGTAAGGTGCCCCATGTAGTTCAAGGCCCTGATAGCAAAGGTCGATGAAGCGTAAACTTACTTCCCAAACCTATCCATAGTCCTAGACTCCTTGTTAAGAGGATGGATAGTCAGACTTTCCTCAGCAAGTTCCTTCTTTGTGGCTGCTGCTATCACCATGGCATCTATGGGTATGCCTTTGACCAATGTTGCTCTTCCTTGGGGGCGGAAAGGATCCAGTCAGGTCTCTTGGGGATCAGTTTGATGGAGCCTGGCATCTTCCACACCCGTTGAGCAATCAGTTTAATGAGATCGTCAGCAGGCAGAGAGATCCAGGAGGTAGAAAATTGGGCACAAAAAGCCTCCAGGTATACTGACAACTTCGAAGAAGGTTGAACTGAAGACCTGCCACCCCCCTGTTTCAAGATCTCTAAGATGTCCCTGAAAGACTCATCAGGGGGTGACCTGGGGGAACCTTCCCCTTCAAAGTCAAACTTCAGTGAAGGACTCTGCCATGGAGTCTAAGTGCCTTCTTTTGCACTTTTTCTTCACAGATACTTCCCTCAGGGGGAGGCTCCAGGGAAGTGCCCAAAGAGGAATACACCAAGGTGGGTCTTTCTTGGGGCGTTTGTGCCCTTTTTTCTGGGGGAGAGACAGATGGAAGCTCAGGTCGAGGAGATGTGGAAGTCTGGCCTGACAGGGATAGCAGAGACAGAGTCCCCAATGGACAAGGCCTCATCCATGACTCAGAAGGCCAGCCCCCTGGACTCCTTCAGAACAGAGGTCCCACCCCACACCGAAGAGGTGACCCTCAAAGCCAGGGTCGAGCCTACGAAAGCTGATGCAGAGAGAGACATGGATGGCTCAAAAATTAAAGTAGTCGATCCATGCATCTCAGAACCGGCCAGGGAGCCTCGATCCTAGGAGGCCTCCAGTGTCAAAAGCCCAGTGGAGCTCAAGCCAACTCTCGGTTCCGGAGAAGAAGTTGCTACCCGAACAAAGATAGTAGATGCCAGGAATGTTGGAACAGAGGGTTCCAGTGACTCAATAGGAGTCCAAGGGGGAAGAATGGATGGTGTCCTAGTAGGGTCGGTTCAGATGCCAGTTTGGCTAGGAATTGAAGACAACCCCTCGCCATCAGCAGCTGATCCACCAGTCTCAATGTCGACTTCAGAGAGACTCAGTGGACTGAAATGAAGCAGTCGAAGGAGACCTAGGGAGTCTCGGATCGACAAAGGGGCTTGGTGGTCTGTCCTTGAAAGGATCAGAGGGAGAATATCTGAATCTCTGAACTGACTTGCTCTGGTACCGACGTCTCTCTTGGTGCCAAAGCAGTTGAAGTCAAGTCAAATTTTGGTAAGTGCCATGGAACTCTGACACTGAAGGATGTTTAGAAACCTTTATGGCAGTTCCAAAGCACTAGGAGCCACAGAAGGTTGTTTCTTAGACGACGCCATTATATCAGTTTTTCTTGCCCCAGATGTCAGGTGCCCCCACAATAGGAAGCAATTATATGGTATGGTACACCCCCCCCCCCAGCAAAAAGCAAATACACATGATATAATATATGCCAAACAAGAAGGAAAAGTAGAGCCAAGAGAAGTCAGGGGGCTGGAGGGAGGGTAACCAGAACTGCAACAGTGAATACACTCAAACATCTACATTCATGGCAAGTGTACACAACTGTACTATGTTCTTCGTGTTTCACTGTTGCAGTCATCACATTTGGGTTGATTCCCAAAGCTAAGGAAGGGAGGAAGAAGTTAAAGAGCATTAGGGCCAGCTATTAATCCACTCAAGACTGCAGTGGCAAATCCAGCTCTGAGATTTAGAAAAGATAGGCAAGTGGTAATGCTTGGTGAAGGTATGTACAGAGCTCCAGGTAGCAGCTTCTAGGATGTCCCTTGTAGGGACCCCTCTCAGAAATGCCGCAGAGGTAGATGCAGCCCTGGTGGAATGTGATATCCCCCGTGTGGTAGGTTTTCCATGATGCTTGTAGCAGAAATGAATGCAATGGGCTATCCATTTGGAAATGGTTTGCTTTGAAATAGCTTTACTGCAGGGGCAGAGGGGAAGGCTAACTAGCAGCTGGTCAGATTTTCTGATGTCCAAATAGAATTCAAGTAGTCTGTGCATGTCCATAGAGTGCAGTATCCGTTCCCCTTTGTTTTGTGGGTTAGGGAAAAAAGTAGGCAAACGAATGGACTGATTTAGGGCCACAGAAGACACCACCTTGGGCATAAAGGAAGGATTAGTCCTGAGGGAAACCCTGTCCGCATGGAAGATAATGAAGGGTTCCACTGTCATGAGGGCCTGTAATTCAGACACTCTTCTAGCTGAAGTAATGGCTAGAAGGAAGGCTGTTTTCCAAGAAAGGAATTTCAACTCTGCTGTAGCAGCTGGTTCAAAGGAGGGGGGAGAAGGGTGTCTCAGTATTATAATGTGCTGAAATGGCACAGGCATGAATTTTAATTGACGAGAAGGATAGGCCCTTGTGGAGCATTTCTGTTAAGTACTGTAGAATATGAGGTAAGCTGGGTACTGCTGTACCCATCCCCTGAGCTAGGCTCCAGGAACAGTATCTTTTCCACTTTTCAGCATAGGATTTTCTAGTACTAGGCCTCCTTGCCTCCAGAATGACATCCAGTACCTGCTTACTGAGGGATGCTACGGGAGAGCTCAAGAAATTAGCCAGTCTGCAAGGATCAGGGTTTAAAGCTGAGGGTGCAGAATCTGGCCCGCCTGCTCGAACAGCAGAGAAGGGGTCTGAGGCAGGTGCCATGGTTGTAGCAGTGTCATACTGCGCAATAGGGGGTACACCAGTGCTGACATGGCCAGTCTGGTGCAATCAGTATTGTCCTTGGCTTGTCCTGTTTGATCTTTAGTAGAACCTTCGAGAGGAGAGGCAGAGGGGGAAAGGCAGAAACTGAGAGGCTTTCCCAGGTGAAGGACAGAGCATCCACTTTCTAAGCTTGGCTGTGGGGAGTTCTTGTGTAGAATTTGTGCAATTGTTAGTTTTGAGGGGAGGCACACAGGTCTACCTCTTGAGTCCCCCATTTGTTCCTCAAGAGGTTGAATATTTTGGGTTCTAGTTTCCATTTGTGTGGGTCCATGAGATTTCTGCTTAGGTCATCTGCCAGTGAATTTAATTTGCTTGGCAGGAATTGAGCTTGCAGGTGTACTTGGTAGCTCAAGGCTGTGTTCCACAGAGCCATGGCTAGTCTGCAGAGAGGATACGAGTGGGTTCCTCCCTGCTTGTTTATGTACCACATAACTGTGATGTTGTCTGTCTTTACCAATAGTTGTCCTGGAAGAATATGGTCTTTGAAGGCTGTCAGAACATTCTGTACAGCTAACATTTCTTTTTGACTGATAAGCAGGTGCATCTGTCTTGGGTTCCATCTGCCCTGAATGCACTGCCCTGTCATGTGAGCCCCCCATGCATAGTTTGATGCGTCTGTTGACTGGGTTTGAGTGGCTGGGGGTAGAGTGAAAGGGAGTCTCTTATTCTGGTAGCAGGCCTCTGCCCACCAAAGGAACTCTGTCTTCATACAAGGAATGATAGAAATCATGGTTTCCAGGTCCTGAGAATGTTGACACCATAGGGGCTTTTTAGATACCATTGGAGTTCTCATATGCAGTCTTGCACATGGAATTAGTAAAATGCAAAAGGCTATGAACCCCAGGGCTTGCAGTATTTTCCTTGCAGATAGCTGGGGTTTTGTGGCAAAGAGTTTGAAGTAGGTTGTCAAATAAACTTATTTCTCTGGAGTGAGGAATGCCACCTGGGAAGTTGTGTTCAAGCTTGCTCCCAGGAATACAATCTGTTGGCAGGGTATCAGGTGAGACTTCTTTTCCTTGATGGTGTACCCCAGAGAGACTAGAAGTTTCTTTATGAATGTCAGGTGTTATAATAGCAAGTCCTGGCTTTCTGCCTGAATAAGACAATCGTCCAAGTATGAGTAAATCTAAATATTTCTCTGCCTGCAAAATGCAATGGCTGGAGCTAGACACTTTGTGAATATCCTGGGTGCAGTAGATAAGCCAAAGGGAAGTGCAGAGAACGGATAGTGCATGGAGCCTGCCCTGAAGCATAGGTATTTCCTGCAAGATTCCCTTATTGGGACATGCAGGTAAGCTTCCTTTAAGTCTAGGGTTACCCGCCAGGCATCCTTGGCTAGCATGGGAAGAAGCTGTTGCAGAGTTAGCATTTTGAATTTTGGAACTACCAGAAAGGTGTTGACAATAGAGAGGTCCAGCATAAGACGCCAGGAGTTGCCTTTTCTGGGTACCACAAAAAGTCAAATAAAAACCTTGTCCCCTTTGTTCTGCTGGGACAGGTTGGATAGCCCTGATATTGAGAAGAGAGACAGAACCTGCTGCTGGGCCTCCGCCCACTGATTTAGGGGTAGGTATGGCCAACCATTTGGGGTTGGTAGTGTGTGGAAGTGGAATCTGTATCCCTGGGAAACTATGTTCAAAACTCATTTGTCCTGGGTAATGAGTTCCCAGTTTTTTGCATGCAGTTCGAGCTTTCCTCCTAAGGGAGCAGGTAGTTGAGCAGGGCTTGGAAGGGTTAAGGTTAAGTCATTGCGCCATTTTTCCATAGGGGGGTGGTTTACTACTCCCTGCTTTGGAAGTGAGAGCCCCCCACTGTTTAGGTCTGTGCTTAGTCTGAGACTGTAGCCTAGGTGGCCTGCTGTTCCTGGGTTTGGACTGAGAAGGCCTAGTAGGGACTGGAAAGGACAAGCTCTTTGAAGGCCAATGCCTACTGAATCTGGGAGGCTGCACTTGTAGGAAATCTTTAACAGTTTGCATAGACTTAGCTTTTTCCTCGATTCTTTTGAGGACTTCTGCTTTGTTGCCAAAAAGGCGGTCTTGGTTTAAGAGAGCATCCAGCAATTTAGCTTTTACATGATCTGTCAAGTGTTGTTCCTTAAGCCAAGCATACTTTCTAATTACAGACCAAGTGACAGCAGCCCCGCAAGATGCTTCTAAAGCGTCAAAACCACACTGCAAAGCATGTTTACCAACTTGTTCTGCAGAATGCATTAAATCCTGCAATTCTTTGTGTTTCAGTACAGTCAGGAATCAACATAATTTTCTGTTTAAGTACCCCATAACATGCTGCTAATACTTTAACATATGAAACTGGCAATTTAAAGCCCTCATGGCCAAAGTAGCAGAAGTGTATACCTTCTTACCCCATCCGTCTAAGGTTCTAGAATATCTATCAGAAGGGGTAGGATTTTTGGCAGCAGTAGCCTTAATGCCTTTTGGTCCTTGAGAAATGGTCTCTGGATCTGCAGAAGGATTTTTGAAGAGGAACTTGTGAGAGTCAGTTACTCTCTAGTACCGGTCAGGTTTTCTGGGAGCTGGAGGTAAAGTGTCTGTGGTAAGGCTAGATTCCAAGAAAGCATCATCTACAATGTCCAGAACAGGAGGGATAGCTAAAGGCCTGTGTTGAGGTAGTAGTAAGAATTCCACAAGTCTCTTTTTGGACTCAGAGTAATCCTGGCTTTCCCAGTGGAAATGCTCCCTAAGAGAGTCTGCAAGGTTTCACAGAAAGAAAAATCTGCTGGAGGAGAAGCGGAGGGAATGGAATCCTCTGCATCAGATCTTCATAAGTAGATAAGGACAAATCCTGGTAATCAGAAGGAGCAGAAATATCAGACTCCTAATCAGAAGAATCAGAAAGAAAATCAGTTCTAGGTCTCTTAGAGGGGGAAGGCTGGCTTCCCCTAATTAAGGTAATAAGGTCTTCAGCCATTCTAAGCATTTGTTTTTTAGGCACATGGGCCTGAGCCTACGGTTTTGGTCAGTTTTCTAGGCGTGGTGTGAGTTTTTGGCCTGGATGAAAACGATGGCGTCAGTTTAATATGAATGTCTGAAGGCCTGAAAACACCCTCAGAAGCCGGTGCCTGCACAGCGGCGCTGGACCCATCCAAGGTAGAGACATCCGCAGGTTCCATAGTCGAAGAAGCATCTCGCGACATACTGGACTCCGAATGGGTCTCAGTAGAGGCCTGCGAATCAGAAGTAGTGGGTATCGGGGGCTGCAAAAGCACCTCAGTGAGTACCGCCGGACTGGCAACTAGCTTAACGGAAGCATCATTGGCAGTTTTGGACCTATGCAGTCCGTCTCTGTCTTTATCCTTATGTTTTTTCGGAACATCGGTAGTCGGATGGCTTGACAAAGCCTTTTCAGAGTATACAGAATGAGTATGAAAGTAATTAGCTGCAAAAATAGCCCGACGATGAATAGTTCGGGCACTGAACAAGGAACAAAGCCAACAAGGGACGTCGTGGTCTGGGCCTAGACAGGGGATGCAGTAAGAATGAAAATCTCTGTGAGGTATTTGCTTTCCACAGGTAAAACAATTAACTTTTACTGACATCGGTTAGAGCAAGAAAAAGTTTCCCCAACGAGGTACTTAGCTTTAGTTTGAAGACTTCGGTTCTGAAACTCAAATAAGAAAATTTCAGGAGTTGGCCGACCGGCACTTGCGAACTGCTTCTGCTTCGGGCACCGCAGGGCAAGAAAGGCTGATTAAAATGGCATCGGCTGCATGTTTTATACCCCTGACGTCATGGAAGAAAAGACAGCAACCGACGCAGGACCCAAAACTTTGTTATTCAGGCTGACTGAGAGCAACCTGCCAGCAGATTACCCAAATGTAATGACTGCAACAGTGAAACACGAAGAACATGTTGAAATCCCCTCATCAAATGCTCTAAAGCTAGCTATGAAAACAGAAATGCAGCAGAGAGTAAAGACAACCACAAGGCATTCTATAATTACATAAAGAATCTCTGTGACAATACAGAGATTTGTTGAGCTATTGCACAATGATACCTCCTGAACCAAGCCAACAGATATTGCCAATACACTGGCCGACAGATTCAGTGCCGACTTTACCCCTCCTCCCCCAAACAACCAATCACAATACCAATAGATTGCCAGGCACCCAGTATTACTGCACAGGTTAAAACAACACTGTCCATGGCCAAGAATACAGCTTCTATGGGACTTTACAATATCCCTGGCTGTGTTCTACATGAACTACAGAGTGAAATGGCACCTCACCTGTGTGCCCTGTTCAATCGCAGCCTCACCTCAGGCTTTGTCCCTACCAAATGGTGCACTGCTACAGTCATCCCTCTCCACAAAGGAGGCGCGACTACAGACCCTGGGAACTATCGCCCCATTAGCCTGACTAGTCTGATATGCAAAACTATGGAACGCATCATCATGGACCTAATAAACAAGGATATAGGAACTCTCCAAACTCTGGATCTTACACAGTTTGGTTTTGTGAAGGGTAGATCATGCCTGGTCAACTTCTTTCAGTCAGTCACCAGAGCTGTGGATGAAGGCAAGGTGGTTCATACAGCCTACCTTGATCTGGCCAAGGCCTTTGATACCATTTCCCCACTCAGGAATCATAGAAAAACTCACTAAGCTAGGTATCAACCCCTATCTCTAGGCGGGTTGCAAACTGTCTCACAGATAGAACCCACAGTGTGAAGGTAGCTGACTCCAAGTCAGACTGCAGACCAGTCACCGGTGGAGTCCCACAGAGTTCGGTCCTGGTTCCTCTCCTGTTTAATATCTACTTCTCTGAAGTTCAGGCCAACACAAAGGGACTCTGGCTGACAAAGTTCGCAAACGATTGCAAGTTGGGAGCTACTATTAACTCCAAGTGATGTTGACATCCTACAGAAAGGCCTCACAGAGACCAACGACTGGTGTCAGAACCATAGTCTTAAGCTCAATACCAAAAAAACATGTCGTAATCCCCTGTGGGAAAAACCCGGTTCCCTTGAATTACCACATCGATGGTAGTCCACTGAACAGAAAAGGTGTTTTAAGAGATCTGGGAACTTAGGTTGACAGCAACCTCTCTTTTGACCACTACATTGTTACTGTGGTCAGAAATTCCTTCTATGTGGCACATCTCACTACTATGGGTTTTGCATCCAGAAAGAAAGAGGTCATTGTCTCCTCTCTATTCTTCCCTCATTAGGCCAATCATAGAGTACAATGCCCCATTTGGCATGTACCTCACTAAACACCTGCAACAACTGGAGAGGCTGCAAAAGTACCTCACAAAGGGAATCCTAGGCCTTAAACACTTGTCCTATATGGACAGACTCAAAACTCCAACCATTCTCTGTCTCATATCGCCTACTTAAAGGCAATCTCTGCTTGACTTACAAAGCCATGTCTAACCCAGCTCTGTTAGAAATGCTACATCCAAAGAAATCCCAATCCCTCCGCACCACACACTCCAGAAACCTCAACCTCATTACCACAATCAACAGAACATGCTGGAGTGACAGGTTCATAACCAAGAGACTGCCCATGCTATGGAATAGACCTCCCATACATGTCAAGCACAGCAACTCACTGGCCCTCCAAGAGAAATCTTGATGAGTCAATGAGAAATAGAAAATTCACCCCGGGAATCACTCCAGTGGCACTACTCGACAGAGAAACTGGGAACTAAGGTTGGGCACAATGCTAGGTTAATCCTATGGGCTAGGCTTGTAAAGACTCCAGGGCCACTAGTCTAGTACACACCTAGGAACAAAAAAGTCATTAATTGATGTAAATCAAATCAAATGCAATGTATTTCATATTTGTTTTAGTTCAATTCAAAATTCCTATTAAAAGTAAGATAATTATTGGTGCACTATATTTTAAGCCCAATTATCAATGCAAATTTTGTTTTCTCTATTGAAAGTCACTGATTTTTCTTTTTACTTTTATAATACATAGCAGTACACGTGGCTGGACTTTATATATTCATTTATTTAAAAGAAAATAAAGAACTGCTTCTCTCTTGTTGGAGGGGAGGTGACACGCCAACAGAGTCGAGATAATAATTCATAGGTTCATAGGTTGGTACTAGGCTATCAGCCCTAGGGCCTATACAAGCCTAGCCATAACAATTCCCTGGCTATTTCTTCCCACATTATTTACTTTCCTGGACCCCTGTCTAGCAGGGCGACTGACGTGATCCCTGCAGTCCAAATAAATACTTGGCATCTTCCCATTCTGTCATTCTGTCTAACCCAGCTCTGTTAGAAATGCTACATCCAAAGAAATCCCAATCCCTCCGCACCACACATCAAGCCCAAAAGGTTTGCCATCACTGAAGTAAACCAACACGGGAAAGGAGATTCTGCTGATAGGGATGACTGTAATTAGGGATACAGACAATAGGCAAGAGAGGGCCGGAACTTACTGGAGAAAACTGGCAAAGGAATCAAGGTATTGGGAGCAAATAACTAGAGAAGGAAAGATGACAGAATGGGAAGATGCCAAGTATTTATTTGGACTGCAGGTTAGAGATAGTCTGTACTCTGATATCAATCCCTGATAGGGAAGGCAAAGAGAAAGATAGGAGGGTCTTAAACCTAAGACCAGCACTGGTAAAGTTTTTAATAGAATCTAGAAGAGAAGCTAACATTAAAAAGTGAATAAGTAGTACAGCATGCAAAATACTACACAATAATTATAAGAAGTAAACAGAGGAGGTTAGAAAGGATTGGGAAGAGAGATTGAATAAGCAATTCACAAAAACAATGAGAGGATATATGTACGTCTCCCAAATATGCAACAAAATCTAGAACATTTAGAACTTTTTCCCGAAAATGTTACATAGATATTTTTATACCCCAAGCAGACTCCAGAGAATTCTTCCTCAGGTAGACAGCAAATGCTGGAGGTGTGAAAAAAAAGAAAGAGGTAACTGGGAACATTTTCTGAGAGTGCAGGGAGTTGGCGAACTTTAAGGATTTCCTGCGGAATGAACCATCAGAGATGCTAGGTGGGCAGGTTGGTCTGACGGACATAATTTTTTTGAGTTATGACACAGAATCACAACTGCCTAGACAGGGTAAGTCCTTGCTGTGTCCAATAATGGTGGTTGGCATAAAAGAAATTACGAGAAAATGGAAATCAAAATCTAAACCGACTACAGTGGAAGCAGTGAATATAGTAAGAGAGGCTAAAATACTAGAATTAAGATCTTTAGAAATGGGTAGGAGCAAACTACACATGAAAATATGGGAAATGTGGGAACAATACATACAAGGGACGAAAGAGGTCTAAAAAGCAGCAGGACTTAAGTGAACTATGTAATGTTTAAGTGAGAAAGATTAGATAGATAAGTGATACATAATGTTTGCAAGTCGGAGGGGGTCATTATGGTTTGTGATGTAAAATGCTTGCGACTAGCATTGTGTTGGTGTGGTTTATTTTTATTTATATAAAAGTATGACTGTATATGTTGTAAGTGGTGGTTTAATTAAGATGTTTCTTGTTACTGAAAAAAAGGAAAGAACTGAAATGTATATAATATTGCTTAGGTTATATAATATACAGCGATATATGTTAAGTATAATGTTATGTTAATATAGTTTAGATACCTATGTCACAAGCGATAATTCAAAAAAGTTTTTTTTTCTGGGGGGGGGGGGGGGGGGCAAGCAGGTATGGTTTGCACAAACAGGCACACAAGCCAAGAGTGTGGCAGTGACTCTGCAGGCTAACTCAGTTGTTACAGCCTGGGAATTGCAATTTAAAGTCTGGCTCAGTTGTCACAACAGAATTACAGTACAGTGAGCAACAGCTGGTAAATACAACTACAGTAACAGCAGAAGTAACACTTTTCAGTTACTGTATGATGTCTTGGCAATCCGGCTTGCTTGCCACAACAGAAGATTACAATTTCAATGAATCAGTACAAGCAGTTTGTAAATGCAGTTACAGAGAAGCAATAGTGCAACTGATGAATACAGTATAAACTGCTAACAATCTGGTTTAATTGTTAATACTTTCAGTTCAGTGAATCTAACAAAATGTCAAATACAAATGCAGTAAAAGTAGAAGTAACAACTGGCAGACAAAGAAAAAAAGGCATGGCACAGCATGATGTTCATCGTGTTACCCTGCTGCAGTCATCACACTTGGGTTATCCTGTAGTCAGACGATCCCGCAGTCGGCCTGAATTCCAAAGTCTTGGTCCGGCGTCCGTGCGCCAGGGGTATATAAGAGGCATCCGACGCCATTTTCTTCAGTCTTTCTTGCCGCGGGGTGCCCAAAGCAGAAGCAGTTCATAAGTGCCGGTCGGCCAACACCTGAGATTTTCGAATTGAATTTCAGTCCGAAGTCTTCAAAGCCAAGTACCCCGTTGGGGAACCTTTTCTTGCTTCAGTCCTATGTCAGAAAAAGTTAACAATTGCATTTCTTATGGGAAGCAAATACCTCATAAGGACTTTCATTCTTATTGTATACCTTGCCTAGGCCCAGACCATGACGTCACTGGTTGTCAGTTTTGTGCTAGGTTCAATAAGCGAACTATAAAGCGACGCTTTGATTTCGCACGACACTACTTCGGGTAGGAAATTTAACTACACTATGCCGTCGGAGCAAACTACTACCGGCGTGCATAAAAAATGCAAAGATAAAGACAGGCAGCCTAGATCCAAGCCAGACTCCGAGGCGCCTACGCAGCCCCTGACGACTGCAGAACTGGAACCCCAAACCGCTTCGGATTCTCAAGCAGAGAGTTCTAGGCCGACGCAGCCATTTTCTTTAGGCCCTATCGACAACATTGCAGAAGGAGAAGCCGGTGCTGCGGAAACACCTTTGGTTACAGAAGGTGTCTTCAGACAGACTACTCTCACCATAAAATCTTATGCCAAGCCTAAGAATCCTCTAAAACCAAAAAAGACTGCACATCAGTCTCCAGTTCAAGGCCCCATGCCTAAGAAACAGATGCTTAAAATGGCTGAAGATTTGATTTCTTTAATCAGGGGTTCCCAACCCCCCCCCCAGACAAAAGGCCTAGACAAGAGGAGGATTATGCCTCCTCTGATCAAGTGCCCATTTCCTCAGGCTCCTCTGAGGAACAGGATTACTCCTTTCCCCCTTATGAAGATTCTGATGCTGAAGATTCCATTCCCTCAGCTTCTCCCCCTGAAGACTATTCCTTTGGGGAAACCTTACATACCATGAGGGAACATTTCCACTGGGAAGGTCAGGACTACTCAGACTCAAAGAAAAGGCTCCGAGAGTTTCTTTTACTCCCCCAGCACAGACCACTTGCTATCCCTCCAGTTTTAGACATTGTGGATGATGTTTACTTAGAATCTAGTCTAAATCCAGATTCTCTGCCTCCTGCTCCAGCCAAACTAGACAGATATTATAGAGTGCCTGACTCACAAATTCCTTTACAAAAGCCCTGTTGCTGACCCAGAGACAATCTCCCAGGGTCCCAAAGGGGCTAAGGCTTCTATGGCTAAAAATCCTGTACCCTCTGAAAGGGACTCCAGAGCACTAGATAGGTGGGGGAAGAAGGTTTACACCTTAGCTACTCTAGCCATGAGCGCACTAAATTGTCAATTTCACATGCTGAAATACCAGCAATTCCTAATGTCTCAAATAAAACAAAAGATGAGCACGCACCCTCAACAGTCTGAATTCAAAGAAATGCAGGATCTGATGCATGCAGCTGAACAGGTGGGCAAACGTACTTAACAATGTGTATTTGATTCCTTGGAAACTTCCTGTAGAGCAGCTGTTACTGGGTGTGTTATACATAGGCATGCTTGGTTAAAGGAACAAACTCTGCCTGATCATGTTAAAGCAAAGTTACTAGATGCACCCTTACAGCAGGATGTCTTATTTGGGGTTAAAGCAGAAGAGGTTTTAAAGAAAATGGAGGATAAGGCAAAATCTATGCAGATGGTCTAAGATTTCTTACAGGTACAACCCCCGCGTTTCAGCAGAAATTGGCCAGCAAAAAATTGGTCCTTTCCAACTTCTGACAGACCACAGAGGGGGAAATACAGACGCCCAAGGGGCAGAGGACAAGCACAAATCTCTTACAAACCTCGCTAATGGGGCACTGTAACACAGAAGGGAGGAGAAGACAGGTCCCAAACTACTAGAAGACAAACACAATGACTTAAACCTCAAACTGCCATGCAAAAATCTCTTGGCAGCTCCCTTGGGAAGAAAATTAGCATTTTTTTATAGACAACTGGCGCATCGTCACAAAGGACAAATGGGTCCTAGACATTATCTCACAAGGATACAGATTCCATTTCCACACCTTGCCAAGGATAAAAGGAATGCCAAACTTGCCACAAAATCAATGGGCAGAGGCACAAAAAACAAATTACAGCTCTCATGGACATGAGAGCCATTCAACTGGTACCTACACAGGAGCAAGGCCAAGGATGTTACTCAAGGCTCTTTCTAGTCCCCAGAAAGGACAATGCTTTGAGACCCATTCTGGACCTTTCAATTCTAAACACCTTCTTGCAAGTACCCAAATTCAAGATGCTAATACTACAGCAGCTTCTTCCCATGTTGGGCAAGAAAGCTTGGCTAGTAATGTTGGACCTCAAGGAGGCATACCTGCATGTCCCTATCAGACAAAATTGCAGAAGATACCTCCGTTTCATTGCAGGTTCAACCCATTACCAATTCCCTGCACTGCCATTTGGCTTATCTATTGCACCCAGGGTCTTCACAAAATGCCTGGCACCAGTAATTGCATACTGCAGACAAAGAGGAATTCAAATATACCCATACCTGGATGACTGCCTCATCCAAGCAGAAAGCAAGGACATTCTCTTACATCTGGCTTTTGTAAAACACCTTCTAAGTTGCCTAGGGTACACAGTAAACGAAAAGAAATCAAAACTAGTGCCCTCACAAAATATGACATTCCTGGGTGCCAGCTTGAATACAACGGCCCAGATGGCTTATCTGACGCCAGCCAAACAACTACAACTAACTCAACTTCAAAATAATGGCAACAAAGACCCAACTCCCTGCAAGAAACATTATGCAGGCCTTGGGCTTCATGGCATCTTGCATACTACTAATACCATTTGTAAAACTGCATATGAGGAAATTACAATGGTACCTGAAAAGCGTATGGACTCAACACAGCCACAGCTTGGAAACAATGATACCTCTCATTCCCTGCCTTCAACAGGAGTTTCTATGGTGGTCGCAGGCATGTCACCTCAACACGGGTCAGCCTTTCACCTTACCCCCCAGCCAGGCAAACTATGACAACAGATGCATCGGACTATACCTGGGGGGCACACATGGCAGGACAGTGCGTTCAAGGCATATGGACTGCAGATCAAAGGAATCTGCACATCAATCAAAAAGAAATGCTAGCTGTACAGAATGCTCTGACAGCCTTCAAGGACCCTCTTACATCCAGGACAGCTTATAATAAGGACAGACAACACCACAGTAATGTGGTACATAAACAAACAAGGGGGTACACACTCCTACCCTCTATGCAGGCAAGCAATGACCTTGTGGACTACAGCACTGGCTTACCAAGTTCAATTACAAGCTCAATTCCTGCCAGGGAAAAAGAACACCTTGGCAGACGACCTAAGCAGAAACATAATGGATCCCCACGAGTGGAAACTGGATCCACAAGTATTTGCAAGGATAACTCAAAAATGGGGGCGCCCAGACATAGACCTGTTTGCCAACACCCAAAACTATCAGCTTTCAAAATTTTGCACAAGGACATTTCACCATCAAGCTTGGAAAGTGGACGCACTCTCATTCAGTTGGAAAATGCTGACAGTATATGCCTTTCCTCCATTGGCCCTTCTCACAAAGGTGCTGCTGAAAGTCAGAATGGAGAGACCTCGAATGATACTCATTGCCACTGACACTGGCCACACCAGCACTGGTACCCTCGAACATGGCCCAGGGCCCACCATGGATTTTACCACAAATTCCTCATCTACTCACATAGCAAGGCAGTCAGATTCTACACAGCCAGCTGAAAACCTTAAATTTGGCTGCATGGCAAATCACCTAAGCAACCAGCCAGCCCCTCTTTCACAAGCTGTTATGGATGTCATTCTGGAGGCCAGGAGACACAGCACCAGGAAAGCCTACTCAGACAAATGGAAAAGATTTTGCGCCTGGAACCAAGCTAAAGGCCAAAATACCCTCCAGCCGGACATGCCTCAGATTCGACAATATTTAACTGAGATGTTACACAAAGGACTTTCTTTTTCATCTATTAAAATCCACGCCTCAGCTATTTCAGCTCACTACAACACAGATCCTCCCTTATTTTCACATCCACTTCTAAGGCAGTATCTCAAAGGGGCAAAAAACATTAAGCCTCCCAGGAGAGCGCCAACACCAACTTGGGACCTAAATTTTGTTCTGGAAAAACTTACGCTGCCACCTTTTGAGCCAGCTTTCTCAGCGGACTTACAGTTTACATCATGGAAGACTGCCCTGCTGCTAGCAATTACTTCAGCAAGAAGAGTCTCAAGAGTTACAGGCACTAATGGCAGTAGAGCCTTTCCTCATTTTTCATCAAGACAGAGTTTCTCTACGAACTAACCCCTCCTTTATGCCAAAGGTGACATCCAGTGTGGCTCTAAATCAAACCAACCACTTATCCACCTTCTTTCCAAATCCACAGAACAAAGGAGAAAGACTCTTGCATTCCTTGGACATTCACAGGCAACTACGTTACTACTTGGATAAAACTAAGGCTTTCAGAAAATCTAACCAACTTTTTGTATCCTATGCTACAGCATCACAAGGAAAGGTTACAAATGGATAGGACATTGCATACGTTTTTGCTACAGACATCATGGAAAACCAGTTCCTGCTAGCATAAGGCCCCACTCCACCAGGGCAGCAGCTACATCTACAGCCTTCCTCAGGGGGGTGCCAACCAAGGATATTCTGGAAGCTGCAACTTGGAGTTCAATACACACCTTCACCAAACACTATCACTTACCACTTTAAGACTAGAGCTGGCTTCGCCACTGCAGTTTTGCAGGGCCTTCTAGCCTCCTCTAACCCTGTTTGACTCCACCTCCCATCCTTAGCTTTGGGATTCTACCCAAGTGTGATGACTGCAGCAGGGTAACACGATGAATATATTACAGTTTTGTACCTACCATAAATGTAGATGTTCGAGTGTATACCCTGCTGCAGTCCAGGTTACCCTCCCCTCCATCCCCTCTGACCTACCTAAAACCTTTCTATACCTTAAAATCTGGTACAACCTTTGTGGTGTATTTGCTTATAGCTGGGGGGATGTTTTGTTTGTGCTAAGCTTTTATTATTGGTACTATCTACTGACAATCTTTTGGGGGGGCACCTGACATCTGGGGCAAGAAAAACTGAAGAAAATAGCGTTGGATGCCTCTTGTATACCCCTGGCGCACTGACGTCAGGGAAGAAGCGACAGCAACCGACGCCAGACCAAGACTTTGGAATTCAGGCCAACTGCGGGACCGCCTGACAACAGGATAACCCAAGTGTGATGACTGCAGCAGGGTATACACTCTAACATCTACATTTATGGTAGGTACAAAACTGTACTTTACAAATATAAAAAGTGGAGTGAAATCTGTTAGTAGTAGGCTTAGAGCAAGAGCGAAATACTTACAGAATATACAAAAGATCTACAGAGTGGTGTGCAATCGTGCTCAGCAATGCACAACTGTATGCAACTGAGCATAACCATAAGCTACAGTAATGGAGTTGAACACAGGGACTTGGGTTCAAGAAATGGCACCACCTCTAAGTTTATTTTTTGCAAACAGAACCAGATGGTACAAATTCTTGAACCTATCGAAAATAATTCAACACTGCACTTCAACACTGCTCACTATGCAGCACTTCCCAGGTGTAATAGATTCTGGTTTGAAGTTAAAGCCAAGTACAGCAATAAATTCCCAAACACAGAATTTAAGCAAACAAACAAGAGCACAAAGGCCAATAACACTGCTGTTGTAGTCCAGCAGCAGCAGTAGCCCCTTCTTTCACCAGGAAATTGCTTGTTGAACCAGTTGTGTCTTTCGGCTTTTCCTGGTTAGGGGTCGCCACAGCAGAACTCCGGTCCGCTAATGATTGGCAGTAGATTTTTACGTGCCGAGTTACCAGCCCTGACACAACCTTCAACCAAGGTACACCCATTCATGCATGTCTCCACACAGAAGACGGTCTAGCTGAGAATCGAACAGGAAGTTTTACTGTGAGGCGACAATGCTACCGCAGCACCACCACCGCAGTTATATCTGCAAAAAAAAAAAAAAAAAAAATCACAACTGCACAAAAGTTACAGCACTTAAACACCTCTGACACACTAATTAGAAGGAAAAATCAGAATACTGGGAAAGAAAAAGTTGTTGCGTCTTTCGGCTTTTCCCGGTTAGGGATCGCCACAGCGGAACTCCGGTCCGCTAATGATTGGCAGTAGATTTTTACGTGCCGAGTTGCCAGCCCTGACGCACAACCTTCAACGAAGGTACACCCATTCACGCATGTCTCCACACAGAAGACACTCTAGCTGAGAATCGAACAGGACAACGTCTCACTGTGAGGCGACAATGCTACCACAGCACCACCACCACAGTACACTGGGAAAGTAATGAAAATAATTCTGAACTACTGCAATATGCAAGATATGAAGCGGTACATCAACATTTTGAAAAAAAAAAATCATCCACCATTGCCCCTTTCTACAAAGGGTGAACAATAACCAGTCAATAAGAAAAATAAATTTACCAGAAGCTTGCATTCGTAAATTCTCCTGTAGTCAGCAACTGATGTAATTTAGACTGATGCATACGTACCAATACACTGACAGAATTAGAAGTGATGTACTCACCATAACGTTCCATCTGAGTAGGTACTTCATTTGTCTGCAACCTGTGGGTCTCGGATCCGACCGGCAGCTTTCCAAGCTTCAAGATCCGAGCTCCTAGCTCCTCCCCTCTACCCATAATCCCCTGTCACCACCACACTACCTCAGATCGGTTTTGCTGTATCACCTGATAAACCTGTACAATAAAACAGGTTCAGTTATTCTCAATCAGATATGATTCTAGAAACCAGATACAGGTTAGGGGGATGGTTGCAGACAAATGAAGTACCTACTCAGATGGAACATTATGGTGAGTACATAACTTCTAAATCTGAAGTAGCTACTTCATTTGTTCTGCAACCTGTGGGACAGAGTCCCCAGCTACCTAAACAAAGAACCTGGGTGGCCTATGGAAGAATATTTCGAAGCACCGCGGAGCCAAAGGACGCCCTGCTTCTAGATATCATGTCCAGCTTATAATGAGAAATAAACGTATGAGAAGACCAGGTGGCTGCTGAACATATGTCGTCCAATGGCATCCTGGACCAGAAGGCTGCAGAAGTTGCGATGGACCATGTGGAATGTGCACAAATTTTTAATTGAGTTGTTTTGCCCGATGCCTTGTAAGCCTGAGAAATACATTGACAAATCCAATTAGCCAGTGTCACTTTGGAGACTAAGGACACGAACAGTTGATCAGCCTTACGAACGTCTTTGGTCCTGTGCAGGTAAAAACGCAACTGTCTATGTACATCTAGTGTATGCAACATGTATTCTCCCTTATTTTGAAAATTCTTGAAAAACACTGGCAGATTGATAGTCTGAATGACATTTGCCACAGATGCCACTTTTGGTAAAAAGGACGGGTTAGTCCCGAGAGACACTCTGTCATTGTGAAAAATAAGGTAGGGAGGTTTCATACACAAAGCTTGGAGCTCTGAAACCCATTTAGCAGAAGTTATGGCTACCAAGAATGCTGTTTTCCAGGACAGAAATTTAAGAGGTACAGAAGCTGCAGGCTCAAAAGGAGGTTTCGTTAAGGCTTGCAGAACAAAGGTTAAGTCCCAAGGGGGAGTCACGGATTTCACAGGTGGCTTGAGAAGAAAAACGCCACGCAAGAATGTCTTACACAATTTTGTAGACGCTAAGGACCCTAACCTGTCTCCCACATGAAAATGCGATATTGCTGCCAACTGTACTTTCACCGTTGATGCACTGGCCCCTTGTTGAAATATCATGGACAAAAAATCCAAGACTGTAGGAATCGGAACAGTAAAAGGGTTGAGACCCTGGCTGTTAGCCCAAATAGAAAATCGTTTCCACTTGCTATAGATTTTCCTGGTGGATGGTTTATGAGCCGCTACCAGAATGGTTTTCACTGGTGACGAGATGCCGGGAGTCCTTGCCATTAGTGGAACTGGATCAACCAAGCCGCGAGCTTGAGATTTACCAGGTTCGGTGTTGGGCACCCTGCTGGGTGCGAGATCAGATCTGGAATGGGATCCAGGATTAAAGGGGAGGAGAGACTGTGAGACCGCAGGTATGGAAACCAGATTTGACAAGGCCAGAATGGGGCTATGAGGATAATTTTGCTCCCCAACCGTGCGGCTTTCTGAATGAACTTCGCCATGAGCGGAAGCGGGGGATAAGCATACAGTAGACCGGGAGGCCAAGCATGAATCAGAGCATCTCTGGGGCTCTCCTCTTCTGAGGGAAGAATTGCGAAGAACTCGCTGCATTTTGTGTTTTGGGGAGTAGCAAAGAGATCGCAACGAGGCCAACCCCACTTGTGGAAAATTAGAAGTTATGTACCTACCATAACGTTCCATGTTAGTTGTCTTCTCTCGCCTTCTTTCTTGCTGGATGGGTTCGGAGCCGATCCTTGGCTCCGACTCGGCACTTGCTTTAGCTCGAGAACTCCTTTTACCAGCTCGAGGCAACCCTATATCCCATGATGCAAGGCGGAACTACCTCAGATCTCGTTTGGCAGCTAACTTACCCTGCTAAAGACTATCCTAACAGAATTAGGAACAATGGTTCCTAAAAGAAATCCTCATAACAACGTACCGGAGGAAACAATCTAATAGGAACTCTCCAAGATCTGTCCAGGCCAGGGGGAAGGAGGGAGGGACGCAAGAAGGCGAGAGAAGACAACTAACATGGAACGTTATGGTAGGTACATAACTTCTAAATGTTAAGTTGTCAATCTCGCCTTCATTCTTGCTGGATGGGACCGCGTCCCTAGCATCTGTATCCCGGGTGGCTCAATGGAACAGACTCTTGAGAACTGTGGAATCAAAACTGGCCCTATCTCTGGAGGCCAAATCAAACTTGTAATGAGAGACAAAGGTATGAGGCGTGGCCCAAGTAGCCGCTGCACAAATGGTATCAATGGGTAGTCTATCCTGAAAGGCTGCAGAAGTGGATAGACTCCTGGTCGAGTGTGCTTTTGGCTTAGAAGATAGTTGTTTGCCTCTGAGAGAGTACACATAGGAAATGGTGGAAGTCAACCATCTGGATAAGGTCACTTTAGAAACTGGAAGACCTATCCTGTTTTCTGCATAGGAAACAAACAATTGGTCCGATTTTCTAATTTGTTTAGTTCTATGCAAGTAGTACCTGAGCTGACGATGGACATCCAAAAAATGCAGTTTCTGTTCAGCTCTGTCGGAATAGTTAGGGAAAAAGACTGGTAGATCTATAAATTGGTTAATATTGGTTTGAGATACAACCTTGGGGAGAAAGGAAGGGTTAGTTCTTAACAATACCCTGTCCTTATGAAAAACCAAATAAGGTGAACGAATGCAGAGAGCTTGAATCTCGGAAACCCTTCTTGCAGAAGTGACAGCCAGTAAAAATATAGTTTTCCACGTCAATAACTTCAAAGAACATGAAGCAGACGGTTCGAAGGGAGGTAGTATCAAGGATGCCAACATTAAGTTTAGATCCCATTGCGGAGGAGGATGCTTTATAGGTGGTTTTAGGAGAAAAACTCCTCTCAAAAAGGCCTTGCATAATCTATGAGACATAATGTTATTGTCATGCAAGCCAACATGATACTTGGAAATAGCAGCCAGTTGTACTTTGACTGTAGATGACGAGGATCCTGAATGAAAAACCTCCACCAGGAAATCTAAAACAGAATGTATGGGAGCAGTAAAAGGATCAATATTTCTGGAGTTTGCCCAAATCGAAAAACGTCGCCACTTGCTAGCATAAATAGTCCTAGTGGACGACTTCAAAGAAGACACTAAAATGTCTCTGAGTCAGAAATCATTGGTAGCCTGGCTAGGGAAGGAAGTGGAGCAACCAAGCAGTGAGGTTGAGAGAATGAATGGCCCGGTGCTGCTGACCCGACTGGTGGATCAAAAGATCCGGAACTGGGTCCAGATGCCAGGGCTGCACCAGAAGGTGACTATGCAGAGACGGAAACCAAATTTGTCGAGGCCAATATGGAGCAATGAGGATCAATTTGGCTCTCAAAACGGTGGCTTTCTGAATGACTTGTGGAATCAAGGGAAAGGGAGGAAAAGCATAAAGAAAGTCCCCAAGGCCAATCCTGGGTTAGAGAGTCTCTCAGGGGTTGACCTGGAAGGGGAAATAGAGTGAAATAGTCTGGGCACTTGTTGTTTTGAGGGGTAGCGAAAAGATCGCAACAAGGAGTGCCCCACTTCAGAAAAATCTGATCCACTACAGATTGATTGAGAGACCACTCGTGAGGCATCAGAATAGATCTGCTCAGCCTGTCCGCCAATAGGTTGGACCTGCCGGGGATGTGCGTTGCTATCAGAAACCACTGAGAAGAGATGGCCCATTGCCAAAGTCTGAGAGCTTCTCGACATAACGGATAGGACCTGGTTCCGCCCTGTTTGTTGATGTACCAGACCACGGACATGTTGTCCGTTTGTACTGCAATAGTCCCCGTGGGAAGAAAGTCGTCGAGGGCTTGCAACGTTAAAAGCACTGCTCTCATCTCCAGGACATTTATGTGCAGATGGTATTCTATGGGTTGCCACGTCCCGTGGACCATCCTGCCCTGATAATGCCCCCCCCACCCGCTCAGAGAGGCATCCGTAGTGAGTGTGGCAACTGTAGGAGGTATAATAAAAGGTCCGCCCTGATGAAGAAGTGGGTAAGATATCCACCAGCCCAGATGAGCCCTGCACGACTGTGTGACTAAGATTTCGTGTCTCATCGGAAGATTGTGGTACGACCACTGCGTGAATAACATCCACTGCAGGAGACGCATGTGGAAGCGAGCCAGTGGTAGAAGAACAATGGCTGCAGCCATAAGACCTAGAACCTTCAGGACAAATCTGGCTTTGATCTTGTTGCTTTGTAACAGAAGCCGAACAAATTTTTGGATGTCCAGAATTCTTTGATCTGTTAGTCTGGCTAACATTTTGACGGTGTTTAATTCTGCGCCTATAAAGGTGATAGATTGGCAAGGCAGCAGAGAAGATTTTTCAAAATTTACTGAAATTCCCAATTTCCTGCAAAGCTGTAGGGTGTAGTCTCTGGACTGAAGAAGCTGACACTTGGTGGTGGCGGAGAGGAGCCAGTCGTCCAAATAAGGAAACACCTGGAATCCTAGACGCCTCAGGTGAGCTGTGACCACTGCCATGCATTTGGTAAACACTCTGGGGCTGAAGTGAGGCCAAAGGGCAGTGCTCTGAATTGGCAATGACTGGTCCCTAGCCGAAGCGGAGAAACCTTCTGGAGCGTCTGTGAATCTTTATGTGATAGTACGCATCCTGAAGGTCTATAGAGCACATCCAGTTGTCCTTGCCCAGAAAGGGCAGAATGGACTGAAGCGTGACCATCCGAATCTTGCCTTCTTGACAAATCTGTTCAGATTGCTTAGGTCTAATATTGGTCTCCAATCTCCCGTCCTTTGGGGACCAAAAAGAATCTTGAGTAGACGCCGGATCCTACTTGGTCTGTCGGCACTGTCTGGACGGCTCTTTTTTCTAGGAGTTTTGAAACCTCCTGTTCTGCCAAATCCCTTTGACCGGGTGAGATGTCTGGAAGGGATTGTAGAGGTACGGGAAACCTTTCGAAGGGGATCTTGTAACCCTCGGATATAATCGACTGTACCCACTTCTCTTGGGATAGGGATTGCCAGGCTACTGGGTACAGTGAAATCCTTACCCCGACTGCCTCCAAGGGTGGACAGTCGGGCAACACCTCAGGGATGCTGAAAAGGCTTCTCAGGAAGAGACTCCCTGTTGCCCTGGTTCTGAGGAGCCCCCTGCCACTAGGGCGGCGTCTAGTATTGTTACCCCTCTGCCTCTGGGGGTAAACTGACCACGGTGTCCGTGTAGCTCCTTGGGCTTTACGGAACCACATCTTCCCCCCCTTCTGACCCTTGGGATATGGTCTAGAAGGAGTGGAAAATTGGACTCCAACGGCAGAAAGAGTTTTACCGTCCTGCTCACACCTGGTCAAGGTATCCTTCACCTGAGGTCCGAACAAAGCTGAACCATCAAATGGGGTATTAGTGAAGGACGCCTTAAAGGGGTCCGCAAAATTACACAGCCGCATCCAGGCTTGGCGTCTAAGAGCAACTCCTGTGCCTGCGGCCCTGCTCGCTCCATCGGCCGCATAAGATATGAGCCGCATGGAGGAGTTAGATATGGAATTCAGGATAGCAAGCTGTGAGGCAATCTTTTCCTGAGCCCCAGTAGCAGAAGGATCCTGGACTACTTCACCCAGTTCTTTGAGAATATCTCGTTGAAGCCTGGTGAAGTGACAAAGATAATTCAGCGAACGCATAGCAAAGGTCGCTGAAGAAAACATCCGCTTTCCATACCTGTCCATGGTCCTAGAATCCTTGTTAGGAGGATGGACAGGTACTGAAGGATCCGCCAGTTCCTTCTTAGTGGCCGCCGCCACCACCATAGCATCCACAGAGACACCTTTGGAAAGGAACTGTTTATCTGAAGGGGCCGTAATGAATTTGGATGGTCTTCTGGGGACAGGTTCCACAGAATCTGGAGCCGCCCACGCCTTCCGAGTCACTACCTGCATAAGTGGGTCGAAAGGCGGAGACACCCAGGAGGTGGAGGGTCGGGATCCAAAAGCCTCGGAGGATGAGCTTATTCCTCCTTTCCTGCAGGACTCTCTGGCTAAAAGCACGACACAAAGCACAGGAGTCCTGCAGGTGCAAAGGCCCCAGGCAATAAACACAAGAAGTGTGACCGTCTGTCAGAGACATTTTCTGACAGCACTGGTCACACTTCTTGAAGCCTGAGACCTTGCCTTCCTTTGACATCCTAGGAGGATGGAAACACAAACAATCCCAACAAACACACAAATTAATCCCTTACACAAACACACAGGAAGGGAATAACCAATGGGGAATTAGGCCTGACTAAAAAACTTTAGATTAAAGATTATAAAAAGTTTGAAAACAAGGGAATAGGGTGGGCTGTAACTAACTACAGACTAAACTAACACTAAAAGGGAAAAATAAACCCCTAACTAATCTTTTTCTTATTTCACAAAGAAAAACTTACCTCAGCTGGCAAAGGAGACCTCTTTCGCTAAGCGGCAAACGAGATCTGAGGTAGTTCCGCCTTGCATCATGGGATATAGGGTTGCCTCGAGCTGGTAAAAGGAGTTCTCGAGCTAAAGCAAGTGCCGAGTCGGAGCCGAGGATCGGCTCCGAACCCATCCAGCAAGAATGAAGGCGAGATTGACAACTTAACATTCTCCTTCGCAACTTTCGGATTGAGAGAGACCACTCGTAAGGACTGAGAATTACTCGACTCAATTTGTCCGCCAGGATGTTGGATCGTCCCGGAATGTGCATTGCTATCAGAAAGAGGTTGGTGGGTATCGCCCATTCCCAAACTCTCATGGCTTCTCGACAAAGAGGGTAGGATCTAGTTCCCCCTTGTTTGTTTATGTACCAGACCACTGACATATTGTCTGTCTGTATTGCAATCGTTCCTAGAGGTAGAAGGTCTTTGAGGGCCTGCAACGCTAGAAGCACCGCCCTCATCTCCAGAACATTTATGTGCAAGGCGGTCTCCAACAAGGTCCACGTACCTTGGATGGTTCTGCCCAAACAATGCCCCCCCCCACCTTAGGCGAGAAGCATCCGTGGTTAACGTGGCCTGGGGAGGGGGAAGCACAAAAGGTCTCCCTTGCCAGAGTTCTGGGGAGTGAAGCCACCAAAGGAGGGATTCCCTGCAAACCCTGCTCAGGGGGATGGGAGTATTCAATGGATGGTGTAACAGTGACCATTGAACTTGGAGTGTCCACTGTAATATACGCATCCTTAGGCGAGCATGGAGAGAGAGGCCGATAGCCGCTGCCATCGAGCCTAGTGCTCTCAGGAATAACTCCGCCGGCGGAGCTTTCATGCGAAGAAGAGACAAAACTTGAAGTGAGAGGCTGGACAGCCTGTCCGAAGTCAAGAAGGCCCGAGAAGATCGGGAGTCTAGTCTGGCTCCTATGAAATCTACTACTTGCACAGGATGAAGAAAAGACTTCGGTATGTTGACTGAAATGCCCAAACTGTTGGCAAGAGACAGAACATAGTCCCTCGCGATACAAAGTTGATGACTGTTGGTTGCTGTGAGGAGCCAGTCGTCTAGGTACGGAAAGACCCTTATGCCCTGAAGCCTCAGGTGGGCCGCAACCACTGCCATGACTTTGGTGAACACCCTGGGGGATGAGGTGAGTCCGAACGGAAGGACCCTGAACTGGTAATGACTGGCCCCTAGCCAGAAGCGGAGGAACCTCCTGGACCGTATGTCCATTAGAATGTGGTAGTACGCGTCCTTGAGGTCTATCGAGCACATCCAGACGTTCTCCTGCATTAAGGGGAGAATAGATTGTAGAGTGACCATCCGGAACTTTTCTTTGGGGACAAACATGTTCAGAGCGGACAAGTCTAGAATGGGCCTGAGGTCCCCCGTCTTTTTTGGCACCAAAAAGAACCTTGGGTAGTAGCCCGATCCGGATTTGTCTGGGGGGACCCGCTGGATGGCTCTTTTCTAACAAATTTGAAATCTCTACGATCGCCGCCTCTCTTTGATTGGGTGGGACATTGGGGAGGTGACCACCTGAGGGAGGACGAAATAGGAAGGGAATATTGTAGCCTCTGGATATAATTCGGAGCACCCATCGATCTTTCGTGATGGACTCACACATTGACAGGTGCTTCGTTAAACGCCCCTCGACTGCCTCCAGAGCTAGACAGTCGGGTAAGCCCTCAGGGCTGCTGCGCGGGTCTCTCGGAGAAAGGTTCCCTAGACCCGAAGTTACGCGGTCCCCCCTCTGCCTCTGGGCCAGCGTCCACCCTGCCCCCCTCTGCCTCTGGAGGGCGCGGAGTCCGAAGCTGGATAGGATTGCCGAGACTTACGGAACCACAGCTTCTTTTGCCCTCTCTGCTTCCTTGAGAAGGAACGTTGGGGGCTCGAGAAGCGGACTCTGACAGCAGACAGCGTCTTCCCGTCCTTCTCGCTTTGGACTAGTGTATCGTGGACGGTCTTTACAAAAAGCGAAGAGCCGAAGGGTGCGTTCACGAAGGACACCTTGAAAGGTTCCGTGAAATTACAAAGGCGGAGCCAGGCATGGCGTCGCAAGACAACACCTGCCCCGCTGGCCCTTGCGGCTCCCTCCGTAGCATAAGACAGTAGCCGCATGGACGTATTTGAGATGGAATTGAGTGGCCATACGAGTCGAGAACACGGTCTTGTCCTCGACCGACATGGACTCTGGTGGAGCTGCAGCGTATTCCTTAATCAAATCCCGTTGCAGCCTGATGACATGCGCCATATAATTCAGCGCCCTCACAGAGAAGGTTGCTGAAGCAAAGGTCCGCTTCCCTATATGGTCCAGCGCCCGAGACTCCTTGTCCGGCGGGTGGACCGTGGAGCTCTCCTGGGAGAGTTCTCTCTTAGTGGCAGCAGCCACCAACATGGCATCAACTGGAGACCCTTTAGCCCAAGCCTGCCCATCTGAAGGGGGGCTAAGGATTTTATCCGGCCGGCGTGGGATAGGCTCCACGGTGTCGGGCTCCTTCCAAGCCCTGGTAGTCAGGAGGTCTACCAGGGGATCTGCTGGTGGGGACACCCAGGAGGTAGATGGGCCCGCTTCAAACGCCTCCAGGAATATGGACTCATCCGAGGAAGGTTTTTGGGCAGACCCCCCCCCCCAATACGCAACATTTCAATGATGTCTCCGAAGGAGACATCCTCGGGGGGTGACCTTGGGGAACCTTTCCCTTTCCTCCAAGTCCGTATCTGTCGTGACAGACTCGGGGGAGTCCATGTGCCTCCTTTTACACGTCCGTTTACGAGGTACCTCTTCTGCGGGACTATCAGAAGAGGGCTCGTCAACGGCCTCTTGTTCCTCCGAGGGAACCAACTGGAGGGTCTGAGCAGGCTGTCCCGATGGAAGGATGATGGAAGGTTGACCCGTATGCAGTGAGGGAGCGGAAGGATCCAAAGCCAGGGTCGGGGACCTGGAAGACCTCGACAGTACCCTCTCCACTACCTCGAACGCCAAGGGAGAACTACTCTCTTCCAGCCCCGAGAGCAGTCTCCTCGGCTCCGAGATCGGGGTCGGAGCCGAAGCCGTCTGATCCGAGAGGGAGGTGCTCTCCAACATAGGAGGCATCGAAGAGGCACCCGCTCCCATGGATCCGACGCCCAGCCCACGGCCCTGAGAACTCGGATCCAAGATGCTCGAGGGTATGGCCGGCGTCGAGAAGGCTTGGGCCACCGGCGCCGACAAAACCCCGGCTCCGAAAGGGCCTGGATCCGAAGACTCCAAAACCCGGATCCAGGTTGAAGAAGGAGAAATCGGGGCAAATATTGAAGCTGCACTCCCCCCCCTGTGTGGGGGAGGGGAGGCAGGCAAGAGCACCCCCATCAGTATTTGGGTCTGCAGAAACCGACACATCATCCTGTCTATATCGGCGCCGGAGAGAGACCTAGTAGATCTAGAGGAGGTCGTAGAGGCAGGCCTGGAAGGCCGCCTTGACGACCTCGAGGGTGTTCGGAGCTCCTCCTCCGGCGAGAATCAAGAGGATCGGAGCAGAGAAGGAGAAGATCCGGACACCCTCGGGGGCAATTTAGCAGTCTTCGATGGCAGAGCCGAGGGGTGAGGCTCGGCTCGCCTCTTATGTCGGTGTTTCTCCCTGTGCTTTTCCCTAGAAGGAGAAGACTGAACTTCCCTCGTACTCAAGGCAACAGTGGAGGGGTTGAGTCCCAGCCTGAGTCGAGGGAGTCAAGGGTGCCAAAGCTACCTGGGCAGCCTGCACCTTAGAGGGAGAGGAGGAAGAGGCCTCCTCTGGGGGAAGCAATCCCACCAGAATAAGCCTGTTCCTCCTGTCCCTCACAGCCCGGGGGTTGAAGGCTACGCAAACCTGGCAGTCTGAAGACAAATGGGCAACCCCCAGGCATATAACGCACTGAGTGTGGCCATCAGCTGGGGAAAGCTTATGGCCACACCCAGTGCACTTAGAAAAAAAAGCCTTATGGCCTTCGGCCATTTTACTAACACACGCACTCACACGCCCGAACACCTAGGGGAGGGTTAACTAAACACCAAAGCTCCAATCCCGAAAATAAAAAAGGGCAGAGAAACACTCTCTCAACACATACACTTTTTAATTAGTCGAAATTTAAGAAAAAAATCACTTCCCTGCTACTAAAGCTCAGGAGCTCTTCTCAAGTTGCTTGTGATCAAGCCGCGGCAAAAACAATCTGAGGTAGTGTGGTGGTGACAGGGGATTATGGGTAGAGGGGAGGAGCTAGGAGCTCGGATCTTGAAGCTTGGAAAGCTGTCGGTCAGATCCGAGGTCGGATCAGAGACCCACAGGTTGCAGAACAAATGAAGTAGCTACTTCAGATGTCCTAATCTACTACTTCACAGATTAACACATCTGTGGTGTGGAATGTTCATTCTATTAGCCTAGCACATCTTGCATTTCAAAGCATTTTCTGAAAAAATTAACTTAAGCATTTGTTTATCCAAGTATTTTGTGAACAATAAATGCTATCAAGACAGTACAAATGGCAATGTTATCAGTAAGAAGTTTTCTTTACAGCGATAATACTTAATGCATTCATAGTTTTTCCATAAATGCTACAATATAATGTACACAAACCCAAAACTATATTTTTCCTACACCTTCACATATTGTTATATCTTGGAAACTGGAATCTTTCACATGACAAGAAATTACTGAGCGCATGCTGAGATACTTACAGAAATAAATAAGGAAACCTCTGTAAAAAAAACTTCTCCAAAGCCAACTTCATGCTACTTACGTCAGAAGTGACAAACTTCATGGCACCCATGCAGACGGGAGCTGAAAGTTCGACTGCTGAATCCTACACTAAGGCACTGTATGAGCACATCCACTCGTGCATGAATCGTGCCATCCCAAATAGAACCAAGACGCTCTCCTCCAAAAAAAGGAATACAATCTAGTGGTTGTTGTGTCTTTCGGCTTTTCCCGGTTAGGGGTCGCCACAGCGGAACTCCAGTCCGCTAATGGCTGGCAGTAGATTTTTACGTGCAGAGTTGCTGGCCCTGACGCACAACCTTCAACGAAGGTACGCTCATTCACGCACGTCTCCACACAGAAGACGCTTTAGCTGAGAATCGAACAGGACAACGTCTTACTGTGAGGCGACAGTGGTCCCATGCCATAAACAAACTATACAACAGAAGGAAGAAACTGTTGCAGAAGAGGAAAATCACAGGATACAAAAAACTCCCTTACCAGCCTCAGTAACGAGCTGAAATCCCTCATAAAATCCTCCAAATCTACTTTCGAAAATAAAATTGCCAAAGATTCCAAAGACACCCACAAAGCATTCTACAGTTATGTCCAGAATCTAAATGACAATGCTAAAATCTGCTCTGAGCTACAACAGAATGGCATTAAATATACTGACCCCAAGGATATTGCCAATATCATGGCAGATCGATTTAGAGCCAACTTCACCCCCCTCTCACCCCCTAAAGGGCCCATCTCAATACCAAAAGATTGCCAAATTCCGGTAATCAGGGCCACACAGGTAGAAACTGCACTCTCCAAAGCTAAGAATACAGCATCCATGGGACCAAATGGCATCCTGGGCTGTGTACTACATGAACTACAAAATGAACTGGCACCTCACCTAAGTGTCATGTTTAATCATAGCCTCACCTCAGGCTTTGTGCCCACTGAGTGGCGCACAGCTACAGTTATCCCACTCCACAAGGGGGGATCCACCTTTAATCCCGGGAACTACCGTCCCCATCAGTCTGACGAGCCTGATCTGCAAGGGCATGGAACGCATCATCATGGAACTTATAAACAAAGACATTGGCAACCTTCAGACACTGGACCCCACCCAGTTTGGGTTTGTGAAGGGCCGATCTTGTCTCCTGAACCTGATGACTTCTTTGAATCAGTCTCCAGAGCTGTGGACAAGGGTAAGGTGGTCCACACAGCCTATCTGGACATCGCCCAAAGCCTTCGACACCCTCCCCCACTCTGGAATCATAGATAAACCTACTAAGCAAGGCATAAATCCCTACGTCACTCGATGGGTTGCCAACTGGCTTACTGACAGAATACAGACTGTAAAAGTAGCAGACTCCAAATCCAGCTCCAGACAAGTGATAAGTGGAGTACCTCAGGGTTCAGTCCTGGGACCTCTCTTGTTTAGCATCTACTTCTCTGAAGTACAGGCCAACACTAAGGGATGCCGGCTAACAAAGTTTGCAGATAACTGCAAACTGGGAACCATTACTGAATCCCCAAATGACGTGGATACACTACAAAAGGGCCTTACAGAAACAGATGCTTGGTGCCAGAGCCATGGGCTCAAGCTTAATGCCAAGAAATGTATAGTCATCCCCTTTGGGAAAAAAACATGTAACCATGAATTACCACATAGATGGCAGTACACTAAACACCAAAAGTGCGATGAGAGACTTAGCGACACAGGTGGACAGTGGTCTCACCTTCGATAACCACATCACCACAGCAGTCAGGAAATCCTTCTGTGTGGCACACCTCATCACTAAGGGCTTTTAATCCAGAAAAAAGGAAGTCTTTGTCCCACTGTACTCATCCCTCAGACCCATTATACAGTACAACGCCCCATTTGGTGTATACCTCACAAGACATCTGCAGCAGCTGGAAAGGCAGCAGAAATACCTTACTAAAAGAATCACAGGCCTAAAGCAGATGCCCTATGCTGACAGTCTAAAAAAAACTCCAGCTGTACTCTGTGGCATCTCGTCTATTCAGAGGCGATCTCTGCTTAACATACATGCAATGTCAAACCCTGAGCTGTTGGACATGCTCCACTTAAAGAAATCCCAATCCTTCAGAGCCACACGCTCCAGGGATCTAAACCTGGTCATCACAATGAACAAAACATGACGGAGGGGATAGGTTCCTGACCTAGAGACTCCCATACTCTGGAAAAGACTGCCCATACATGTCAAGCAAAGCCCCTCCTTGGCCCTCTTCAAAAGGAACCTTGACGATTGGATGGGAGATAGGAAATTCACCCTAGGGATCACGTCAGTCACCCTGCTAGACAGGGGTCCAGGGAAGTAAATATTGTGGTAAGAAATATCCAGGGAATTGTTTGGCTAGGCTTGTATAGGCCCTAGGGCCAATAGCCTAGTACCAACCTATGAACCTATAAGCAAACAATGTTTAGTTCTATAATTAGAGATATAAGTAACACCGAATATCTCTCCAAAATGTGTAACTTACAGTGCAAATATCAAAGCTAGTTTTCTTCAACAACATCTAAGGTTTCACCTCATGTCATGCAGCATTTTGCAAGTCACTTGCTTTTTTGAAGTACATATGGAAATATTGTTTATTTTCATAGCAAATAACTAGCAAAAACTCAAGTACAGTGTGATATAAATGGACATCAACAATGACATTTCCTGTCTCCCACCATGGCATATCTCTAACATGTAGTGCTCGCCATTATGAAACTATGAATAGTAAGCAATAAAGAGCAATCAATTTCTGTACTACAGGACATCGTAGACTAAATCTTAGTATAATTTTGTTAACTCTTTGCCCTTTCTAATACTGTCTGTTATTAGATGGCAAGTCACTAAGTTAAAGAAGGCAGACTAAAACAAATATCTGGATGAAATAAGGAACTATGGGTGCGAACTGAAAGTATACAAGAAGGCATGGGCTTGAGTCAATTAAGACCAACTAAACATTACATTATGATGTGAACAGCTGTATCAACCAACATGGGACTAAATGGACAAGCACTGCAATGCATCTTCTATATTAGAAACCTACCTAAACATGAGCAACACAAGTACACTCAAAATGGTACTGGCATCTTCTTTCACACTTTACCACAGGCTGAAAATTCCTGAGCTACCTCAGGCACAAGACTGAAAAGTTTTTGCATACCCTAAAACCTAGCTACTGATGCACTAAAACTGCTGTACATCGATATGCTAAGTCAGAATCTTTCAGAGGTGTATACTATTACAGAGAGATCATAGATTAAAATACAGACATATCTTATAGCCCATATAAGCTTTAAATCCCAAGCACAACTTTTGGGAACCTGCGTTCAAGGAGGCAAGCCTCTTGCACTCCTGTTACTTTTTAAATAGTTATTCAGAAGTTGCCTTCTTCAGGTACAAGTGTAATAATAGGGTTTTTATAAGCTTATTAATGTGACCTCAGAAGTAGTTGGTGCCTTCCTATCCCCGTAAAATGAATTGCTTTTCTGTATGTCTGACTCCAGACATCGCCTAAGTATAACATTTTACAAGATTAACCTTACCATAATGTTAAATCTCCCTGAAAAATTCAATCTTCATAAACTTTAAAGACTCCGGAATTCAGAGCATGTTCAGCTCTGCAGGGGGAAAAACAAAAACCACCACCAACACCCCTACCCCAAAAGGTACAGAGGGCTGAAGGTCAGGATAGTTAACCACCACCAAATACAACAGTAATTCTCAAGTTTGTTGCATCATTATCCAATAACTCAGCAACAATAGAAGAAATCTTACAATGGGCTACAACCAACCTGCCACAAGAAACCATTCTGTTAGGAGACCTACATCTTGATTGGCAATCCTGTAACTCTAGCAATCCCACAAACCATATTAACTTATTCGGTTTCTCTCAACTAATTCAAGAACCTACCAGAGTAGATTAAAAATCCAAGAAACAATCAACTCTTGATTGGACTTCAGTAAATTTCCCTAGTCAAAATTATCTCACGGGCTGTCTTCCAGACTCACTCAGCGATCACTACCCCACTTTCCTTCTTCGTAAAAAATTAAACATAACCAAACCCATACTATATAAGGAAACTAGAAACGAGCACAAGGTAAATCCACAAACTCTCAATACGTTATTACGACAATGTAATTGGCAGCCATTACATACTCTGGAACTAGACCAGGCAGTTAAACTATTCAATACTACTTTTATGAATGTTTTGAATACAATAGCCCCCATTAGAAAACTTAGAACCAAGGTAAACTATGCTCCTTGGCTGACTAGGACCACAAAAGGCTTACTACAAGCCAGAGATAATGCCTGGAAGATCTGGAAAAGAACAATACTAGCTTAAATAGACAGAACTATCAACAACTTCTAATCAAGCCAAAAGGCAAACAAAGCTAGACAAACAAAGCTACTTCCTTCATCTCCAAAACAAACACTCTAAAACCCCAAAAATTCTGGCATGCTATTAACTCCTTCTAAAACCTGGTAAAACTGCTACCCCAGCTCCCAACACAAATTCCACTACTGACAGCTTAGCCTCTCAATTTAACCATCATTTCATAGACTCTATTCTATCACTATCTACTCAGCTATCTAGCAATAACCCTATATCCACCCCCACTAAGGACCATAGTAATATACCACCTTTCACCCTCTCTCCCATACCAACCTCCATAGTCAAAAAGCTACTCTCAAAACTAAAACCTACCACTCTTGCAGCTGATGGCCTACCCACTAATTTCCTAAAACTAGCAGCTGAATCTCTAGCCTACCCTGTCTCAATTCTGATTAACCGCTCCATAAAAGAGGCTTATATCCCTCATCTATGGAAGGAATCACATATTATCCCCCTACACAAAGGTGGTAACTCCTACAAGCTATCAAACTACCGCCCCATTGCTATCCTATCACCCCTGTCCAAAATTCTGGAAAAATGTATTCATACCCAAGTGATGCATTTCTTAACCTCACATAAACTCCTCTCCTCAACCCAGCACGGCTTCCGCCCAAACCACAGTACAACCACTGCTCTTCTGTCTTTCACCAACCAGGTAAACCAACTCAGAAATAACAACAACGTTGTATCTGCCATATTCTTAGATCTCTCTAAGGCATTTGACATGGTCTCACATAACCTACTACTTCACACACTAACATCATTATCCTTTGCCCCCTCTACAACTGCTTGGTTCAGAAACTATCTCTCTGATAGGAAACAATCAGTCAAATGGCAAGGAACCCTATCACCCTTACTATCATCCACCATAGGTGTTCCACAAGGCTCAATACTAGGTCCATTACTATTCACTATTTTCACTAATAAACTACACACCTCCACACTGCATGCATCACTCATACAATATGCAGATGACTCCACATTAATCTGCTCAGCCCCATCCCTTACCACTCTTCAAAATCTTACACAGGAATCCTTCAACGCCACGGAAAAATGGATTACTGATATCCAACTGATCCTTAACCCCAACAAGACAAAACTACTACTTTTCTCCCCAACCAAATACAAACCCACACCCCTCTTTTCACTATCACTTCCAAAATGGCACCACTATGTCCCCGTCCCATCACACAAAACTCCTTGGCATTGAAATAGATAATGACCTCCACTTCGATGTCCACATCTCCCAAACTATTAAGAAAGTATATAAAAAATTAGGAACACTGTATAAACACAAACACTTCCTAACAGACCAAGCACGAATCACCCTAGCCCAAACCCATCTTCTGTCTACACTACTGTATGCATCTCCTATCCTAACCTGCATTAAGAAAACAGACATGAACAAACTAGAATCATGTTACAATAAGATTGCAAAATTCGCCAATAACTCTGCTTTTCGTAGCCATCATTGTCTTGCCCTAAAAGAATTACACTGGTTAGAACTTCCTCATTTAATTAGTTTCCACCAACTTGTCCTCACCTACAACATCCTAAAGAATCCTCACAAGACTCCAGCCTTGAACCAACTACTTAAACAATACTCAGCAAACCGTCCACTCCGCTCATCCAACAAAACCCTGCTGCATATAACTCAAGCCAACAACACTGCAGGAAAAAGCTCTATTTGCTCATACCATAACAAAGACATGGAATAATCTCCCCCAGAATATCTCCTCGGCTCCATCTATCTCACTGTTCAAAAGATCACTTAAATAACACCTCCTGCATTCCTGGCTCTGTCCTTGCATCACATAAATGCTTTCCTGCTCTACCCAAATACTTCCGACCCACTCTACATCCTGCTTTCTATCTCTATACTACAGTACTAATTTCTCCTCAAAACTGGCATACAAGTGCCTTCCTGTGCTCACGCTCAGTCCTGCATCAGCAAAGTTTGTCTGATCATGCTATCATATGTGATATATCTGATGATTGTATTGATACAATGTAGTCCTTTCATTAGTTTTATACAAATCACTTCTTCATATTGTTTTTTATATCTTGTATTATAAATAATTATCTAGTATTGTGTATATTACCACCAAACATATAGTTGCATTAGTAGAGCTTTTCTCCCCGGGACTCCGCTGTAAATGGACCTCCCTCCAGTCGGACTTTCCCGGTCAACAAATGTAAAATAAATAAGAGAGACGACCTCAACCTTCAGAACAGAGCCCTAGCTGATCCTCAGTGATGGGGTGCATATGGCCCAACTGGCCAAGAAAGGGATGAATTACTGGCAGGCAGTGGTGGCAAAAATAAATCCTGAAAATGTGGATGCAGTATTTGGGAATGAAGGGAGAACAATCCTTTTCACAGGCAGCATGAAAAGAGGCTCCACTAGAAACCAATACTGGGAACCACACCCGTGAGGACCAAACTGAGGCTAGTAAAATAACCCTGAACCTGTAAAGCCTGTACTTCTAGACAACATAAAAGGAAACAAGGAAAAGGCATAAATAATTCAAGGAGCCAGTCCTTCCCCAATGTATCCTTGCTCTGCCCACCAGGTGAAGGGATCAGCAAGAAATGCTTCCAACACACGGCAATGGTTCAAAAGGCAAACAGAGACTAGGAAACTGCAGTTTAGGAACAATATTATGGCAGGGGCCAGACTCTGACAACTACTGAAGTATCCATAAGGAGAATTTTCTTGAGAGATGCCATCCCACCATCCCAAAGAATATGCAGTGGAATCCAAAAATGGTGGGTGGGGATTTCAAACCCCCACTCTTTCGCCGATTCCAGAGAAAGGGAAGAGGGCCCTGTCCAAACCTTATTTGTAGATATACCAGACTACAGCCATATTATCTGAATGAACATCCAGTCCCCAGGAGGACAAATGTCCTGTAACACATACAGGAACAAGACTGCTCACATCTACACAATACTACTGTTCAAGATACTCCTGTGGATTCATCTGTTAGGGAGTTTCTCCTCAATAAGTCCCCCACCACCACCATAACAAAAAGGTGGGGAAGCATCCCGACAGACTGTAGACAAGAATAACCACGGGGATACCTTGGAGCCTTGCCCTGGAGGTCCCGATTAACATTTCCAGAGAATCCCAGTGGTAGAAGTTCAGAGTATCCACTAGAAAGTCTTCTTGGGCAGCAAGGCATAAGGCACTGGAAACAGCTGTCATTAGCCCAGGAACATGGGTACAAAATACTGCTAGCACTTGAATACATGACAGCAGACAAAACTCAGTGTACTATGTTTTGTCTTGTTTCAGGTAAATAAACTGTACCAGTCTTCACACTGATCACAGTTACTGTAAACAGAATGCCTTGTACAAAAAAAAAGTTGCAATTTCAGACTGTCAGCATCACCCCACCAGAGAAACAACTACAGCAGATCAATGTGCTGAAAACATTCTCTTGTGGATGGCACTAGAAGCAAGTCATCAAGAGAATGAGGCAGAGGCAGAGACAGAGGGAGACGGGGAGGAAAAAGAATGTCCTACAGGCAGAGATAACCTGCCATTTCTACAATATATTTGGCGGTAAGGAACCATGGGGACATAGGCAAGTTTAAATGTCATAAACCAAAAACAATTACTGGCCCCTACTCTGAAGCAGAGGAACCTCCTCCGCTTGCTTTGGCAATTTTTATGAAAAACCATCTTGGAGGTCAAAAAAGCATATCAGATCATACCTTGATAAGCACAGAAAGACTGACTACAGGGTAAACATGGAGGACTTCTGCAATAAAGCTAGGCCACAGAGATCTAGTATGGAACAACATTATTGCCTTCTCTCATCTACTGGGCCTTATTGGATGGCCTTTGTAGAAGAAGCTGTTTTATCACCTTCTCTTAGCTTCTGATGTTGTGGAATGTCTAGTAAGGGTATATGCAAGCATTTTGGACTGAACCTGAATTGGGAAGAAACAACTACTTCTGATGACCTCCCTTACCCATCCCTACACGAGTAATATGCATTGGAAAGAAAAGTGCAGACAGAACCTCCTACCAAACATGTCTTAGGGAAAAAGATCAAAGTGCGAATCAAGAATGTGAGAAACATCCACCTTAGAAGTACTTCTACATGCCCAAGGTTGCTATTAGCTCCTGGTCCACACAGCAGTAACACTACTGGCACTAGACTGAGAATAACTGACTAGACACAGCATCCCCTTTCACCCAGTGATTTCAGATGTGTGCTGAAAAATGGATCCCTAGCACCTCTTAATCCCAAAAAACACATCCTGGAGACAGTGAAAGGGGACTCCCAGTTACTGAAAGGGATTGTACTTTACTCTGGCAACAGAGTACAAAGGATTTGTCCGGACAAAAAATCACTTCAGCTAGCAGATCTAGGTGATGTCTCCCTCTGATACCCTTGCCTTGCTGAAGTTTCAAGAAGTTTATTCAGTTAAGTATGTAGATGGACAAGTGTTTTTATTCTAATGCATTACATTCAACAGGCCAGTTATTTAAAGGAGTTAAAGACAATGATAGGAGGGGTCAAGGTGAACTGAATAGAGGATAATCTGGGAGATGGAAAGACAAGGAGCCAATCCCAAACTTTAGACGTTAGACCTTTATTTGAATATACCTGAAAGATTGGTGAGGATTTACCAGCTCAGCAACCTGCTGAACCTCATTCTTAGTTGAACGATTTTTATTTTTAACAAACAAAACACACCACGAGCTACCACTACAGAACTATACTTAAAAAAATACTTTTGCCTGATCTTCATCAGGTCCATCTAATATAGTCATTTACACTCTGATCACTGAAAATGCCCATTTTTATGAGGCCATCATCAAACTATTAGCCTGTTTTGTAACAAGTAATTTGACAGGCTGTGTCTGCCTTTGTGAAGCTCATATTCCTTGGAGCCAGCTCTGAAAAATTGATTAGAGAACTTCTTATTTTAAACTTTTTATACCCAATTTTTTTTTTAACAGCAACCACAGCATATCAAATCAAACATATGATTAAAACATAACAAATAGAAACTATTTACAATCGTCCATATCAAGGTTTTCCATGCAAATATTGATGTGTGATATTAGGTGTTCTCATCTTAATGGCCAACTCTTTCTTGCATTCATTTTTTGCTAAATTTATAAATTCAGAGAATATAACACTTTTACATTTCAAATTTAAAAATAACTTTCCTTGCCATCTCTAAACTTGACCATAAACGGGACACTTGTGTTCTTGGAATAACTTCTGGAAATGGAGCATTAAACAATATAATATTAATGAAACTGTTATTGCACATTTGACCACAATGCTTGTGAAAATTTTATAAATTCCTTCCAAAATGGGAGATATTATTTTACATTCCAGTATCACATGTAGCTACTCTACATCTATATTTTCACATCAACTCCAGCAATTAACATTTGATATTTTATTAATATTGCAAATTCATGAGTTATAAAAGATCTATGCAAATATTAAGTAAATAACTTCCAGTACAGTGAAAATGTTTTATTTATACACTTAAGTAACAATATTTTATTTCTATCAGAAAATGCATTAAGGAGTAATCCCATTTTTTTTTTCTTCTACAAAGGAACAATCCATTCTTAACATCCTGCATGTTTTTGATAACAATGACATATTATTACTATTGATGTTAAATTAAAAAATTCTAATTTTTTGGGACATGCTTTACAAGACAGCCTTAAGACCCTTAATCATTTACAAAAACTCTACAGCTTTGTAGACTTAAACCAGTTACTTATTCTGTTTTAAATTATATCTGGCTAACAAAATATTCTGCTGAATGTGTTTTACCACCATTTATGAACTGATGTCAAAATATCAAACTACTATCTTTAAAATCTAGCATTTTTCTTAGGTTATGAATTGACCATCAATGGTTAATGCTATGGGGAACAGAGATTGTGATTTTTATTGTATAATTATTTAGCTATCTCTTAAACGATGATAAAACATTAAGGGATGGAGATGCATTTATTTTCATTACTCAAGTAGCAGTATTTTAATATCTAATAAATAATGTACAATTTGCACATGCAGATCAAGCACCAACTTCTTTTTTCCTAGATTAACTTCCATTTAGAATCATATGAATTATTTAACCATTGAGCTATAAATGTGAATACTTGCTGCTTTTATATACAGACATACCTCTCAATTGTACAGATTTTCACAGAATGTCCATTTTTCTGCCTTATATTTGGTCAGTTTTTCATAAAATTACGGTTTTCTGTCAAACTAGTGGCAACTCATTAAAGACTGAAGTTAGAAAATAATGACAGACATTTGAGTTTCAGACTTCATACCCTTCAGAAAATGCATGTCAATGCAAAACCTGCTATTCTAGCAACTTTCTAAGTTTATAAGACCAATATTTAAAAAAATGTCCCTATGTTTGGGCCTTTGTCCCACTCTTACTTATGGCTTTGTCCAGCTTTCTTGCTGGAAGAGGTTGAGAGACATGTATACAGATCAAAATTAGGGAAGATAATACCACATTCTTTCCAGCTTTATATATGCCATTCTAATGAAATCCTTGGCTTACTGGGGAACCATAAAAATTTGATTTAACACAATTTATTTCATTTTTTTAAACTTTTATTAGGAGACAATATTAAATACTGAATATAAAACAAACATTCTGGCAATATAATTTTTAGTAACATAACATAACATATCTTCCATAGTGAAAAATAGTTTATTCCAACTTGAAATTAGTTGTGCAATTTTATTAGTTATATTTGTGTAATTTATTCAAATCAGTTCTTTACTACTTGACGTTGATAACTCCCAAATAGTTAATTTTATTACCAAATTATAATTACTAAACTTTTTAGACCTGAATTTAGATATTTATTAATAAATGCATTGGGTTTATGATTGGAAAATATTCTAGATTTAATTAAATGGCTTTAATTATAAGTTGTAATGATAAATCAATATTACCAGTAATTAATATATCATCTGCTAATAACTGTATTTTAGAAGAGTAATCCTCATCTATTGAAAAATCTTTTTTATTAGATCCAATATGATCTGCAACTGGTTCAAAACAAAGAACAATTGAGAAAGTGGGCATCCGTGTTTTGTTCCTTTAAAATTCTAAGTGATTTCGACAAGAAAGAACCTATTATAATAAATGCAGACATCATTTTATAGCATCTTCATTAAATTAATAAACTCCACAGAAATGTTATACTGTCCAAGAACTTTAAACAAATAATTCCAATTTATAGAATTGAACACTATCAAAATCAAAACTTATAATTGAAGGTTCTCTTTTTATTAGCAAAATCATCAAGGTGTTAACATTATTAGACTTCACATACACACTCCTGTTTAGTATAAAGCCTCTTTGATCATTAATTCCAGCCAAAAGATTATTTAATCTTTTTGCCAGAACTGATGAACATTTTATAATCTACATTTAAAAGTGAAATAGGGTAATACGAAGAACAACATTTAGGTTCTTTATCTTGTTTCAGTATTGGTGAAACAAATGAAAAACTCCTAAGATGGAGGTATACTTGACATACATTTAATATCATCGAATGCTTTCAACAAAATCTTTTATATATATTCTGGTAATTTGTACAGTTCAGGAATTAGTCCATCTAAACCTGGAACTTTATTAAATTTTAAGATTTTTGATTTGATCTTGATTTCCTTAAGCATAAAAGGTTCATCAATACTACTACTTTGTTCTTTAGTTAGCTTACAGGTAATGCTTTCTTTTAGGAAGTTCACAGGACAATTACTATTTTTCAAATTATTATTTGAGAGTAATTATCTCAAACATTCCAATATCTGCTAGAACAGTAACTGCTTTATTTTTTACATCCATATTTACATAAAATCTCCCTAATATCACTTAATTTATTGACTTTCTTTGATCTAATGGCTAATCTGTGTAGGCTTTTAGGATTTACTGAATAAGATTGCAATTTTATTTTTTTTCAAGGTTTCTAGAGATCTTATGGTTGGACAGTCACAGTGGTGCAGCAGTTAGCATTGCCACCTCACTGCAAGAGGTTCCCTGGTTTAATTCTCAGCGGAGGTGCCCTCTGTGCGGTGTGTATGCATGTCCTCCCTGTGGTTGCATGGGTTTCCTCCAGGTACTCAAGTTTCCTCCCACATTCCAAAGACAAGCTGCAGGTGGACTGGAGACTCTAAAAATTGTCCTTAGCTGTCAGTGTGTATGCTTCCTGTGGAAGGTTGGGCACCGGCCTGGCAACTCAACAACCTAAAACTACACTGCCAATAGTTCTGCAGACCAATGTTCCGCTGTGGTGACCCCTAATGGGGAAAGGAGAAGAGATCCCATGATTAGGAATATCCACATATTTTAAACATTTTTGATTCTGAATATTTTGATCATTTGGTTTAATTTTTGACTTTCAAAATATCTAGAATAGCTTGTAATACTTAAAAACCGGCATGCGTATAAAAGAAGAGAATGGGAGAGAGAATTTAAAGTTTACCATTCAAAATATGCTTTGAGATAATCCCAAACAAAGCCATGGAAAGAATTATTATGGAAATGATCAATAGATATACAGTAAACCTGCAGACACAAGACCCACCTCAATTTGGTTTCCTCAAGAGCAGATCATGCATACTCAACCTGGTGGACTTCGAGAAGGTCACCAAAGCAAAGGATGAGGGCAAAGTCATTCACACTGCCTACCTTGACCTGGCCAAGGCATTTGACAATACCCTACTCGGGTATTGTTGACAAACTAAACAGGTTAAGTATAAACCCATATGTCACCAGGTGGATATCCAACTGGCTCAGACAGGACCCAGAAGTTAGAATTAGGGAGTCCACCTCTACAAAGAGGCTAGTCACAAATGGAGTCCCTCAGGATCCGTCCTTGTACCTCTCCTTTTTGGCATTTACTTCTCAGAAGTCAAGGCCAATGTCAGTAGTCTCTGGCTGACTAAATTTGCAGAGGATTACAAGCTAGGAGCTGTCACTGAATCTCACTGACACAAAACGTTCTCCAGGAGGGGCTGACACAAACAACTGGTGTCAGAGCCATGGACTAAAACTAAATGCCAAGAAATGTATAATAGTATCCTTTGGGAAGTCATCCATCAATGGTAGCCATCATACTGACAACAGACATCTTAGATTTGACCCAGTAGTCAGGGACTTAGGAACATACAGACAGTAATCTAGCCACTGATAATCATGTGTCTACAGTGGTGAGGAAATCATTCCATGTTGTGCAACTTATAAACAAAAGGTATGGCATCCAAGTCCAAGGAAGTCATTGTTCCACTGTATCCAGCATTCATCAGACCCATCATTGAGTACAATACCCCCCTTTCGTATGTACCTAATCAGGCATATCCAACAACTGGAACATCCACACAGGTTCCTCACTAAAAGAACACATGGCATAAGTAATATGTCCTATGCAGACCACCTCAAGGCCCTATCCCTCTCTATTCGGTCTCCTACAGGTTTTTGAGGGGAGATCTATGCCTGGAATACAAGGTATTGTCAGACCCCACTTTGATGGACCTCCTGCAAATCCACAAAACAAATAGCACCAGAATTACCCTTTCTAAAGATGTACACCTTTCCTGCGACATAAATAGGACCTGCTGGAAAGATAGGTATGTATCCCAGAGACTAACAAGCTCCCCATCCATATGAAGCAGACTTCCTCCCTAACCCAAGTGCAACTTGGACAACTGGATGGGAAACCGGAAATTCATCCGTTGTTTGACACTTATGTCTCTAATGGAAAGAGGTAACCTGTAAATGGTTCATCTCTCAGGCCCATGCTTACACTTAAAGTGCATCAAACTTGTCAGAGATTTCGGATGCATGGCTAGGCTTATTAAGGCCCTTGTGGTCGTTAGTCTAGTAAACGCCTATGAACCTAGAAATTTCTGTAACTTCTCCATTATTGTTACCTTCTAAAAAGATTTTGATTTCATTAATAAGCCAGTCTTTTAAATCCGTAATTTTTATTATATACACAGAAAGTCTTATACATAATATTAGGTTATTAGAATTCAATGTGAAATTAAAAGCAATTGCACTGTGGTCAGACAATGGACAGGAAATAATACATCTTCAGTTTTAAAGTACAAGTTATCAGAGACAAAAACCCTGTCTACTCTAAGATATGGCACTCAAACCAATGTATGTATAATTAAGAGATTTATAGTTTTAAATCGTAAATGTTTCTCAAATTCATTGTATTACTTGAAGTAAAGTGTTTCGCAACAGAGGATAATCTAAGTTTTCTGTTAGTAGTAGTGTCATTCTCTGATAATACACAATTAAAATCTTCTGCTATAATTACTTCACATTTAATATCCAAGTACTTTTTAGAAACTTTTGCTCCAGTTTCAGGTATCCAACAGGAGGCAACAAATGTGCAATACTTTTTTCCAATTTCTATTACCACCAAACTTAACATCCCATTCTTAACTGAACAAGAATTAATTACTTTTGGCATACTCAAAGAATTTTTCCATAATATAAGCATGCCTCTGCTTATTGTTCTAAAGCGAGACCCAACTAAAACAGAATAAAATAATCTTTTAAAAACATTCAAAACATTATATCCACATCTTTGAAAAGCAAGTGTGTTTCTTGGAAAAAAATATATATTGTGTATATATACATATATATATATATATATATATATATATATATATATATATACACACATACATATATATATATATATATATATATATATATATATATATATATATACACACACACATACATATATATATATATATATATATATATATATATATATACATACACACACATACATATATATATATATATATATATATATATATATACATACACACACACACACAAATATATATATATATATATATATATATATATATATATATATATATACATATACATACATACATACATACATATATACATTAACAAACTTTACAATAAGAGGAGAAAGCTATTACATGATAGAACAAAATCCATAACAGGGAAGTCACCCCTGATCATTATTAGTAAAAAAATACGAGCACTCATAAAATCAACTAAGGCCAATTTTGAGAGAAAAATTGCCATGGATTCAAAGGACAATCATAAGGCCTTTTTCAGCTATGTTAGGAACCTGGGTGGAAACTCACAGATATGCTCAGAATTAGTCCAAAATGATACAAAAATCACTGAACCCACAGACATTGCCAACATACTGGCAGACAGGTTCAGTGCAAACTTCACCCCTCTCCCCTAAAGGAGAGATAACTATCCCAGCCGAGTAGCCCCCCGGGCATCTCAAATGCGCAGGTGAAAGCTGCTCTCTCTAAAGCTAAAAACACAGCATCAATGGGACCGGATGGTGTCCCCGGCTGTGTGCTACACGAGCTAAATGAGGAATTAAACCCGCACATAAGGCAGCTGTTTAATCTCAGCCTTACCACAGGATACGTGCCCAAGGAGTGGCGTGACGGCAACTGTGGTCCCACTCCACAAAGGTGGCGCCTCACGGACCCTGGTAATTAACGCCCCATAAGCTTAACAAGTCTAGTCTGCAAAGCTATGGAGAGGATCATAATGGAGCTCATAAACAAAGATATAGGGGACTTGCAGACATTGGACCCGACCCAGTTTGGCTTTGTCAAGGGAAGATCATGCCTTTTGAACTTGGTCGACTTCTTGAAATAGTCACCAAGGCCATCGATGAGGAAAGGCAGTCCATACAGCCTACCTTGACCTTGCAAAGGCTTTCGACACAATACCCCACTCGGGTATTGTAGAAAACTACCAGCTTAAATGTAAACCCATATGTCACAAGATGGGTTGCAAACTGGCTTAAGGACAGAACCCACAGGGTTAGAGTTGCTGGCGCTGTGGCAGACTCCAAGCCGGGTCACAAGTGGTGTCCCACAGGGCTCGGTCCTTGGCCCTCTATTGTTTGGCATCTACTTCTCAGAAGTACAGGCCAACATGGGAGGACTTTGTTGACAAAGTTTGCAGATGACTGCAAACTGGGCGCCATAGTGGAAAGTGCATCGACACTGATATCCTTCAGAAGGGACTCACGGAAACAGATAGCTGGTGCCAGAGCCATGGCCTGAAGTTAAACGCCAAAAATGTATAGTCATACCCTTCGGGAAAAACAAGGTAACCCCAAGCTACCATATAGGTGGCAATCCACTAAGCACAGAAGAGGTTATCAGGGACCTGGGGACCCAGGTTGACAGTGGCCTTTCTTTTGACACTCACATTGCTAAAGTGGTTAGAAAGACCTTCTACATTGCCCACCTGATCATGAAGGATTCACATCCAGATCTAGTGAGGTCATTGTTCCCCTGTACTCTTCACTTATCAGACCAATGATCGAGTACAATGCCCCATTCGGGATGTATCTCACCCGACATCTGCAGCAATTGGAGAGACCCCAAAAGTTCCTCACCAAAAGGATAAAGGACTCCAAAATCTGTCATATGCTGCCAGATTGAAGAAACTCCAGCTCTATTCAGTCGCATACCGCCTGCTCAGAGGTGACATGTGCCTGACATACAAGGCCATGTCCAACCCGGAATTAATGGACATGCTCCACCTCAAAAATCCAAATCCACCAAAACCACTAGAGCAAGCGACTTAAACCTTAGCACGGATATAAATAGGACGTGCTGGAGGGATAGATTTATCACTCAGAGACTCCCTATGCTGTGGAATAAAATCCCGGTCCATGTGAGGCAGAGCACCTCGCTGACTCTGTTCAAGAGAAATCTAGACCTGTGGATGGGAGATCGTAGGTTTACCCCGGGAATCATCTCTGGGTCACTGCTGGACAGAGGCACAACAAACTAATGGGCACAGTATTTTTTCATATAAGGGGTAGCGTAAGCCACAATAATTTGGG
>NC_056749.1:702282568-702385068 GCF_019279795.1 Protopterus annectens | reverse complement strand
TTGATATTATATTCTGAACAAACTTTGGGCAAAAAAGAGGGGTATGTTGCAAGAGAGATACTCTATCAGCATGAAAAATCAAATGAGGGTTGATAGATAAGGCTTGAAGAATTTCTGACAGAAGTAATAGCCACCAGAAATATGGTTTTCCATGATAAAAATTTGAGATCACAAAATGATGCTGGTTCAAACGGGGGAAGCATTATATGAGATAGCATAAAGTTTACATTCCAAGGAGAATAAGGAGTTTTCACTGGAGGCCTCATGTGAAAGGTTCCTTTGATAAAGGCCTTGGACAACTTGTGGGACATAATGTTTAGCCCGTCAACTCTGAGATGAAAGTCAGATATAGCAGTCAACTGGACCCTAACTGTAGTGGCTGCAGCTCCTTTATTAAAGATCATAGTGGAGAATTTTAATCTGGACATCAAGGGGGCTTGATAAGGATCAATGTTCTGCTTAGAGGCCCATATGGAAAATCTCTTCCACTTACTAAGATATAATCTTCTGGTGGACGGCTTATGGGAAGACCAGAGGATCTGCCTTGTCTCATTCAAAAGGTTATGAAGCCTAGCTATGAGGGGAACTGGAGAAGCCAAGCTGTTAGCTTCAGTGACTGCAAGAAAGGATGGAGGGCCCCCGACAGATGTGTCAGAAGGTCCAGAACTGGGTCCAGAATCCATGAATCCTCCAAGAGATGATGAAGAAATGGGAACCAAATCTGCAGAGGCGAATGAGGGGCTATAAGAATGATAGTCCTTCCCAGTGACTTTGCTTTCTGTAGAAGTCTGGGTATTAGCGGGATTGGAGGAAATGCACAGAGGAGACCTGGGGGGCCAATTGTGTACGAGTACGTCTCTTGGGGGTTCTCCCCGGAGGGGGAAATCAGAGCAACGTAGCTTCTGCATTTCATGTTGATGTGACTGGCAAAAAGATCGCAGAAAGGCTGGCCCCATTTGCAGAAAACCCTGTCCGCAATCTCTTGCTTGAGGGTCCACTCATGCGGCAACAAGATTGCCCTGCTCAGTTTGTCTGCTATCACGTTGGATCTCCCCGGTATGTGCGTTGCCAACAGAAAGCGCTGGGAGGAGACAGCCCACTGCCAAACTCTGAGGGCTTCTTGGCAAAGGGGGTAAGATTTGGTCCCACCTTGCTTGTTCAAGTACCAGACTACGGACATATTGTCTGTCTGAACTGCAATCATCCCTAGAGGAAGGGAGTCCTGAAGTACTGCAAATGCCAGAAGTACTGCTCTCATCTCCAGAACATTGATATGCAGATGTGACTCTCGATCCGTCCAGTCTTTCCCCGAAAGTGCCCCCCACCCTACCAGGGAAGTGTCCATGGCTACTGGAGGAGGTAGTACAAAGGGGCATCCTATGGTTACATGAAGAGACGTCAACCACCACTGGAGAGATCTCTTGCAAGAGTTCTTAATTAAAATCATGTGATTCACTGGAAGTTCCTGATCTGACCATTGAGTGAACAGCAGCCATTGAAGAATCCGCATATGCTTCCTTGCTAATGGTATGGCCAAGATAGTTGCAGCCATCAAACCCAATACTTTTAAAACGTCTGCGGCTGGTGCGCTGTCTTTCGATACCAATCAGCTGTCATGCTGGCGAAGAAAGACCCTCTCGATTGGAAGTCAGAGTGGTGGTTGAAGTGTCTAATTCTGCCCCTATCGAGACGATATGTTGCCATGGTGACAAGGCAGACTTTTCTGAGTTGACTGTAATGCCCAAGTGATTGCAGAGTGGCAGAGTGCCACAGTTTATTCCCTTGCCCGAATCTGTTGATTCCTGGAGGTGGAGGTAAGGAGCCAATAGTCTAGGTATGAAAACACCTAGAATCCTAGACGCCTCAGGTGTGCCTTGACCACTGCCATGCATTTGGTGAACACTCTGGGGAGCTGTAGTAAGACCAAAGGGCAGGGCTCAAAATTGATAAAGATTGGCTCCCAGCCGGAAATGCAGATGATCTCTGGATGGCCTGGCCATTTTTACGTGGTAGTATGCATCCTTGAGATCTATCGAGCACATCCAATGGTCTCTTCCTAAAAAGGGAAGTATAGACTGTAGAGTGACCATCTGGAACTTCTCTTTCTTGACAAATTGGTAGAGTCTGCAGAGGTCCAAAATAGGTCTCCAGTCCTCGGTTTTCTTTGGAACTAAAAAGAATCTTGAGAAAGTTCCGAATCCTATTTGGTCTGCTGGGACTGGCTGGATGACTCTTTCTAGCAACTTGCGGACCTCTATAGTTGCTTGTTCCCTGTAACTGGGTGGAACGTCTGGGATTCTCCTTGGCGGTGTGGGTGGAGTGAAGAATGGTATAAAGTACCCTCTGGAAATAATACTTTGTACCCAGCTGTCATTTGTTATATCCTGCCAGGCGTCTGGGTACAAAGATAAGCGACCCCCGACTGCCTCCAGAGCAGGACAGTAGAGCTCCTTTCAGGATAGGGGTGACCAGAGAAGTAATCTCGGTCACCCTGGTGTTACGGACCCCCTCTGCCACGAGAGTGGCATCTTCCATTATTACCCCCTCCTCTGCTCCTAGAGGGGGGGTTCACCACGCGTATCCTGAAAGGCTCCTTGGGCTTTTCAGAACCACATTTTCCCTCCCTTTTGGCCTTTGGGGCAAGGCCAAGTAGGGGTGGAAAAACGGACTCCGACGGCAGACAGAGTCTTTCCTTCCTGCTCACATCTGGTGAGAGTTTCCTTCACATTGGGCCCAAACGAGCCATCAAAGGGGGTGTTGATGAATGAAGACTTAGAGAGCTCCGCGAAGGAACACAAGCACATCCAGGAATGTCTTCTTAGAGCAAATCGTGTACCCGCTGCCCTACTCGTCCCATCGGCTGCATATATGAGCCTCAAGAACGAGTTCAAAATGGAATTTAGGGTACCAAGCTGGGCGGCAACTTTGTCGAAAGCCCCTGCAGCTACAGTACCCTAAAGAGCATCTCCCAACTCCTTAAGGAGATCTCTTTGCAGTCTGGTGAAATGGGTCAAATAGTTAAGGGATCTGAGTGTAAAAGTCGCTGAACTAAACATGCGTTTCCCATATCGATCCATGACCCTGGACTCTCTGTTAGGAAGATGGATCAACGAGCAAGTCTCAGACATTTCCTTCTTGGTGGCTGCCACCACCACCATGGCATCAACAGGGACTCCCTTGGACAAAAAGGCTTTATCTACGGGGGGGGGGGGCAGAAATGAACTTATTAGGCCTCCGAGGGACAGGTTCCATGGACTCCGGCGACTCCCACGCCCACAGAGACCAGCTGCATAAGCTCATCAAGGGGCGGAGACACCAAAGAGGTGGAAGGTTGAGACCCGAAAGCCTTCAGGAGAACTGACTGACTCATCCTCAGTAGGGTTTTTGGACTGTCAATCACCCCTCTGCCTAAGGATCTCGAGCATCTCCGCAAAGGAGATATCCTCAGAGGGCGATCGTGGGGACCCTTCTGACTCATCCAAGTCAGTGTCAGATGTCAACGACTCCTGTGGGGAGTCCAAGTGTCTCCTCTTACACAATCTCTTCCTGGGGGGGGCATCTGGGGAGGTCTCTGAAGAGCAAGGGGCTACCTGAGGCTCAGGGTCTCTACGCCTGGCCTGGACAATGAAGCAGAAACGGACACAGACACTTTGTGGGAAGAAGAGGCCAGACCCAGTGTTGAGGAGGTCTTTGGGACAAGACTCTTCATGGCTTCGAAGGCATCACGGCTCTGACTAGGAGGAGTACACAGACCCAAAGGAACCAGCAGCCCCTGCCGCACCGAGGCCGTGGGCTCCGAGCCAGAGGTAGGAGCCCAGCTAATCCGAGCAGAGGCCCCAAGTGGAAGAGTCGGCATCGACAAGTCGGGGCAACTATCCTCCCCGGACCCGACAGGAGAGTGTGTCGGCCCCTAGAGTCCCCGGTCGGCACAAAGGACGTCAGAGTAGAGAAGGTCTCTGCTCCAAACACTCCACGATCAGCAGGTTAGCCCCCTCCGGCTCCGAAGATCAGAGGAGCAGTCAAATCCGGGGTGGTGGTCTTCGGATCCGAAGCTAGGGTCAGAGCAGACAACAATTTAGCAAGGCCTGGTGCCCGTAAGAGCTTCTGCACCAATCTGTCCATATCCAAATCCAAGAGGCTGACAGAAGACCTAGAGGAGTGCACAGACTGTGCAGACTGAAGGAGTGGAGATACAGGTCTCTCAGAGACAGACTCCAGAACTGTGAATGGCTCTGAAATGGAGAGACATTCGGCTCCGAGAGCTGTGGAGCTGATGTCCTGGAATCATGCACTTTCTTTGACTTTTTTGAGTCTTTAGATGCCTTGGAGTCTGCTGAGGATTTAGAGGACTTGCTGGCCCCATCCTGGTCAATCAAAGCTTCAGCAAAAAAACCTCTATCCACAAGCTTCTTTTTCCTCTCCAAAAGAACCCTTGAAGAAAAGGAATGGCAAATACTGCAGGACTCCTGCAAATGCACCGCACCTAAACCATAAACGCACTGAACATCAATAAGACATCTTTTGCCCACAGTCTGGACATTTCTTGAATCCAGACTTTGGGCATTTGTCTTTATCCTCAAACATATCAAGAAAATAGCTTTAGGCTTAACACAAACACAATCCAGACAAGCCTAAATAAGCAAGAAACAGTAACCTATACACAAAAAAACATGCCTATGTTCAGGTAACAACCCTAGAAAAACAAAACAAGCAATTAACCAGATACTTCGAGAAAAACACACACACACACACACACACACACACACACTCTAAACTATGGCCAAGGGCCAAAACTGGTTAGAGAGGTAACTATCTATATATCTAAATAATTAGAGAAATGACTAGGCCAAACACTAGGCCACTACACTAAGCTAAGCTATTTAGCAAGCACCGTAAGGGAAAGGGGAGCTTATAAAAAAACTACAGAACTACTCCAAGTACTACCTACAGAAGAAGAATAATAAGATATATCAAGAAATAGAAGGAATAACTTGCAAAAAAACACTTTTTTTGGCTCGAGCAATACTGGAACCTCTGAGATCTGTGCCACGGCAAACTAGATCTGAGGTAATGCCAGTAGTGCATCATGGGATAAGGAGCTGGGTCTCAAGCTACTGGTAAACCTTGAGCTTTGCTAACAGCAGTGCCAGAGCCGATGGATTGGCTCCAAACCCATCAGTAAAGAATGAATAGTGAGACTGAACAACTTCACATTATTACTCTGAAGCTCAGTTCATTTTTACTGTATGCATTATTTACTACACATATTTTAAGAGCTCCTTTACTAACTTACTATTTATTTGAATTATAAAACTTATTTTATCTGCAGCTTCTAAAACAAACTGCATATGTGAAGTACCAAATCTTGACGAGACAAAAAGCACAGTAAAGTCAGTATAGTTCAAGCAGATTCAAACAAACATTCTTATACTGGATATAAAACCAAAGCGAAAAGCCACCAACTGGGAACGATGTACATTTATTATACAAATAAAACAAACTTCAGTTTTAACATTAATGAACAAATAATGAATGTGAGCGCTTTCGTTTAATCAATATTAAACTTCATCAGACAATACATTTAAAATCAAAACGTCACTCCCTTTTATAACTTCCTGTAAAATTCAAAAAAGCCCGCCAAAAGGCTCTCTGAATTTGTGTATGCCTAGTATATTAAAATGTGGAAATAGAATCTAATAGTTAACAACCTATAAAATATTCATTAGCCAGATTATGTGGGGAATAATACTTTAAAAATGTATTATCTTATTCTATAAAAATTTATCTAAATATATATTTAAAATAAATAAATCACATTCATACTTGCTTCTCATATTATATTAAATTATTGAATTCTATTATGAATGAATTAATAAATATATATTGTATGGTAATTTATAAAATAGTTTAATAAAAATCCATGATTAAATATGTTAATAAAACATTAATTTTAATCTTTGATTTTCTTTTTATTCGATGCCTTCAATTTTAAAATTGGGGCTATTGAACTATGTTCATTAATTCCTGGCCATGTTATCAGCCTGTACTTTAATTTGCCATTCTAATTCTTTTTGTTCTAAAAAATAGCCCCCAAGGACGTTTGCCATCTATTTCTACATGATCTATAACTATAAAATGAAACTGATGATCAATAAATTCACTAACACTGATCATCAATAAATTCACTAATATGTTTCGCTAAGGCATGGTTTGTTTTATTTTTCTTTATGGAATATTCATGTTCGTAGATTCTTTGTGATAGCATTCTCTCCGTTTTCCCTATATAAAAAATAGGACAAGAATTACACATTGCTAAATATACTACTGCTTTAGATTTACAATTATATTTACTTTTCAAATAATATTTTGTATTCCTCAAATAAAAAGTATATCCTTCTTTGATTCTGAAACACCAATTGCAGGCTCCACATTTCTTCATTCCTTTTATAAAAGTTCTATTTTTCATCATTATATTAGATTCATTTTTTAATATATCTTTGAAACTTCTGCCTTTTCTACAAATTATTTTTGGTACATCCCCTAAATGTTTTTTACATTGTGAGTCATCCATAAGTATTGACCAATTATTGATAAATATTTCTCAATAAATAATGCTCTTGAGAATAAGTAATAATTAGAGCCTTTTCAAAATTTTCTTTTTCAGCCTCATATCCATTATTTATATTATGGTCATTAAATATATTACTACTAGCATGCTCTTCTAATTTTTGTTTATATAAAATAGGTTTAAAATGGCCATTTCACCTTTTATTAGTTACTTCTAATATTAATGAATCAATCAATGTTTGTGGATAACATTTATTAATAAACATCTTTCTCAAAAAATCACATTCTATTTCAAATTGATAAAAATTAGCAATCATTCAAGCAGCTCTCACTAGTTGTCCTTTTATTACAGATTTTTTCTGATGTTCGGGATGGGAACTAGTATAGTGAAGAAACTGTTCGAATAAGATTCTTTTCTGTGGATAGCTGCAATACAAGTTTCACTCAATAAATCTTTCATAAGATGTACATCTAAGTAGTTGATACTATGTTCATTAATATTCCATGTAAATTTGAAAAACTCTGTAGTTTGATTAATATACATTAAAAATTCATTTAAAATTTCTAAATTACCATCCCAAATAAGACATATCATCTTGGAAACTGTGATAAGATTTAATAAATGGAAAATATTGACTATTAAAGATATATTTTTTCTCCCAGAATACCATGACAAGGTTTGCATATGTGCCTCCACACTGAGAACCCATTGCAATACCTTTTTTCTGTAAAAAAATATTTTTTATCAAACATTAAAAAATTATCTTTTAATACAATTTCTAAAGGATCTATTATAAGATTAATTAATTCTTGATTAACACCATATTCCACCAATAATTCATTAGCCCATTCTAGTCCTATTGTTTGTGGTATAACTGTGTAAAAATCACATACGTCTATAGTTATTAATAGATCACTTTTGTTACATTTAACATGATTCATATGTTCTAAAAATGTCCATGAGTCTTTACATATATATTTTTCTATTTTTATAATCTTTAACTCATAATCGACATATTTAGCACAAGCTGACGTAATCGAATCTCTTCCATCTACTAAATGGTCGCATAGGTGGATCTCTTGCATCTTTATGAATTTTTGGATTTCCAAAAATACAGGAATTCTGGGGGTTATAATATTAAGTTAATTAAATAAATGTATATCTATACATCTATGTAAAAACAAATCATAACTGAGCGTACAGTTTTTATACGCTAAATTTAATTCATTTATAGATATCTGTTCATAAGTATCCGTTTCCAAAACTGAATTCAATTTATTATTATACAATTCATTACTCATAATAACAGCTCCTCCACCTTTATCTAGCTTCATGATCCTAATATTTTCATTTTTTAGTCTTATTAAAATATTTTGTTCTTCAGGGTTTAAATTTGATAAAATGTCAGATTCTTTCCCAAATTTATCTAAACATTTTAATTGGTATTCACACATTTTCTCATATAATAAAAGTTTCGGATGTAAAGGTGGATTATAAGTACTATTAATGTTGAATTTACTAGACTCATTATAAATTTTATCGTGATATATCAAAGTAAACTTAATTGTCCTTAAAAATAATTTTATATCTATCATTACAGAAGTAAAATCAAAAGGCTTTGATGGCACAAAAGTGTAGCCTTTAGCTAGTAAATTGGCTACATCTTGATTAACTTCTATCTTGGAAAAATGAAAGACTTTAAAATCACCACCTTCATTGACTATAATATGCTTAAAATCTTCACACATTCCTCCATTAATATTACTTGCAGAAATATTATGCAAAATATTATGTTCATCTAAACTCAAACAATTATATTGGTTATCGTCCCTCATTATTATATTACTGCTGGGCATGTGCAATTCATGCCAAGCATTATGTTCATATGGATCCGACCATCGATTTAAGTTCTCCACTATTTGTTTTGGGTTTAGCCCCTTGAAACCCCGCTGGTTGATGGTTTTATTTTGAATTTTACAGGAAGTTATAAAAGGAAGTGACAGTTTGATTTTAAATGTATTGTCTGATGAAGTTTAATATTGATTAAACGAAAGGGCTCACATTCATTATTTGTTCGTTAATGTTAAAACTGAAGTTAGTTTTATTTGTATAATAAATTTACATCGTTCCCAGTTGGTGGCTTTTCGCTTTGGTTTTATATCCAGTTTGTTTCTTTTTTGGAGTATACATTCTTATACTGCTAAACATATTCATATCATGCTTTACTAAAATAACTAAAGCTTTTCAAGTGCCTCATTTAGAACCTAAAATCTTTTATTAACATTTTACAATAAAACTTTATATTTAATTTTCACCTTGATCAATATAGTTTTCCCTGCCTCTGAGACCTTGTGAAAGTACTTCCTGTTTCACAGGAAGTTTAAAGGTCAAACAGTTCTTCCTGAAGTTGCAGCAAGTCTAAAACATCATTGTGGAACTTCTTGAGTGAGAAACAGCTAGAGACAGATCCATTCCAAGGCTTAAAATTACTTAAATAAGCTTCAAGCAGGAAAAACAGTTTTTAGCTTCACTTTTAGATTTGTACAATAATCGTGACCACATCTGGTGAGCTGCAGCAGTATACAAATCTGTTTTAAACAGACTTTTACATACAGGGGAGAGAAAAAATTGATAGAAAAGATGTTCTATAAAGAAAAAAAAAAACACATGCATGCATACCCCTCATTTAACATTAAAATCATTTAAGGGAGCAGGTCTACTCTTTTATACAAGCAATATAACATTTTAAACAACCAGATATTTAGTAGGAGAAAAGAGAAAGAAAAAGAAAAAAAATGAACACTCACAACATACATCACACATTATGAAAATGACAGTGTTACAGAGCTTGCCTTTCTTAAAATACCTAATATTTACATATAACATTAGTTTTATAACAATACCTTTCAATTACACTATACAGTAAACGTACATTAAGCTACTTGAATATGAATATTACAATTAATGTCAGCAGAACTAACCCCCTAACTTTTGTTCATGTTATTCAACAGTAACACACAGAATTATCAAATTAAATATTTGAGTATTAAAACATTATCTAAGAGAACAAATAAACATTTACATTACTTCAGTTGATATTCTTATTTAGAAGTTAAGAGTATGCTAAGAACTTACTTGTCCATTTTATGTTGTCATTTTTCTCTAGTTTTTTTTTTTTTTTATTTTGCTTTTCTTTTAAATTCCACCCATTTCTTGTCGCTTGCCTCTTTAAACGTCAGTGCCCAGTTCATATCTTCAGTTTTGTCCACAAGTTTTTTTTCTTTTGTACAAAACCCACTGCTTCATTTAAAGTGTTACATGCCTTTTGTCCCTTAGATAAGCAAATTCTTATCTGAGCTTTGATGTTTACTTTCTTTAAGCTTTGAATAAAGGGAACACATGCCTTTAAGTCAGCATAGAAGTGGAATAGTCCTCTTTTTTTTTTTTTTTTTTTTTTTTTAAATCTTATGGAGTTCTCTTATTTTTATAGGTGAATTAGTACTGAAGACAGCCTGGGCTAAGTCTTTATCCTGACTTGACATGAATTTAACTATAACTGATCTAAGAAAAGGCGGATTGTTTTTTAGTGGTGTGTTTCAAGGAGATTATGTGCTCTCCAAATTCCAAATGAGAGCTTCAGGTAAATTTAGGGACATAGGAAGACAGTTATTTAAAAAAAATAATGTCTCCTTCTTCCTTCTCTGGTATTCCATAGATTATTGTATTTATTCTTGATCTACTCTGCAGGTCTTCTATTTTTTCTGTAAGTTCAGAATTTTGCCTGAGAATAAATTCACTGTGGTTCTCTTTCAGCCACTCTCCCATCCAGTCATTCACTGCTTCTTTAATTGCTGTTATTTGTGGAGACTGTTGCTTAATCACCTTATTTAATAACTTACTGTTTCTTCTTTGAAATTATCCATTTTCAGCTCCAGTTTATCTATGTTTAATGCAAGATCCCGGATACTAGTTAATATAGACTGCAGTTCTTTTTCTATTACAGATTTGTGTGCAGTTCATTTCGAGTGACTCATTGTAACAATGAAGCAAAAAGCTGTTCCGACAGGAAAACAGAAAAAATTACCAGCTAGATTTTCCTGTAAAAATCTTACGCATAACTAAATATTAATCTTTCAGTGGAAAAAAAAATCCTGTCAGAATAAATAAAAAATAAGCAAAGTTTCAGTGCTGCTAACAGCTCTCCATTTTGGCCACGCCCCATAAAGAACTTTTTTCAGTCTGACCTGTCCTGTTCAATACTTGCGTGACATTCCCTCTCTGAGCCACTAATCAAAGAGCCTAAATCCTCACCACTTGACACTGGAAAGGGACACCGATTTGGAACGAAATGGATACACCCAGTGTTTCCAGATGCAGTTCTCTGCATCAAGCACAATTTCCTTTAACTGCACACAGGGAAAACGCAGTCAGTCTGGGGGCTGGTTACTCTCCCTCTCTAGATCCCCAGTAAGACTCCCCACTGGCACAGATGTAGGGCTGTGTCCTCAGCAGAGTGTCCAAGGCAAGTCCTCCAGCAGACACACACACACGGGAAAGGCTGGCACATATTTACTAGCTAGGTCCCCTTCTGCCCAGACTATAAAAGGTAGTTACACCGCTACCAGACACTCCAAAATTAAGGGTCTTGCAAGGGTACCCAATTATACTGAGTGAAATCAATATTAATACAAATGGTAATGTTGACCAAACAACCATTCTTTCAGGAGTGGCCACAGTGTCACCAATAGATACAAGTACTTTCAAAGGTTAAAATATTTTCTACAGGACCAGCCACAATGAAAAGTTTAAATATATTTAATAACAAATAAAAACATGAAAATACTAAATATCTATTTACAACAGAGTTTCAGTCACAGGAAAAATTAACACACAGTTGGACAGGTTCACACAGTTACAGAAAAACAATAATTGGCTAATCTCACTATATTCCCCGACTGATCTAAAGAATTATTATTCCCTGGTTACTTACTACAGCAAGGCAAGATGAAGTAGGTGACAAGATGCTTCTTTGTCAGGTTACAAAAACAGAGTGCTCTGAGACTTCAGTCTCACCTAGTATTAAACATTTTTAGTGCTGGATTACAGAATGACATCACATACATCTGGTCATCTGACTTGTACTTCCCATGCTTCCCCAACTGGCTAGAAGCGGTCAGGATTAAGCATATATGAGTCAATAATATATACACACGCACACACAAACAGAGCCTTGCTAAGATCTGCTGCAGCTCCTGGAAGTCCTAAAGCAATTTCAAACATCCACCCTTCCAGAGTAGCAATTAGTTCATCCCAGTGACAAAGGAGGAAACTTCCTAGTACAGACTTTTTGATTCTGGCTGCATTTAGAAGAAGTGTAAGATACAGTCTTCATGGCCTAAGCCAGGTAATTTAATTTCAAACTATTTTCAAAGTTTGAGATTAACCCCTTCTCTTCCACTATTATGTTAAATCATATACATTTAAACAGTTTAAATAATACATATACATTTCTTTTTCTGCCCAGCAGGCCACACTGTTGGTACATTTTTAACACAAGCTGCTTTACAAATCAGTTTGATATACAAATGACGTACAATTCTTTAAAAAAATTCCAGCTAGCTGTGCTGGCATATGTTACACATCCACTGCCCTACTTATCCTGGCATAGTTGGCAATACCTATCATCACAGCCTGTATCACATGTAATAGGAGAGGCTGTGCCCACTATTACTGGGCTCTTATATCCTGAAATACATTATGAAAGACTAATCTCTTGTATACCACAAATGTAACAAAGATACACAAAACATGCTGCAGCAAGCACAATTTTGAAATTTGCAGGCATAATACAGCATTAAGAGTCAAGTCAAGAAACTCACTGAAATAGTAAAATAAATTTTGCACACAAGTTCTGCTGCAATACAAACAGCAGAAAACTTAACTGAGAAGAGAGATGCTGCAATGGACATATGGCTTGTATATGTGCACATTTCTGAGGTACAAGAATGTACACATTTTTGAGGTATATGAATGACAGCAAAGAAACACACGAAGATCAGGTGACAACCTGAGAACACTGAAGTGGAGGATTTAATATGTTGCAGTTTTAAAGTTGCCGTGGTTAAGGGTTTAGCTGCAGAAATAAATACTGAAGATTCTAGAGGGACAGTGTTGGTATTCACAGAACTTGAGGATTAAAGTGATGTGCAGTTAAAAATTTGTCTTGCTAAATTCCAACTTTTGTTCCACAGCCATTAGTGAACTTAAAGCAGCCGGCAGTCAAAAACAGAAGTTATGTTCTTACCATAACGTTCCATGTTAGTTGTCTTCTTCTCGCCTTCTTTCTTGCTGGATGGGTTCGGAGCCGACCTCGGCTCCGACTCGGCCACTCTAAAAGCTCGAGAGTTGGTTCCACCGGCTCGAGGCTCCCCTTATATCCCACAATGCTAGGCGTGAATTACCTCAGATCTCGTTTGTGAGCTAGGCCCAGCTAATAATACAACCAGAAAAAAATGGAAAAGAGAGTCCACCTCTATAAACAAAGGGGAAGAGGAAAGGTGACCTAAAGCCTGATCCAGGAAATATGCACAGCAGAGCATATACCTATAGCAAAGAGGTGGTAGAAAGAGAGGTCACAATCAAACTCCTCTAGGTCTGTCCAGGCCAGGGGGAAGGAGGGTGGGACGCAAGAAAGAAGGCGAGAAGAAGACAACTAACATAGAACGTTATGGTAAGAACATAACTTCTATATGTTAAGTTGTCTATCTCGCCTTCATTCTTGCTGGATGGGACCGCGTCCCTAGCACTTTGTCCCGGGTGGCCTAACGGAACAGACTCTTGAGAACAGTGGTACCAAAGTTGGCTCTATGCCTAGAAGCTAAATCCAACTTATAATGTGAAATGAAAGTGTGAGGAGTAGCCCAAGTAGCCGCTGCACAAATGGTGTCAATAGGCAGTCTGTCTTGGAAGGCTATAGAAGTAGCCAAAGCTCTGGTGGAATGGGCCTTAGGTTTGTTAGGCAGCTTTTGGTGTCTAATTTCATAAACAATGGAAATCAGAGATGTTAGCCATCTAGATAGCGAGACCTTGGAAACAGAAAGTCCCTTTCTGCCTTCTGCATAAGAGACAAACAGCTGGTCAGATTTTCTGAATTGTTTGGTCCTATCCAAATAGTACCTTAACTGACGATGAACATCTAGCCAATGCAATTTTTGTTCAGACCTATTAGAATATTCTGGAAAAAACACAGGGAGGTCAATGCTTTGATTTAGGTTAGACACAGAGGCTACTTTAGGTAAAAAGGACGGGTTGGTTCGTAAGGATACCCTGTCTTTATGGAACAACAGATAAGGAGGTCGACAGCTGAGTGCATGAAGTTCTGAAACTCTTCTAGCTGAAGTAATAGCTACCAGAAAGAGAGTCTTCCATGATAGCAATTTTAATGAACAGGAAGCTGCAGGTTCGAAATGGGGGAGAATCAAAGAACTGAGCACTAAATTAAGGTCCCAAGGAGGAGGAGGATTTCTTATAGGAGGTCTGAGTAGAAAAACTCCTTTCAAAAAGGCTTTGCAAAGCTTGTGGGACATGATGGCAGACTCTGAAATGCCTACATGAAAGTTAGATATAGCTACCAATTGAACTTTGAGAGTAGAAGGAGATGAACCTGCATGAAAGAGTTCAGCTAGAAAATCAAGAACCATATGGATGGGAGCAGTGAAAGGATCTAAGTCCCTTCTTTGAGCCCAATAGGCAAAACGTTTCCACTTACTAAGATACATTTTTCGAGTGGAAGATTTGTGTGAAGCTATTAAAATATCTCGAACAGTGTGAGATATTTGAGGTAGCCTGGCTAGGGTAGGAACTGGAGGAACCAAGCAGTGAGGTTCAGAGAGGGGAGGGAGCGATGTAAATGACCCGACTGATGGATCAAATGATCTGGAACTAGGTCCAGATGCCAAGGTTGCTCCAACAGAAATTGATGTAGAAAGGGGAACCAAACTTGTCGAGGCCAATAAGGAGCAATGAGGATCAATGAGGCCTTCTGAGCGATCGCTTTCTGTATCACTTGTGAGATTAGTGGGAAGGGAGGAAATGCATACAGAAGTCCCCGGGGCCAAACTTGGACTAGAGCGTCTCTGCTGGGCTGGTCTGGCAACGGAAATAGTGTGAAATAATCTCTGCACTTGCTGTTTTGGGGAGTAGTGTGAAATAATCTCTGCACTTGCTGTTTTGGGGAGTAGCAAAAAGGTCGCAGCAAGGCTGACCCCACTTGAGAAAAACTTTTGTCGCAATAGAATCTTTCAGAGACCACTCGTGAGGCATGAGGATAGCTCTGCTCAACTTGTCCACGATTTGATTGGACTTCCCGGGGATGTGCGTTGCTATCAGAAAACGCTGAGAAGAAATCGCCCATTGCCACAGTCTGAGTGCTTCTCGACATAGGGGATAGGACCTGGTTCCGCCTTGTTTGTTGATATACCACACTACAGACATATTGTCTGTCTGGATTGCTATCGTTCCCAAGGGAAGAGAGTCTTGAAGGGCTTGCAACGCTAAAAGCACTGCTCTCATCTCTAGAACATTTATATGCAAGTGGCATTCGTCTGGTCGCCATATGCCCTGGACAGTTATGCCCTGATAATGCCCCCCCCACCCGATCAGGGAGGCGTCCGTTGTCAGAGTAGCAACCGGAGGGGAAGGTACAAAGGGTCTTCCCAAGAAGAGCTGAGGGGAAGACATCCACCACAGAAGATGATTCTTGCATGTTTGCGTAATCATAATGGTGTGGGACATCGGAAGTTGCTGGTATGACCATTGTGTGAAGAGCATCCATTGAAGGATTCTCATGTGGAATCTGGCTAATGGAAGCAGAGGTATGGCAGCCGGCATAATCCCCAATACTTTCAGAACTAACCTGGCTTTGACTCTGTTGCTGTTGAAGAGAAGCGAGACCAGTTTGCGTATGTCTGTTAGTCTCACAGACATGTTGACTGTGTCTAGATTTGCGCCTATGAAGGTAATAGCACGACAAGGCGACAAAACAGACTTTTCGCAATTTATTGAGATGCCTAACTTTTGACAAATGCGAAAGGTGTAGTCTCTGGCCATTAGAAGCAGATGCTTGGTGGGAGCTGTGAGGAGCCAGTCGTCCAAATATGGAAACACCTGGAATCCTTGACGTCTCAGGTGAGAAGCTACCACTGCCATGCATTTGGTAAACACCCGGGGGGCAGTGGTGAGTCCAAAGGGCAGGGCTCTGAATTGAAAATGACTGGTTCCCAGCCTGAAGCGGAGGAATCTTCTGGAGCGTCTGTTCATTTTTATGTGATAGTACGCGTCCTGAAGATCTATAGAGCACATCCAGTTTTCCTTTCCCAATAGGGGAAGGATGGACTGTAGCGTGACCATCCGAAATCTTGTTTTCTTGACAGACTTGTTCAAGATACTGAGATCCAAAATTGGTCTCCAGTCCCGTTTTCTTTGGAACTAAAAAGAACCTGGAGTAGATTCCGGATCCTTGCTGGTCTGCTGGAACTGGCTGAATTGCTCTTTTTGCAAGCAGTTCTGAAATTTCCAAAGCTGCAAGATCCCTTTGAGCGGGTGGAACATCTGGAAGGGATTTCTTTGATTGGTTTGGAATGCGAACGAAGGGAATGGAATAGCCTTCGGAAATGATGGACTGTACCTACTTGTCTTGAGTTAGGGATAGCCAGGCTTCTGGGTACAGTGACAATCTTCCCCCGACTGCCTCCGAAGGTGGACAGTCGGGCAACACCTCAGGGATGCTGAAAAGGCTTATCGGAAAAGGTTTCTCGATTGCCCTGGCTCTGCGGACCCCCTCTGCCTCTGGGGCGACGTCTACCATTATTGTTCCCTCCTCTGCCTCTGGAGGGGAACCGACTCTGTCGTCAGGCAAATTCCCTTGAGATTGCTTGCGGAACCACATTTTTCCACTTTTCTGGCCTTTGGGGTAAGGCCTAGAAGGAGTAGAAAAATGGACTCCGACGGCAGACAGAGTTTTGCCATCCGTCTCGCACCTAGTCAAGGTTTCTTTCACTTGAGGACCAAAGAGAGATGATCCATCAAACGGGGAGTTAGTGAAAGACGTTTTAAAGGGGTCCGCAAAATTGCATAGTCGCATCCAGGCATGCCGGCGTAAGGCGACACCTGTCCCTGTGGCTCTACTCGCTCCATCAGCCGCATATGAAAGGAGGCGCATGGAGGAGTTAGCTATAGAATTCAGGGTAGTCAGCTGGGCGTTCATCTTGTCCTGAAAACCTGCAGCTGTAGGATCCTTCAACATCTCACTCGCTTCCTTGATCACGTCTCTACGGAGACGAGTGAAATGGCATAGGTAGTTCAGAGAACGCATAGCAAAGGTCGCTGACGAAAACATCCGCTTTCCGTACCTGTCCATAGACCTAGATTCCTTGTTAGGGGGATGGACAGGTACTGAAGGATCAGCTAGTTCCTTCTTGGTGGCAGCAGCTACCACCATAGCATCCACAGTAACTCCTTTGGTCAAAAATTGTTTGTCAGTTGGTGCCGTTATAAACTTTGAAGGTCTCCTGGGGGTAGGGTCCACTGAGTCAGGAGCCGTCCAGGCTTTCTTTGCTACCACCTGCATGAGGGGGTCAAAAGGGGGGGACACCCAGGAGGTGGAAGGGCGAGAGCCAAACGCCTCAAGATACACAGATTCATCCTCCGAAGGGTTAAGGGCTGGCCAATTTCCCCTCTGCTTGAGGATCTCTAGAATGTCTGCAAAGGAGACATCTTCAGAAGGGGAACGGGGGGAACCCTCGGAATCCTCTAAATCTGTGTCAGAGGTGACAGACTCAGGTGAGTCTATGTGTTTCCTCTTACACTTTCTCTTCCTAGGGGGCTCCCCTGCCAAATCAGGAGAGGCCTCGGAAGAAGATGAAATCCCCACAGGGGATTCTTGAAGAGTTGGCTCTCTGCGGTCAGGGATGAGGGAGAGACTAGACATCACCTGAGGCACCGAAGAGGGAGGGGCAGACGGAGCCAACTGTGGAGTTGAACCAGGTTCCAACACACTCCGCATGACCTCGAACGCACCCCTGTCAGGCAGAGCCAGAGGTCCCCGCTCCGAGAAGCTGAGAACCTCCCTCGGCACCGACAGAGATGGCTCCGAGGCCGATGTCGGAGCTGAACTCACCAGCGCCGAAGCACCGAGAGGGAGAGCGGGGTCGGACAAGGGTCCGATGCCACTCACCCCCTCGGAGCCAACGAGGGAAGTCCGGCGCCGAGATTCTTCAAAGGAAGAAATCGGAGCCGACGACGGAACCAAAGACAAGTGTATCGGCTCCGACGCTACCACAGTCTCGGTTCCGAGATGCCCCGGCTCCGAGCTCAAAGGAGTCGGAGGAGGAATATTTAGAGGGATAGGTTGAAGCATCGACTGATGAGTCGGGCTCTGAAGCATTTTGGCCAGTGCCTCGGACTTTAGAAGTCGACTCACTACCCTCTGAAGGTCATGATCCGAAAGCCTCGATGACCTAGAGGAGTGAGACCTATGGCTCCGTTCAGACAGCAAGGGAGACGCTGGAGCCGAATGAATGGAGCCAAGGGATGGTGACCTAGACCTCTTTCTAGATGTCGGCTCTGATGGTCTGATCGGAGCCAACCCAGGAATTTCCAATACCTCGGCTCCAGCCGGAGCCGAGGGAACCACAGAAGCTGTAGTCAAAGACTCATCGGCTCCAGCCGGAGCCGATGTAGCAGTAGGTTTCGAAGCCTTAGGCCTCGACTCAGAAGCTGGAGTCGAGGTCTTAGAAGCCTTGGAAGGTTTTCCCGAGGTAGCAGTTAGGGAACCTTCAGGCTTAAGCAAACCCCTAAGAATGAGTTTGTTTTTTTCTTTCCTGCAGGACTCTAGGGCTGAAGCCATGGCATACAGCAAAGAGTCCTGCAGGTGTAAAGGTCCCAGGCAGTACACACAAGAAGTGTGACAGTCTGTCAGAGACATTTTCTGACAGCACGAGTCACACTTCTTGAAGCCTGAGACCTTTGAATCCTTGGACATTTTCAAGGAACCGAAAGTGTAACCACCACACAAAAAACACACACACACCGATTACACTATCAGAAAAAGTTTAAACTAAATTAAAAACTAATGAAATTAGTTAGGTTATATATACAATATAAATCCCTACAAAAACACATACACACCACTATTAGGGATGGAAGGGCCCGAAGGCCTAAGGAAAGAACTTATCAGTTCTTGTGGGAAAGGGGCTGGATGAGGGTAGAAAGGATAAAATCCACTACACTAAGGGTAAAAAGAGAAAAAACTAAGCTAAAAGGGGGTTAAACAGTTATTAGACTGATCTAATAAAACTGACCTGAAGCCGGTAGAAAAACAACACCTCGATCGCTGTAGCAGCAAACGAGATCTGAGGTAATTCACGCCTAGCATTGTGGGATATAAGGGGAGCCTCGAGCCGGTGGAACCAACTCTCGAGCTTTTAGAGTGGCCGAGTCGGAGCCGAGGTCGGCTCCGAACCCATCCAGCAAGAATGAAGGCGAGATAGACAACTTAACATCACACATTTAGCATTAAAGGGGTTACAATATCTAGACTCCACACCATTTATTAACAGTAAAATCCGGAAGCCCTAGCACCTTGAGATAACTGTTGGTACTTACTACTAGCAAACTACTTAAAAATGTTTAAATTTTTTTCAGATATACAAAGTGTCAAATTATCAAATGTACCACATACCACAAAAGTAAAGTGTCTATAGACCTGATCATCACAAACATGGGGACAAAATGCTCCACACTGGAGGTATACCCCTCACTAGTGAGATCTGACCACAAACTAATCACCCTGGATATACATATCCCACCTCCACCCCCAGCACAAAAGATCACAGTGAAAAACTTCTCAAAAGCAGACTTCACTCTTCTTAAGACTGAGATGGTATCCTTTAAGCCCACTGGGCCAGTGGATACCACATCCCACAATGCTGAATCCTTCACAAATGCTTTCTATGGACATCTCCAAGAATGCATGGATCATGCAATCCCAAATAAATCCAAGTCCCTCTCCACCAAAGGCAAGCGCCCTGTCTGGTGGACCTCAGCCATTAACAAATTGTATAACAAAAGAAGGAAGCTACTGCACGACAGAGCAAAATCCCATAAAGGGAAGACATCTCTGATCAACACTAGCAGAAAACTACGTTCTCTCATAAAAACATCCAAGGCCAACTTTGAGAGAAAAATCGCTAAGGACACTAAAGATAACCACAAAGCCTTCTTCAGCTATGTTAGAAACCTGGGCGGAAACCCTCAGATATGCTCAGAGTTGGTTCACAACAACAAAAAATACAATGAACCCACAGATATTGCCAACATTCTGGCTGACAGGTTCAGTGCACATTTCTCCCCTCCCTCACCCCCAAAAGAAGAAATACTTATCCCAGCTGAATGTAATCTCCCTGTCATCTCAGATGTCCAAGTGAGAGTCGCCCTCAGCAAAGCTAAAAAACACAGCATCAATGGGACCTGACGGTATCCCGGGTTGCGTGCTACGTGAACTCCAAGAGGAGCTAAACCCGCACATAAAAATGCTATTTAACCTTAGCCTTACTACAGGATATGTACCTGAACACTGGCGTACAGCAACAGTGGTCCCACTCCACAAAGGGGGTACCTCTACAGACCCTGGGAACTACCGCCCCATAAGCTTAACCAGCCTGGTCTGCAAAGCTATGGAAAGAATCATTATGGAACTCATAAACAGAGACATTGGGGACCTACAGACACTTGACCCCACCCAGTTCGGCTTTGTAAAGGGCAGATCCTGCCTTTTGAACCTGGTTGACTTTTTCGAAACTGTCACTAGAGCCACTGATGAGGGCAAAGCAGTCCATACAGCCTACCTGGACTTGGCTAAGGCCTTCGACACAATACCCCACTCAGGCATCATAGATAAGCTCAACAGCTTAAACGTAAACCCTTATGTCACTAGATGGGTTGCAAACTGGCTAAAGGACAGAACCCATAAAGTTAAAATCGCTGGAGCAATGTCAGACTCAAAGCCAGTCACAAGTGGTGTCCCACAGGGATCTGTCCTGGGACCCCTCTTGTTCGGCATTTACTTCTCAGATGTTAAAGCAAACATGGGAGGGTTGTGGCTGACAAAGTTCGCAGATGACTGCAAACTAGGCGCCATAGTCAATACACCAGCGGACACATACCTCCTACAAAAAGGCCTCACAGAAACGGACAACTGGTGCTGGAGTCATGGCCTTAAACTAAATGCCAAAAAATGTATAGTCATCCCCTTTGGGAAAACAAAGTACCCACAAATTATCACATAGACAGCAACCCACTGAGTACAGAAAAAGTAATCAGAGACCTAGGGACCCAAGTCGACAGCGACCTCTCATTTGACACCCACGTTGCCAAAGTGGTTAGAAAAACATTCTACCTTGCACACCTTATCATGAAGGGATTCACATCCAGATCCAAGGATGTCATTGTACCCCTATACTCCTCCCTCATCAGACCCATGATTGAGTACAATGCCCCATTTGGTATGTACCTCACCCGGCATTTGCAACAGCTGGGGAGACCACAAAAGTACCTCACCAAGAGGATCAAGGGTCTCCAACATATGTCTTCTTCTGCCAGACTAAAGAAACTCCAGCTCTATTCAGTAGCATACCACCTGCTCAGAGGTGATCTCTGCCTGACGTACAAGGCCATGTCCAATCAGGAACTGATGAACATGCGCCATCTCAAAAAATCCAAATCCATCAGAACCACGAGAGCTAAAGACTTAAACCTCGGCACAAGTATGAATAGGACATGCTGGAGGGATAGATTCATAACCCAGAGGCTTCCCATGCTCTGGAACAAGATCCCAGTTCATGTTAGGCAGAGCCCCACACTGACTCTCTTCAAGAGAAATCTTGATGAGTGGATGGGAGATCGTAAGTTTACCCCAGGGGTCACATCTGTGTCACTACTAGACAGGGGCACAGTAAACTAATTCTATTATATAAGGGGACCTTCACTGTGTCACTACTAGACAGAGGCACAGTATTCTAAATCTATTCTGTGCATTTTTGTACCATTTCATGGGGTGGCGAAAGCCACATCACTATGGCTAGGCTTACAAATGCCCCAGGGCAGATAGCCTAGTACTAAACTATGAAACATACCACAAAAGTAAAATGTCTAACTGCCTGCAACATGTGAATTCAATGATTATATTGATCCAGTAAACCAGTTATGGGAAAGTAGAATTTTTAAAATAAAAAAACTACACTTTCCCACTATCAACACTTTAAAAATACATTTTGTTACTTCATTACGACACCGATTGTGTTAACTGAACTAAAGTTAAAAAAAAAAATGAAAGTCCAAACCAGAAGGAAGATGTACCACTATGTTCTCACTTTCCTCTTACACAGTAGCAGACCTTGGCTCAGCAACATAGGGTCAGTTACTATGTGCACAGAGCAAATGAATATCAGTACTTACCTAGTGTTCTCAATTTGCTACACATTACAGGGAGCAGAAACTCCAGTCCTGTTTTTTTCCCTTCTAGCAGGTGTAAATAAACATTGGCAATACATCAAACAGATCTGCTCACATTTTTCACACACTGTCCACAGCAAGAATACTTGTAGTTTAACTTTTGTTTTCCACTTTCAACAAAAATCATGGGTACAGGAGCTTCAAAAACAAGCCACAAACACTGCACCTAGCAGAAGACCAGATAATTGTCAAACAATGAAGTACAAAATCAAAGTTGTTACTGTGTGTGTGTGTTTGCGTGGGGGGGGGGGGGCAGATTAGGAGGGGATACGGCTTCTCAGGAAAAGAAAATAGTGCCTCAGTGGAACAAAAAAAGTTGTGAAATAATGGTCCTAGATTTTTTTTCATCACACACTATGAATCAAGGTATATACTTTTAAATGATCGCTGTGGTGTTGGTGTAGGGAAACAGGTTATGTAAAAGCAACAGACAGTATGTGATTAAGCCATTACCGTTGTGATGGCTTTTCAGAGAAGGGTAAACCATGTGCCTCCCAGCAAAGGCAGCACAACTTACTATGGCTATTTCTTTCATTTTCATCACAAACAAAACATAAGTGTGTACAGCAGGAAAGTGGTCCTCAGGAGGTGGGGGAGTTGAAAGCAGGCAGTCTAGAACTGCAAGGACATCACACAGACCTGATCTTTGTTAATTGTCAATATGGTTTGTCAGGGAGCAAAAAAGCACATGTGTATCAAACAACAAGCCAAGAAACCCTGCCATGGCTATTCTTTTTTTCCACCTGCAAAGGGAATATTGTCTGTATATGAAGGTCACTGACTACTGTTGTAACTTCATCACAATTTGGCACTCACTGTCAGGAGCAGTTATGAATGTGCGTGGTGGAGAGCAGGAAGATCTGTGTGAATAAAAACTTGTGACCAGTTTACTCTCACTTTACAGTCAGAAGGGGAACAATGTGCCTTTGAAAGAAAATCTAGTGCTGGTTTGTTTTTTTGTTTTTTTTTTTGGGGGGGGGGGGTCACAAAAATCACAATCCATGTTCTGGCTTTCATATTTATAATTTCACAACATCCTTACTGCACGTGTCCTTAGATTCGGTTCATATTAAAAAAAAAAAAAAAACTGACATTTTCTCAGCTCACATGCGGGCAAACAGATAAGATCATAAAATGTACTACACTTATAAGAAATAAAAGCATTATTTGTACCTCAAAGTGATATGTTTTAAAATTTTAGAATGTTCAAACAGGGGAGAACCACAGGGAACTGTGAATATCCTTTTAAAAATTTGCTCTGTAGCCATTAAATGGTGCGTTTATGTTAAGACAGAATTGAAGTGCAGTTTACAACTGAGTATCTAGATAAATGGACAAAAAATTACTATACAGTAATGGGTCATGCCTCTGAAACCAATACTGATAGGTACCACCAAGATGTTCAAGGCTTAAAATTTTTATGAAGTTTAAATTAGTGGTGGGTATATGGCTTCACTTCAGTGTTGGGAATGCAGAATGTTAAAGAATACATCTCTGCTGCCAAATGCAGTTCTGGCTTGTGATATATTTATCCCCCCCCCCCCAAAAAAAAAACAAAAAAACAAAACAAAAAAAATTTTTTTTTTTAGATCTGGAACTATGCCCAAATCTGTAATGACATTGGCAATGTGGTGGGGTTATCTTCAGCAGTCAGCTGCATTTAAATCCTTAAGGATAGAATGACTGTCGGGTGCATTCAGCAGTCATAACCCAAGTGCCAAAGTACAATTCCCTTAAAGGTTTATAAGAGAAAAAAAAAAAGCTTCCACAGCCTGAAAGGAAGACAAAATGAAATATCAAATCGATATCTATTCAGTTTGTTTACTAAATCTTTCGGGCTTTGAAAATCAATTGTGGAACAGTGTAGAAGTTTGTGCACTTACTTGTTTCCTTAAGTTTACGGAGAATGATCAATCAGGACTTCCCAGACAGCTGCACACTGAGTAATAGCTTAATTCTAGCTCTACCAATGTAAAAACAGAAACTCAGCAGAGAAGACCAGCAGACTTCTGTTTTTGGGTAAATTTCACTAACTGGCTAGTAAGTGTACTGCCTGGATGCCAGGAAAAAAAAAAAAAAAAAAAAAAAAGAGGACCTGAAAATAATCAGCTACAAAAAGTGAGGACGAAACACTGACTGGGGAAAGTATGCAGTTGTTCAGCAAAAAGCAATGCAATCTCCAGACATGAATACCAGTAACCTACAGGTAGATACAAGACAGTTGCGCACAGACTTGACTAAAATAAACCAAACACTGATGGAGTGTAACACAAACAAAAAGTTGGAAAAAACGGAAGAAGCTTTAAACAGATATTCATATGATGTGATAAAGCTGCAAAAGTCAGAAGTCAAAGGGAAGAAAAAAGGCTGGCTAAATAGGAGACTGCTTAGGAAGAGATTTTTCAAAAAAACAGAATTAGAGGACAGAGCACATAGAAAAAGAGATTTTCAGCTATACCAGAGAAGCTGGAAGGAACAGACTGCATTAATGTTATGAAAACACAAATAAGCAACTGGACCGGTATTCCACAGCAGGAGTTATTTGAAAGGGCACATCATGTGTAATTTCCAAACCTGGCTATGGGAAAGCAACCTAGACCTTTGATGCAATCCTACCAGCAAAAGGAGTTGACTGTGACAAAACTGTGGCCGAACGGCAAAGTACTAAAAGTGGGAGACAGTACAGTGCTTGTGGAAAATGACTACTCATGGTACACCAGGCAAGAGGAGCAAATTTATTCCACTGTTCAGGGAATGTCAAGATGCAGGTGCGAGAATCAAACTTATGTACCCAGCTGTATTCAAGGTATTCTTCCCTGGAGGGACAAAATTATTTTTCTGACTAAGTGCATGCTCAGGAGAAAATAGAAATGTTTGTCCAACAAAAAGCATGCTGTGAAACGGGAGATTCTGCTTCTTGTTCTTCTGATAATAAAGACCACAGAGAGACTGTACCTACGAAACCTCAACCAATGTTTCAACGGAAAATGAAAAAAAAGATAGCTGCAGGAAGCAGCACAGTGGATTTATAAGCGGATTCTAGCTCAGTAAGCATGACTGAATGTGACGAACACTTCAATGAAATAAAAAAACAGTAAACGTTACTAAGTGCTTTCATCCCAAATTAATACAGGGACTTCTTCAGAGACTCTAAAGAAGTCCCTGTATTAATCTGGGATGAAAGCACTTGGTAATGTTTATTTTATGTAAATAAAAGGATTTTTTTATATTTTACTTCAATGAAGTGTTCTTAATGTTCAGTTGTGCTTTACTGATCTAGCATCAGCTTATAAATCCACCATGCCACTCCTTGCAGCTTTTTTTTTTTTCATAGTTTGTGTTTTGTGGTTTCAATGGAAAATGTTGGAGAGAAGGGAGCACAAGAGGTGACTAGAAGAATCAAGAGTATGTTGGAAATGAAGCAGAAACAGGATTTGAGAGATGGAGATGAATAGAAATAAAACCAGTAATTTACTGTGGGTTTACAATGCAATAATTACAGTTATGAAATATGACAGACTTTTTTTTTACAATTTGTTGGACTTGTGGAGGACTCCAAAATACATGCCCTACTTCATATCAATGTTCAGGAAAGCTTTGGGGAGTGTAACAAAAGGGAGAAAGCTACCTGTATGCAAAGATTTTTTTCTTAAATAGTACTATTTTTGTGGTGTGCATTCTTTACATGCTATAAAGCATTCTGAATTATTTGCAAGTGTAATAGGGATTGTAAATAGGTGCTGCTGCCATTTTTTTCTTCTCTCTTTTCTTTCTCCCTTCTCTCTTTCTTCTTGTTCATATTTAAGAAAGGTAGGCACTGCAATGTAAAAGAAAAAGCCTGGTTAAAAAAGCAAGACAAGAGAAAAATTAATGTGCTTTTCCTCATTTTTGCACAAGGGAATGACTGGATTAAGGACCTTAGACTGATTTGGAAAGTTTTAAGAGAGAGCAAGTAAACGGAAAAAAAGAATATGGAATGTTATGAGGCTTTTCTAGCAAATACATGTTTGCTTAGTAGCAATTCTGTAGCTGGTCTTCATGTTTTCATGGAAACATCTGATAAAGTGAAACTGGCTACAATCTGGTGGAGAGTGATTGGCAGAGGAAAAAAAGGAGTGAGAAATTAGCTAGGACATAATGTTCTCTGAAAACATTCAGGGGTTCTCCAAGCTTGGACAGCTATAAAGAAAAGCAAAACCAATTAGCACTTAGTAGAAGCACAGGCTGTACCATGTGTTTTAGCATGCATAAAAACTTTATTTTAGGTTAACTCAAGTCTGAGTGTGATAGGTTAATTGAGTGTGGCTGCTAGTTTGCGACTCCTCTTCTTATTGTATGGTTAAACTTCAATAACGGAGTATGCACATAGGTTTTTGGGGGGTATTGCGGTGGGGTTTGCTTTTTTTTTTTTTTTATCTGAAGGCTTTCAATAAAACAAAAAAGTTTTTGTAAGATGTGACATAGGCTCAAATGGATATGACAAGAAACAATTATGTAAAAGTTTAACCTGCCATACAGTGGATACATGTAACACAAGCTGGAACTAGACATTTAACAAAAAAAGATGCTGTACATAAAAATTGGGAATAACTTTTTAATGCAATGATGCTTTCTGTAATGTCTTTAAATGTCAATGGTCTCACGGATAAATACAAAAAAGAAAAAAAAATAAGATTTGTGAACTGTGCTGGTGCTGCGGTAGCATTGTCGCCTCACAGTAAGACGCTGTCTGGTTTGATTCTCAGCTAGAGAGTCTTCTGCGTGGAGACATGTGTGAATGGGCGTACCTTCATTTAAGGTTGTGCATCAGGGCTGGCAACTCGGCACGTAAAAATCTACTGCCAATCATTAGCGGACCGGAGTTCCGCTGTGGCGACCCCTAACTGAGAAAAGCCAAAAGAAACATCAAACAAATGTAAAGTGCAAATAGCCATTCTACAGGAGACACACTCAGTAAGAAATGAACATGCGAGTTTGATATAGAAAGGTTTTTCAGGATGGTTATTCAGCAAAATACCTGGGACAGAGGAAAACAGGAAACCTTATATTAATTGCAAGAGGAGCTCCAACAGTGATAGAAGAGGATCAAAAGATAATAATGGTCGATTTGTAGTGCTAAGGGGCTAATGGCAGGGAAGGAGGATTACACTGGTACGTATTTATTTTACACCTAAAACTGCTATAATGGAGATTAAGTAAATCCTGGGAAAAATAATCAGTTTTCAGCAAGAGATATTACTTATAGGTGCAGACTGGAATGTGGTTTAAAGCAGTGAGGATGTGTCTAGGAGGCCCAGAAGGAAAAGTATAACAAAAGGAGGGTAGATTTTTGAAGAAAGTTATGAAAATATTTGGCATGGCAGGTGTGAATTCAGTAATAGCAGTTCCGAGTTAATTTACATACTACCCAAGATATAAAAAAACTGGGCTAGGCTAGACAGAATTTACATTTCACAAGAACATATGCATTAAACTGAAGGTCTTAATACACACCAATAACTATTTCATATCATGTGCATATACAGCAAAGGACAAATTAACACAAGGAGGTTCCTTGTGCCATGGATGGTACCCTCAGGATTGATAAGTAAGAAGTATGAGAGACTATTTCGTATCATGTGCATATACAGCAAAGGACAAATTAACACAAGGAGGTTCCTTGTGCCATGGATGGTACCCTCAGGATTGATAAGTAAGAAGTATGAGAGATGTTTTGTGTTGTTAATGTATGAATGAATGAAAAGAGAGAGAAAAGAAAAGTTAAAGATAAAAGTTAAAACAAGTTCATGAGCCCACAGCATGTTGAGACGTAGAGTATATACTGCCGAAACAAGTTCATGAGGCTAGAGCACGTTGGAATGTAGAGTATGCATTGTTAAAACAAATTCGTGAGCCCATAGCATGCTGGGACATAGGTGTGATTGAGTGGAAGTACTCTGAGGGTCCAAAAGAGTGGTGAGTTCTGGACACAGTACCTATCTGCACTGCTATCCCGATCGTAATGCTGCAGCTGTAACTTTTGAGCTTGCGCTGGGATGCAAGCAAGGGTGTGCTATGGATTACTATAGTTATTTTCTGTCCTCAGAAAGTACAGTTGTGTACACTTACCATAAATGTAGATGTTAGAGTGTTTTCATTGTTGCAGTCATTACATTTGGGTTATCTGCTTGCAGTAGCCCTCATTCGGCCTGATTAACAAAGTCTTGGGTCTTACATCGGTTGTTGTCTCTTCTTCCATGACGTCAGGTAGTCAGGGGTATAAAACATGCAGCAGTCGTCATTACCATCAGGTTTTTCTTGCCCCAGATTTCAGGAGCCCCCCTAATGGGAAGCAATTAAATCTATAAAAAAAGCAAATACACCAAAAAGCTTTTAAGCATTGAAAAGGAGAGAAAAGGTATAGCCAAAAAAAGTCAGGGGGCTGTAGGGAGGGTAACCAGGACTGCAACAGTGAATACACTTGAACATCTACATTTATGGTAAGTGTATACAACTGTACAATGTTCTTCATGTTTTACTGTTGCAGTCATCATATTTGGGTAGATTCCCAAAGCTAAGGATGGGAGGAGGAATTTAGAGAACATTAGGACCAGCTATAAGGCCCTACAAAACTGCAGTGGCAAAGCCAGCTCTAGATTTAGAGAAAATTGGCAAATGGTACAGCTTGGTGAAAGTATGTACAGAACTCCAGGTAGCAGCTTCTAGGATGTCCCTGGTAGGTACGCCTCTGAGAAAGGCTGTAGAGGTAGATGCAGCCCTGGTTGAGTGGGGTCTGACCCCCTGTGGAATAGGTCTTCCATGGTGCTTATAGCAGAAATGAATGCAATGGCCTATCCATTTGGGAATGTTTTGCTTTGAAATAGCCTTCCCCTCTGTTCCGGCAGCAATTGTCACCAGCAGTTGCTCAGATTTCCTTTGAGGATTAGTCCTGTCCAAGTAGAATCCAAGTTGTCTGTGCACATCTAAGGAGTGCAGTATCCGTTCCCCTTTGTTCTGTGGGTTAGGAAAGAAGGTTGGCAAATGAATGGACTGATTAAAGGCCAGACTGGATACCACCTTTGGCATGAAAGAGGGATTAGTCCTGAAGGACACACTGTCTGCATGAAAGATGATGAAAGGCTCCACTGCCATAAGGGCCTGCAATTCAGATACCCTTCTTGCTGAAGTGATGGCTAAAAGGGAAGCTGTTTTCCAAGAAAGGAATTTTAAATCTGCAGTAGCAGCTGGCTCGAAAGGAGGAAGGGAGAGTTTCTCCAACACAAAGTTAAGGTTCCAGGCTGGAGATGGAGCTCTCCTGGGTAGTCTTAAATTTTTGGCCCCTCTGAGGAACTGCTTGAGCAGTGGATGAGAGAAGAGAGGAGGTTCTGTGTGATAATGAGCTGAAATGGCTGAGGCATGAATTTTTATTGAGGAAAAAGACAGGCCCTTGTGAAGCATTTCAGTTAAGTACTGTAAAATCTGAGGTAAAAATGGGCACTGCTGTGCTCATCCCTTGAGATTGGTTCCAGGCACAGAATCTTTTCCATTTTTTTAGCATAAGATTTTCTAGAACTAGGCCCCCTTGCCTCTAAAATGACATCCATCACTGGTTTACTGAGGGCTGGTAAAGGAGAGCTTAGGTAATAAGGCAGGCTGCTAAGTTCAGTGTTTGAAGCTGAGGGTGAGGAATCTTGTTCTCCTGCTGAGACGGCAGGGTAGGAGTCCGAGGCAGGTGCCATAAGGCCAACAGTGCACACTCCGCAGGAGGGGGTACCAGTGTTGGCGTGGCCATGCTGGTGCAATCAAAATCATCCTTGGTTTGTCTTGTTTGATCTTTAGTAGTACTTTGGAGAACAGAAGCAGAGGAGGAAAGGCATAAAATTGATAGGTTTTTTCAGCTGAAGGACAAGCATCCACCCTTCCAAGCTTGTCTGTGGGGAGTCCTTGCACAACATTTTTCCAACTGATAGTTCTGGGGGTAGGCAAACAGGTCTATATCTGGGCTCCCTCATTTGCATGCCAACATGCTGAAAATCCTTGGTTCCAGTTTCCACTCGTGTGGGTCCATGAGATTTCTGCTTAGTCCATCTGCCAGTGTATTTAGTTTTCCTGGCAGGACTTGAGCTTGTAGATGCACTTGGTAGCTCAAAGCTGTGTTCCACAATGCCATGGCTAGTCTGCAGAGAGGGTAATAATGTGTACCCCCCTGCTTGTTATGTACCGTATAACAGTGGTGTTTGTCTGTCTTTACCAGTAATTGTCCTGGAAGAATGTGGTCTTTGAAGGCTGTCAGGGCATTCTGTACAGCTAACATTTCTTTATGGATTGATGTGAAAGTGCATTTGAATTGGGTTCCATTTGCCCTGAATGCAATTCCCTGCCAGGTGCGCGCGCCCCCCCATGCATAGTCTAATACGTCTGTTGCTGGGGTTTGGGCAGCAGGGGTGAGTGTGAATGGTAGCCCCTTGTTTTGGTGGCAGGCCTCTGCTCATCAAAGGGACTCTAGGAGTAGACAAGGAATGATAAGAATCATTGCTTCTAGAGCCTGAGAATGTTGATACCATTGTAGTTTCCTCATATGCAGTCTTGCATATGGAATTAGAAGAATACAGGAGGCCATGAACCCCAAGGCTTGCAGATAGCAGGGTTTTTGTGGCCACTTGTTTGAAGTAGGTTGTCAAGTGAATTTGTTTCTCTGACGTGAGGAAAGCCATCTGGGAAGTTGTATTCAAGCTTGCTCCCAAGAATATAATTTGTTGACAGGGTACCAGGTGTGATTTTTCGTTTATGGTGTACCCCAGACAAGTTAGCACCCTTTGTACAAAAGCATGTCCTGGTTTTCTGCCTGAATTAGACAATCGTCCAGGTATTGTTACATTTGAATATTTCTTTGCCTGCAAAATGCAATGACTGGAGCTAGGCACTTTCTGAATACCCTGGGCGCAGTAGATAAGCCAAAGCGCAGTGTAGAGAACTGATAATGCATGTAGCCTGCTTTGAAGCGTAGGTATCTTCTGCAAGATTCCCCGATTGGGATGTGCAGGTACGCTTCCTTTAAAATTTAGTGTTGCCAACCAGTTATCTTTGCTTAGCATAGGAAGCAACTGGTGAAGAGTCAACATCTTGAATTTTGGATGCCCCAAAAAGCTCCAGGACAGGATGTCATGAATTGTCTTTTCTGGGTACAGAGAAAAATCTCGAGTAGAAACCTTGTCCCTTTTCTTCTTCTGGTACCAACTGAATAGCCCCTATGCTTAAGAGAGAGAGTACTAGCTTTTGGGCCTCTGTCCACCAATTTGGAGGTAGATCCGGCCAACCGCTTGGAGTTGGTAACGTGAGGAAGTAAAATCTGTATCCTTGGGACACTATTTAAAACCCATTTGTCCTGGGTAATGAGTCCCCAAGTTCTTTGCATGAAGTTCAATCTTTAGTTCTTTGCATGAAGTTCAATCTTTCCCCCCACAGGGGCAGTCAGTTGAGAAGTGCTTGGAAGTTTTAAAAAGAAGTCAGAGAGACAATTTGCCATAGGGGGGAGGTTTATTACTCCCAGATTTGGAAGTGGAGGCCCCCACTGCTTAGTCCTGTGCGTCCCCTGGGACTGAAGCCTGGGTGCTCTGCTAGATCTGGATTTGGACAGAAGGTCTGGAAGAGGCAGGAAAGGACCAATTCTTAGAAGGCCAATGCCTACTAAATCTTGGAGGCTGTACTTGTAAAAAATCTTTTAACAGTTTGCATAGATTTAGCTTTTTCCTCCATCTTTTTAAGAACTTCTTCTGCCCTGTTGCCAAACAGGTGATCCTGATTTAAGGGAACATCCAGTAATTTCACTTTAACATGATCTGGCAAGGATTGTTCCTTAAGCCAAGCATGTCTCTAAGTACAGACCCAGTTACTGCAGCCCTGCAAGATGCCTCTAGTGACTCAAAACCATATTGCAATGTATGCTTATCAACTTATTTCAGCAGAATGCATTAAATCCTGTAAACCCTTATTTTCAGTGCAATAAGGAAACATAATTTTCTGTATAACCAATCCAATAATATGCAGCTGATACTTTAACATATGAAACTGGCAATTCAAGGCCCTAATGGCCAAAAGTTTCAGAAGTGTATACCTTCTTACCCAATCTATCCACAGCCCTGGAGTCTATATCAGAGGGGGTAGGATTTTTGGCAGTAGTAGCTTTAATGCCCTTGGGTCCCTGTGAAACGGTTTCAGGATCTGCAGTTGGATTTTTGAAAAGGAACTTGTGAGAGTCAGGAACCCAGTAATATCCATCAGATTTTCTAGAAGCAGGAGGTAAAGCGTCAGGGGCCATGCTAGATTCCGAAAAGGCATCAACAATGTCCAGTACAGGAGGTATAGCTAAAGGCCTGTGCTGGGGCAGGAGTAAGAAATCCCTAAGCCTCTTTTTAGAATCAGGGAAATCCTGACTTTCCCCAACGAAAATGCTCCCTGAGAGTATGTAAGGTTTCACCAAAAGAGAAATCCTCTGGGGGGAAGCAGAGGGAATAGAGTCCTCAGCATCAGAATCCTCATAGGTAGATAAGGGCAGATCATGATCATCAGAGGAAACAAATTTCAGAATCCTGGTCAGAAGTATCATAAGCAAACTCAGTCCTAGGTCTCAGTGGGGGGAAAGTTGGCTTCGCCTGATTAATAAGATCTTCAGTCATTCTTATCATACGTTTTTTAGGCATAGAGGCCTGAACATGCGGTCTGGGCGTCAATTCTCTAGGCGTGGTTCGAGTTTTAGGCTTTGAAGAAGATGGCGTCTTTTTAATATGCAAGTCAGTAGGCCTGAATACACCCTCAGAAGCCATTGCCTGCACAGCGGCTCCGAACCCATCCAAGGTAGAGACATCCGCAGGTTCCACAGTTGAAGCATCTCATGGCATACTGGACTCTGAATGGGTCTCAGCAGAGGCCTGCTAATCTGAAGTAGCGGATATCGGGGACTGCGAAAGCGCCTCACTGAGTACCGGCGAACTGGCAGCCTGTCTCTATCTTTGTGTTTTTTCGGAATGTCGGTAGTCGAATGGCTTACCAAAGACATATCAGGATAATTGAACCGAGCACCAAAATATTTAGAAGTGCAAATATACTGACGACGGATAGTTCATGGTTTAAATAAGGCACAAAACCGACAGCGAGGTACGTCGTGGTCAGGGCCTAGGCAAGGAATACAGTACGAATGAAAATCTTTGAGGTATTTGTTTTCCACAAGAAATGCAATTTACTTTTACGGACATCGGATTAGAGCAAGAAAAAGTTTCCCCAATGGGGTACTTAGATTTTAGTTGAAGACTTCGGTTCTGAAACTCAAAAATGAAAATTTCAGGAGTCGGACGACCGGCACTTGCGAACTGCTTCTGCTTCGGGCACCGCACAGCAAAAAAAAGACTGATATAATGACGTCGGCTCTATGTGTTATACCCCTGATGACCCAACATCACAGAAGAGACAGCAACCGACCTAGGACCCAAAACTTTGTTAATCAGGTCGACTGAGGGCTACTGCAAGCAGACAACCCAAATAGGATGACTGCAACAGTGAAACATGAACATCTGCCAGGATCCAGGATTTGTAGGTTAAGCCTCAACATTTTTTTAACTTATAAAGTAAGAAAAATGGGAGCAAAGACAAGCAAGCCACATCAAATCCCTGAAAAGGGAACACATGCATATTTTATGTATCACAACTACGGGAAAGAAAGTTGCAAGTACTTGCATGACTGGTTTCAGCTTACTAAGAATTGTTCTGGTGGGGGTATTTCCATTAAATGGAACTTACGATAAAATTGATGACACAAAGGTATTTTGTAAGAAAAGAAAAGTAAGTGGGGAACAAATGACAGTATTTTATTCTTGGTACACTGAAGTACTTAAAAGGGATGAAGATTCAGCATTAAGAGGGTTGCAGGAAGCTAATAAAAAAATTGTTGCAACAGGTAAGAGGTTAAAAAGCCAGTACAGACCAGTAAAAAGGGATCCCTTTTATCCTGTTTTAGCAGGTTTAGAACAAACTGAGGAAGGCCAAAAAGCAGAAACTTCTGAAGAGGATAATCCTCCAGCAGCTACTGCACCCCCAACCCCATGTGCGGGTACCTCCAGTCCAAGATTCTGCTGTTTCTCAGACCCCTACCTTTTGGTCAACTGTCCATTGGACCCCCAGTCAGCGTGATACTGTTACATCTCAGACTAAGTTCCCCTGTTCAAGTCGAGGGGGGAGGGGTCTTCTTCCTACTCTTCTCAGACAGCATCTACTTCCACAACAGGGGCGATAGTATTTGATTCTCCTGTATCTCATCATACACGCTCACATGACATGGTACAACACGAGATTGTGGCCTATGGAGGGGATCTTTTCGCACCTCTCTGGGAAATACTGGGGGCTAATAATAGAGAACCTGTTCATCATCCTTGGACCACTGCTAATTTGCATACTATGTCTATAAAAGTGTTTACAAATATTAGGGAAGATCCATTAAAGTTTAGAAAATAATTGAATAGAATGCTACAATCCTACTTTGACAGATTTAAATCAGCTGCTTAGGGTAGTTACTTCAGATGAAATAAGGAAGAAGCCACTGGAAAAGGCTGAGACAACAGATTTTACTCTCCTCAGGGAATGCATTAACAGATGAACAAAATCAAATAAAAGCAAATGCTCAGACTGGCAGGGAAAGGACTTGGAGCCTTTATTAAGTGCTGCAAATCAATGTGCAGAGTACCAAGAAAAACAGAGAAAGAATATGGAGGATAAGCGGTTAACTTTACAAATCAGGCAGCTAGAAAACCCAAGGGGTCGAAGCAGGAGAAGGGGTAGAGGAATTCCTAGAGGATTTAGTAAAAGTGCTGGCCAAGGGGAACAAAGTGCAGCTAATTGGCAACAATGAGCTGGCAGTGCCCCTCCAGCTTCATCTAACACATTTTGCTTCAATTGTGGTGAAGCAGGACATTGGAGAGGAGAATGCCCACACAGGCAAATGCAGAGCCCAAGACACTTGGACTGAATGGCAACCAACTTATAATAATGCAGTTTTTCCTCCACCACCTCCTCACACTGGAAGGAGTCAGGAAGCCCCATACTGACTAGGGCAGAGAAATAAAACAGAAATAACTCCTAATACTCTACTGCCAATAGAACAAAATGGACCTTACGTTAAGATGAAAATAAATTCAAAGAAAATATAATTTCTGGTGGACAACGGAGCCACTACATCAGTGTTAAAAATTCATTCAGATAGTCAAATACCCATATGAAAGCCTAAAGTAAAGTCAATTGGAATAACAAATGCTACTGTTATGTATCCTGTTTCAGAACCTATCCCTATTTCTTCAGGTCCGATCAAAGAAAGGCATTCTTTCCTTTTGAGTACTACTGCACCAGTAAATCTGCTATGAAGAGATTTGTTATGCAAGCTGGGTTGTACTACTTATTGTACCCCAGAAGGGGTGTATCTGGATGTTTCGAAAGAAGAGGCGGAAGTATCGGCAGTTTTAGCAGAAGCTGAGGAGCAGCCTGCTGGAAGCATACACGCAGATGAAAAGTTACTACAGCGGGCTAAACGTACAAACGAAGTAGGCTTGAACAACATGTTGTCAATTTCCTGTGTTTTGAAATTGAAAAGTTTGATAAGGTAATTGCACTATTTTATACGTTAATGTGCAAAATTATGATACATGTTTTTCAGTACCCTTTTGGTTTTTAAAAGAAATTTTCGCACATGTATTGCTCCATCATGGGTCCAATTTATTTACCATGAAGTGATTTATTTTTTTTAATATATATTTCTGGTTTCTTTTTTCCAAGTCAAGCTTGTTGGCTATTGACTTATTGTTTTTTAATCTTATATCGTTAAGGGATTGTTTTTTAATCTTATATCGTTAAGGGAGTGTTTTATATTTACATATGTTTTTAAATAGTCTTATGTCTTTTTGTATGTTCTTTTTAATATACTGAAATTTTGTATTCCGACCACAGGTGGCAGTATGGCAAAAGTAGGGAGTTATATTGTAGTATTTAAACAGGATGTGTTGAATGTGTTTATTTCCTGTTCTGAGGAGTTGGTGAGGAGTCACAGACGAAAAGCCAAACGGAGACTTTGTGGCTTAAATAAACGTGGACTACAAGTTTACTTACTTGATTTGGACATTTTTTACGGATTTTCGAATTTGGTGTGCAGACCCTGGCTCCTCCTTGTGCAGCAGTTGGTTTTGGTCTTTTTTATCGTTGAGTTGGTTTTCTTTGTTTGGATGCCATGTCGATCGCTACACCAGTATCTACACCTTCTTCACCATCGGCACAAGCTGGAGATTTAACCTTACTTATAAATCTTTTGACCCAAAAGGTTGAGTCATTATCCCAATGGATGGATGGTCTTATGGGAACCTCTCAGCCCTTGGTGGGCCTTTCTTCAACTCCCACACAGCCACCTGTTCAGGAGGTGGATGGGCTACAACAATCGTAGGCTGTAATATCAGACTTTGGGGGAAGTAACGCTATTGATATGTCACTATCTCAGCAGAGAACAGTCCAAATGGATTCTTGTGCTTTGGGGAATACGCTGAGATCTGGCCAGAATGCCCAGGGGGTGATGGCCCCAATGAACACCAGTAACCTTAATGGAGTGGATCAAGGTATTTTACAGCCAGTTCTAAACAATTGGATGAAGCGCCCGTTTTGCTTCCACAATACTTCTAGAGACTCTGTTTTTGAACAGAGTAGTTCGGGGAGCATCGAATTACCTCAGAAATTAAATCTGTTTGATCAAAAATGCATTAAGCTAAGAAAGTTACAGTTAGAGGTTGCCTATTTTGGTGAATGTCAGCGTTCAAAAATAGTTCATGGCAGATGGCTCGGCCTTCCATAAAGATTTAATTTCTCTCTTTGATAAGCATGGGTTCGAGCTCTTAAATTTAAATCTGCCATCATTACCAGGAGGCAGTTACCTCTCTTTCAGAGGAGCCAACTATTTTAGATGAAGCCATCAGGAAGGACATTAATTTTTCTAGATACAGATTTGATTACAATCGGATCTATACTAGTATAGACCAGCATGTTTCCAAAATAACTGCTAACAAAATCAAAAAGTTGCAAAGGGACATTTAAGCTTATATGGAGGGCTTAGCATATCCTAAGCCCAAGTCTCAAGGCAATTATTTGGGTACATTAGCTCGGCATTCAGATGATCGGAATGGAACTGAAGAAGTTAGATCTGATATGGTTAATAATGGCCATGAAGGGGGCCCTTCAGATGATCCCACTGAATATAATTCAGTTTGAAGGAGTGACCAGATAGCTTCACTTAATAAAATCGACTAATCCTCCTTTGGAAGGAGAGGGCTCAAATTTTCGTAACCCAGCCTCGTCACCTCAACCGTCTCCGGGACGGAGGTTCACGAACAGACCCAGGAACAGAAGGAACTGACTAGGATACAGGCAGGTTCTTCTAAATCGGGGCAGTCTTCCTTTCAGATAATATTCAACACCAGAAGGGACTTTAAGATCTATAATTTTTCCGGGTTTTCTTTTCTTCCACCTCTGGTTGATCTTCTGGCTAAGGGCCTATCGTTTGTACCGGCCTGTAGGGCCAATTTGGCTAACACGTTGGTCGACTTAAAATTGTTTACGAGGAAACTGAATTTACATCTCCTATTAGGGGACCAGTGTTCTTCTCCAAAGGCCTTTTCCATTCCCAGCACCTTTAATCCACCCCTGCTTCCTTCATTCCCAGCACCTTTAATCCACCCCTGCTTCCTTCAGTCAATGTCTGATCAACTATGTGACCTGGACATTCGTGTTACTCTCAAAACCAAGAAGAATGTTGGCTTCAATACTACCAAGGAGGAATTGGCTTTGCTTGAACTGTTATGTCACTCAAGGGTTAGAGTGATGCAGCCGGACAAAGGGGGAGGTCTAGTGGCTATGGATGTGGAGGATTATATTAAGAGAATGGAAGCTATTCTGGCCTCTGAGACGTATGATGAGGTATCTAAAAATGAGTTGAACATCAACATATCACGTGTCCGTTCTTATTATGAAGACATGTTTATCAATGGGGTGACAGACTTGGATGTGTTCAATTATATTTCTATATCCAACCCTAAGATTCCAGCTTTATTTGGTAACCCTAAGATCCACAAGAATATGTTGGATCCCCCCATGCACCAGTTGGTTAGCGCTAGGGGGAGCATGACGTATGCTGGAGCCAAGGTTGTTATCTTGAAAAAGTATGTCATCAGTGAGGAGCACATCTCAAAGGATTCTTGGTCTTTAGGCAAAGTGAACCGGACTCCATTCAAAACAGAGAATAATTTCCTCACTATTGATGTGATAGACTTTTATTCCTCTATCCCCCACTCAGTAGCATTGTAATGGATCCAAGCGATTTTGATTTCGAAACAAGCTCCTGCCAAAGAAATTTTGATGGTCAGAGAACTCTTAGACATAGTTCTTACATGTAATTATTTCTCCTTCAACAACAGATGGTTCCATCAAAGGATAGGGGTGCCTATGGGGTCCCCTTGTGGGGCCAGCATAGCAAATTTGGTGATGGCATTCTGGGAGAAAGTTTGTCTTTCCTAACCCATTATTTAAAGAGAAAGTCCTATTGTATACCCAATTTTTGGACGGTATTTTCATCATTCTCCAAGGGGGGAGGGAAGTAGCAGACTCCATCCTGGAATGCTTTAATACATCATCTACTGAATTCCTTAGGTTCACTTCTAACTTTTCCACGGAGAAAATTGCTTATTTGGACACTGATCTGTCTAAGGATAACTACAGGGGTTGCTATATGGCCAACATCCATCGCAAACCTACTTTTTCAAACTCATTTGCACTGTGAAAGCAACCACCCCTTTCATCAGAAGAGGTCGATAGTCAAGGGCCAACTGGTCTGGGCGGCCAGAATGGTAGCACGGGACAGTGATTTCTTAAAGGAATGTGAGTTTATCAGAGACCTCTTTTTGAACAGGGGTTATCCCGGCCATCTGATTTCAGACCTCTGTAATGAGGTTAGTTGCAAGAGGGAGAATGGGGTACATCTCCCCATTTTGGACCAGTCTATTGCAGATCAAGGTGTGTTGGTCGACGATACCCAGACTAGATCTACTTATGCCTGCAGCTTCATCACTACTTACAGTTTGGAAGCGGGGGCTATTGTTTCTATTATGAAGAATTGGTGTTTACTTACACCAGACAATCAAGGTCCTTCAGCTTTAGGGTTAAATCCTCAAGTCATTTTTACACGTGGAAGCGGGAACTTATTTTGCAATGAGAGAGAGAGAGAGAGAGAGAGAGAGAGAGAGAGAGAAAGTACAAAATCCAGGGGAGATTCAACTGTGCCAGCACACATGTGGTTTACCTAGCCCAGTGTTCTTCATGTACTGCTTTCTATATAGGGAAAACTGACCGGAAACTGCATGAGCGCCTATATGAACATCTATATGCCATTAAGAAAGAAAAAATGGCTAATGCACTTGCTAAACACATTAGCGAGTGCCCGGGGCATCAGTTTAGGTTTACAGTGATTGATCAGGTTGTGCATGATAACAGGGGGGGGCCCTGTTTCCTATTTGTTGGAACTCAGAGAATTGCTTTGGCAATAGAGGTTGGAAGCATACCATTTTCCGGGCTTGAACAACATGTTGTCAATTTCCTGCGTTTTGAAATTGAAAGGTTTGATAAGGTAGTTGCACTATTTTATATGTTAATGTGCAAAATTATGATACATGTTTTTCAGTAGCCTTTGTTTTTTAAAAAAAAAAAATTTGCACATGTATTGCTCCATCATGGGTCCAATTCATTTACCATGAAATTAATTATTTATATATTTTTTTAATATATATTTCTGGTTTCTTTTTTCCAAGTCAAGCCTGTTGGCTATTGACTTATTGCTTTTTAATCTTACATTGTTAAGGGAGTGTTTTATATTTACATATGTTTTTAAATAGTCTTATGTCTTTTTGTATGTTCTTTTTAATATACTGAAATTTTGTATTCCGACCACAGGTAGCAGTGTGGCAAAAGTAGGGAGTTATATTGTAGTATTTAAACAGGATGTGTTAAATGTGTTTATTTCTTGTTCTGAGGAAGTTGGTGAGGAGTCACCGACAAAAAGCTAAACGGAGACTGTGTGGCTTAAATAAACGTTGAGTACAAGTTTACTTACTTGATTTGGACATTTTTTACGGATTTTCGAATTTGGTGTGATCCCTGGCTCCTACTTGTGTAGCTGTTGGTTTTGTCTTTTTTATCATTGAGTAGGTATACTGAAATCAGCAGAACCAGTTAAAATAAAGTTAAACCCATCAAAACCTCTTCCTAGAGTTCCACAATATCCACTAAAGCCAGAAGTACAGCACAGATTCAAACCTGTAATTCAGTCTCTGATACAGCAAGGAATAATAATATAAGCTAATAGCCCTGGTAATACTCCTATTTTCCCTGTGAAAAAGCCAGGAAAGGATACTTATAGATTTGTTTAAGACTCAAGGGCTGTAAATAATGCAGTATTTCCTACTTTTCCTGCTGTTCCAAATCCAGCAACAATATTGAGTTGCATACCACCTACAGCTAGTTACTTTTCCACAACAGATTTATGTTCAGCAATTTTTTCTATACCCATTCACCGAGAGTCACTTTCTGTTTGCTTTTACTTATCAGGGACAGTAATATACCTGGACATGGTTGCCACAAGGATATACTAAATCTCCATTATTTTCTCAAATTCTGAAAAGAGATTTGGAGAATGTGACATTTCCTGGTGGGTCTGCGTTAGTACAATATGTGGATGACTTACTAATAGCATCAAATTTCTTTTAGCAACGTCAGCAGGACACCATGCAGCTTCTGACTATCCCTGTAGAAAAGGGACAGAAAGTGCCAAAGGAGAAACTACCAATTGTGGTCAACTCGGGTATATCTTGGTTATTTAATATCTCAATGTAGCAAGCAGGTGTTACCATCTCGTACTGATGCAATATCTAAGGCCCCACATCAGACTACTCAGCGACAGCTTAGATCCTTCCTAGGTATGATGGGATACTGCAGACAGTGGATTCCTAACTACGCAGAAATTGCCAAATCTTTGACAAATCTCAAAGCAGGATACACCAGAGCCTCTCCTTTGGAATAGTGAAGAGAAAAATGAATTTCAAAATTTGAAACAAGCTTTAGCTACTGCCCCAGCTTTAGGATTACTAGACTATGACAAAAACTTTTATTTCATTCTGTCATGAAAGAAATCGATTTGCTCAAGAGTGGTTGCACAGAAACATGGGGACAGCTATCGTCCATTAGCTTATTATAGCACAGCACTTTATTCTGTTGCAAAATGTTTTCCACCTTGTTTAAGGGCAGTTGCCGCTGCTGCCATTCTAGTTAATCTGGCACAATTTTTGGTACTTGGGCATGATCTCACAGAAGCTGTCCCTCATTCAGTATCATCTCTTTTGCTTAAAATGAAACTCAACCACTCTCAACTGCACATCTAAACTAAATATGCACTTGCACTTCTTTCTGATCCATCTATTTTTCTGATCCTCTGTCCCGCTCTAAATCCTGCATCTCTGTTGCCTACTGCGGAGGATGGTGAAGAGCATGAAATTGTGCGTGCGACTATTTGCTTTCTCCTAGGAAGGACTTAAAGGACACTCCTATACCCAATGTTGACCTAAATCCATTTGTGGATGGCTCCTGTGGAAGAGATCAAAGAGGATGACTGATTGCAGGAATATCCATTTGCAATGAAGACACAATATTGTTACAACAAAGATTAGTGTGTGTGTTCACTCTGCTCGAATACCTGAATTAGTGACTCTGCAAAAATCCTGTAAGTTAGCCAAAGACAAGGTGGCCAATATTTTTACAGACAACCATTATGCTTTTGGGGTGGTACATGACTTTGGTCAACTTTGGAAACAGTGAGGGTTTTTGATCTCTTCAGGAAATCAAATTAAAAATACAAGATACATAAAATCATTGTTAGATGCACTTTTGCTACCAAGAGGCTGTCTGTAATCAAATGTTGTGCACATCAAAAAGGCATAGAAGTTATAACAAAGGGCAATAATTTGGCTGACCAAGCTGCTAAACAAGCATTTGGATTGTTTTAAAGATCTGTGTATGGTAACTATAACAAACAGTAAAATGTTTGATTTTGAAAATTTGTCAGCCTTTTCAAGTTGAAGCATCACAGGTAGAAGTTCAGAGGTGGCTCAAAGAAGGATGTATTAAATCCAGTGACAGAATATGGCGACATCCGGACAGCCAACTGGTGGCACCTGCCTCTTTGCTACCTTACCTGGTAAGGTCATATTCATCTACCGGTCCATGCAGGTAAGGCAGCTTTATTTAATCAAATTACCCGAAGTTGGTATGCCCCTCATGTCCCCTCTGATACTTCAATATGTAAACAACTGTGGTACATGTCAAGAGTATGTTAATACGAATGCAAACATTAAGACTGCATGTTTACTACCACCCTGGGGACCTTTTGTTAATGTGCAGCTGGGACTTCATCCAGATGCCTAGGACTCATAACTTAATATTTATTTTAGTGGTGGCATGCATGTTTTCAGCATGGGTAGAACCTTACCCACGTCAAAAACCTGACAGTTGTCAAGAAATTAGAAGTTATGTACCTACCATAATGTTCCATGTTAGTTGTCTTCTCTCGCCTTCTTTCTTGCTGGATGGGTTCGGAGCCGATCCTCGGCTCCGACTCGGCACTTGCTTTAGCTTAGGAACTCCTTTTACCAGCTCGAGGCAACCCTATATCCCATGATGCAAGGCAGAACTACCTCAGATCTCGTTTGGTAGCTAACCTACCCTGCTAAAGACTATCCTAACATAATTAGGAACACAAGTTCCTAATAGAAGTCCTCATATGAAGGCTCCGGAGGAAACAACCTAATAGGAACTCTTCAAGATCTGTCCAGGCCAGGGGGAAGGAGGGAGGGGCCTAAGAAAGAAGGCGAGAAGACAACTAACATGGAACGTTATGGTAGGTACATAACTTCTAAATGTTAAGTTGTCAATCTCGCCTTCATTCTTGCTGGATGGGACCGCGTCCCTAGCACCTGTATCCCGGGTGGCTCAATGGAACAGACTCTTGAGAACTGTGGAACCAAAACTGGCCCTATCTCTGGAGGCCAAGTCCAACTTGTAATGAGAGACAAAGGTATGGGGCGTAGCCCAAGTAGCTGCTGCACAAATTGTATCAATGGGTAGTCTATCCTGAAAAGCTGCAGAAGTGGATAGACTCCTGGTTGAGTGTGCTTTTGGCTTAGAAGATAGCCGTTTGCCTCTGAGAGAGTACACATAGGAAAGAGTGGAAGTCAACCATCTGGATAAGGTCACTTTAGATACTGGAAGACCTATCCTGTTTTCTGCATAAGAGACAAATAATTGGTCCGATTTTCTGAATTGTTTAGTTCTATGCAAATAGTACCTGAGCTGACGATGGACATCCAAAAAATGCAGTTTCTGTTCAGCTCTGTCGGAATAGTTTGGGAAAAAGGCTGGTAGGTCTATAGATTGGTTAATGTTGGTTTGAGATACGACTTTGGGGAGAAAGGAAGGGTTAGTTCTTAATGATACCCTGTCCTTATGAAAAACCAAATAAGGGGAACGAATGCAGAGAGCTTGAATCTCGGAAACCCTTCTTGCAGAAGTAACAGCCAGTAAAAATATAGTTTTCCAGGTCAATAACTTTAAAGAACATGAAGCAGACGGTTCGAAGGGAGGTAGTATCAAGGATGCCAACATTAAGTTTAGATCCCATTGCGGAGGAGGATGCTTTATAGGTGGTTTTAGGAGGAAAACTCCTCTCAGAAAGGCCTTGCATAACCTATGAGACATAATGTTATTGTCATGCAGGCCAACATGTTACTTAGAAATAGCAGCCAGTTGTACTTTGACTGTAGATGACGAGGATCCTGAATGAAAAACCTCCGCCAGGAAATCTAAAACCGAATGTACAGGAGCAGTAAAGGGGTCAATATTTCTGGAATTCGCCCAAATAGAAAAACGTCGCCACTTGCTAGCATAAACAGTCCTAGTGGACGACTTCAAGGAAGACACTAAAATGTCTCTGACCGAGTCCGAAATCATCGGTAGCCTGGCTAGGGTAGGAAGTGGAGCAACCAAGCAGTGAGGTTGAGAGAATGAATGGCCCGGTGCTGCTGACCCGATTGGTGGATCAAGAGATCCAGAACTGGGTCCAGATGCCAGGGCTGCACCAGAAGGTGACGATGCAGAGATGGAAACCAAATTTGTCGAGGCCAATATGGGGCAATGAGGATCAACTTGGCTCTCAAAACGGTGGCTTTCTGAATGACTTGTGGAATCAAGGGAAAAGGAGGAAAAGCGTACAGAAGTCCCCGGGGCCAATCCTGGGATAGAGAGTCTCTCAGGGGTTGGCCTGGAAGGGGAAAGAGAGTGAAGAAATCGGGGCACTTGTTGTTTTGAGGAGTAGCAAAAAGATCGCAACAAGGAGTGCCCCACTTCAGAAAAATCTGATCCACTACAAATTGATTGAGAGACCACTAGTGAGGCATCAAAATGGATCTGCTCAGCCTGTCCGCTAATAGGTTGGACCTGCCGGGGATGTCTGTTGCTATCAGAAACCGCTGAGAAGAGATCGCCCATTGCCAAAGTCTGAGAGCTTCTCGACATAACGGATAGGACCTGGTCCCGCCCTGTTTGTTGATGTACCAGACTACGGACATGTTGTCCGTCTGTACTGCAATAGTCCCCGTGGGAAGAAAGTCGTTGAGGGCTTGCAACGTTAAAAGCACGGCTCTCATCTCCAGGACATTTATGTGCAGATGGTATTCTATGGGTTGACACGTCCCGTGAACCATCCTGCCCTGATAATGCCCCCCCCACCCGATCAGAGAGGCATCCGTAGTGACTGTGGCAACTGGAGGAGGGGGAATAAAGGGTCGGCCCTGATGAAGAAGAGGGGAAGATATCCACCAGTTCAGATGAGCTCGGCACGACTGTTACCAAGACTTCGTGCCTCATCGGGAGACTGTGGTACGACCACTGCGTGAATAGCATCCACTGCAGAAGACGCATGTGGAAGCGAGCCAGTGGTAGAAGAACAATGGCCGCAGCCATAAGACCTAGAACCTTCAGTATAAATCTGGCTTTGATCTTGTTGCTTTGCAAAAGAAGCCGAACGAATTTTTGGATGTCTAGAATTCTTTGATCCGTTAGTCTGGCTAACATTTTGACGGTGTTTAATTCTGCGCCTATAAAGGTGATAGATTGGCAAGGCAGCAGAGAAGATTTTTCGAAATTTACTGAAATTCCCAAACTCCTGCAAAGCTGTAGAGTGTAGTCTCTGGACTGAAGAAGCTGACACTTGGTGGTGGCGGAGCGGAGCCAGTCGTCCAAATAGGGAAACACGTGGAATCCTTGACGTCTCAGATGAGCTGTGACCACTGCCATGCATTTGGTAAACACTCTGGGGGCTGAAGTGAGGCCAAAGGGCAGTGCTCTGAATTGGTAATGACTGGTCCCTAGCCGAAAGCGGAGAAACCTTCTGGAGCGTCTGTGAATCTTTATGTGATAGTGCGCATCCTGAAGGTCTATAGAGCACATCCAGTTGTCCTTGCCCAGAAAGGGCAGAATGGACTGAAGCGTGACCATCCGGAATCTTGCCTTCTTGACAAATCTGTTTAGATTGCTCAGGTCTAATATTGGTCTCCAATCTCCCGTCCTTTTGGGGACCAAAAAGAATCTCGAGTAGATGCCGGATCCTACCTGGTCTGCTGGCACAGTCTGGACGGCTCTTTTTTCTAGGAGCTTTGAAACCTCCTGTTCTGCCAAATCCCTTTGACCGGGTGAGATGTCTGGAAGGATTGTAGAGGTACGGGAAACTTTTCGAAGGGGATTTTGTAACCCTCGGATATGATCGACTGTACCCACATCTCTTGAGATAGGGATTGCCAGGCTACTGGGTACAGCGAAATCCTTCCCCAGACTGCCTCCAAGGGTGGACAGTCAGGCAACACCTCAGGGATGCTGAAAGGGCTTCTCAGGAAGAGACACCCTGTTGCCCTGGTTCTGAGGACCCCCCCCTGCCTCTAGGGCGGCGTCTATTATTGTTACCCCCTCTGCCTCTGGGGGTAAACTGACCACGTGTGTCCGGTGTAGCTCCTTGGGCTTTACGGAACCACATCTTCCCCCCCTTCTGACCCTTGGGGTATGGTCTAGAAGGAGTGGAAAACTGGACTCCAACGGCAGAAAGAGTTTTACCGTCCTGCTCACACCTGGTCAAGGTATCCTTCACCTGAGGTCCGAACAAAGCCGAACCATCAAAGGGGTATTAGTGAAGGACGCCTTAAAGGGGTCCGCAAAATTACAAAGCCGCATCCAGGCTTGGCGTCTAAGAGCAACTCCTGTGCCTGCGGCCCTGCTCGCTCCATCGGCCGCATAGGATATGAGCCGCATGGAGGAGTTAGATATGGAATTCAGGATTGCAAGCTGCGAGGCAATCTTTTCCTGAGCCCCAGCAGCAGAAGGATCCTGGACTACTTCACCCAGTTCCTTGAGAACATCTCGTTGAAGCCTGGTGAAGTGACAAAGATAATTCAGCGAACGCATAGCAAAGGTCGCTGAAGAAAACATCCGCTTTCCATACCTGTCCATGGTCCTAGAATCCTTGTTAAGAGGATGGACAGGTACTGAAGGATCCGCCAGTTCCTTCTTAGTGGCCGCCGCCACCACCATAGCATCCACAGAGACACCGTTGGAAAGGAACTGTTTGTCCGAAGGGGCCGTGATGAATTTGGATGGTCTCCTGGGGACAGGTTCCACAGAATCTGGAGCCGCCCACACCTTCCGAGCCACTACCTGCATCAGTGGGTCGAACGGCAGAGACACCCAGGAGGTGGAGGGTTGGGATCCAAAAGCCTCCAGGTATACCGACTCATCCTCGGAGGGGTCAATGGAGGGCCAATTCCCCCTCTGTTTGAGGAGCTCAAGGATGTCTGAAAAGGAGACATCCTCAGAGGGGGATCGTGGGGAACCCTCTGACTCATCTAAGTCGGTATCAGATGTAGTAGACTCAGGGGAGTCTGTGTGTTTCCTCTTACACGTCCTCATCCGAGGGGGTTCCCCTGCAGGATCAGGAGAAACCTCGGAAGAGGAGGAAATTCCCAATGGGGAAACCTGGGGCGATGGATCCCTGGGCCTGAGAGCAAGAGGCTGGCAAGAGGCGTCTGCAGGCACTGATGAGGGAGGAGCTAGAGGAATGGACCGTTGACCAGGCTCAGAGGCCAGGACACTCCTCCTCACCTCAAAGGCTCCATATCCCCGCTCCGAGGAAACAGGAATGCCCAGCTCCACTGAGAGGGAAGGCTCCGAGGCCGATGTCGGCGCCGAGCTTACCAAAGCCGAAGCCCCGAGAGGGAGAGCGGGGTCGGACAAGGGTCCGATGCCACTAGCCCCCTCGGAGCAGACAAGGGAAACCCGACGACCGGATCCCTCCAAGGAAGGTCTCAAGGAGGAGATCGGAGCCGAGGATGACGGAGCCAAAGGATGTATCGGCTCCGGCACCGAAACAGTCGCTGTCCCGAGAAGCTCCGGCTCCGAACTGCGATGTGGAGTCGGAGGAGGAAGTTCAAGGGGTAAGGCTATAGCCGAAGTCTGATGAGACGGGCTATGGAGCATTTGGGCCAGTGCCTGAGACTTCAACAGCCTGCTTACCACCCTCTCCAAGTCGTGGTCAGACAGCCTGGAAGATCTCGAAGATCGGCTCTGATGGCTCCGCTCCGACAAAAGAGGAGACCCCGGAGCCGAGTGGATACTCAGTAACGAAGGGGACCGAGATCTCTTCCGGGACGGAGCCATCGGAGCCGAAGTCCCCTGAACTCCAGATGGAGCCGAAGGTTTCTCGGCTCCGATGCTGGATTAAGTGTCGGCTCCAGCCGGAGCCGACAAGGCTACAGTAGATAAGGTATCGGAGCCAGCCGGCACCAAACCCACTACCTTCGAGGCAGATACATCGGTTCCAGCCGGAGCCGATCTCGGCTCCGACGGAGCCGGAGCCACCGGAGGAGGCTTAGATACTGAAGCCTGAGCCTTCGGTGGCTTAGAAGGTTTCCCAGACCCTGCCTTCGAGGGAGAACCTTCTGGCTTAAGTAAGCCACGGAGGATAAGTTTGTTCCTCCTTTCCTGCAGGACTCTCTGGCTAAAGGAGTGACACAAAGCACAGGAGTCCTGCAGGTGCAAAGGCCCCAGGCAATAAACACAAGAAGTGTGACCGTCTGTCAGAGACATTTTCTGACAGCACGAGTCACACTTCTTGAAGCCTGAGACCTTGCCTTCCCTAGACATATCCTAGGTGGAAGAAACACAGACAAACCCCAACAAACACACAAATTAATCCCCTACACACAACACACAGGAAGGGATTAACACTGGGGTTAAGGCCTAACTAAAACTTTTACACTAAGGTTTAAAAGGAAGTTATAAAAGTTTGAAAAATAAGGGAATAAGGTGGGCTGTAATCACTACAGACTACACTATGACTAAAAAAGGGAAAATAAAAATACTAACTAAGCTTTTCTTTCTTTTACAAGAAATTCACTTACCTCTGCTGGTAAAGCAGACCTCTTTCGCTAAGCGGCAAATGAGATCTGAGGTAGTTCCGCCTTGCATCATGGGATATAGGGTTGCCTCGAGCTGGTAAAAGGAGTTCCTAAGCTAAAGCAAGTGCCGAGTCCGAACCCATCCAGCAAGAATGAAGGCGAGATTGACAACTTAACATCTTGTGTATGATTTTATACAGAGATTCGGTATACCCGCGTACTATCAATAGTGAGCAGGGAACACATTTTAATAATTCTTTAATCAAAGAACTATACAACATTTTTAATACTAAGTTGAGTCTTCACTGTCCCAACCATCCACCATCATCTGTATTAGTAGAAAGAGTAAACAGGACCCTTAAAAACAAAATTTCAAAGATCTGTGCTGAAACCAACTTAAAGTGGCCCAAAGCCCTCCCCTCAGCATTGAGTAGGAGGGCCACACTGAATGTCACCAGGAAGTTGAGTCTATATGAAATCTGAATGGGGAGACCTATGGCCTTCCAGCTACCCCTCCCGTGGGAAATGTCAATTTATCTTTGTCAGATAATGCTATGATTTCTTATTGATGTAACCTCACTCATGGCTTGCAGCAATATAAATCGAACAGTAAAAGCAGTGCTACCGAAACCTCCTTACCAGCCCTGTCATCAACTGCAGCTGGGTGACTGGACTTGCATCAAAACTTTCCAGAGGAAGAACTGCCTGGAACCAAGGTGGAAGGATCCTTTCCAGGTGCTGTTAACAACCCTGACTGTTGTTCTCTGTACAGGACTACCAACATGGATCTATTCATCTCTTTGCAAGAGGACCTGTTGTGAGGGGACCCCAGACGAATCATTGCAGCCAACAAAGGGAAATCAAGGTGCAAAAGGCGAATCATCTGCCAGTGAAGGAAGTCAAGTTCAGCAGCAGTCCATGATGAATCCAGTAACAACAGGTACCCTTGCTTTGTTTTTGCTGTTTCCTCTTATAAACTGGTCAAGAGAAAACAGGTTTCTTGCTGGTTCTTTGGCAATATGCTATACACTTGAGCATAAACTGTTGGGTATGTTTGCATATACTTCATCATTCTAAGGCAGGGATTCCTCTGATTCCAATCCTTGCATCACAGGTGTCATTTGAAAACGACCTTAGTAACATCAGTCTAACCTGGCGTAACGTTACTGATTTTTCAAAAGTCTCTCTTAAATTTGCGACCACACATCATGGGGACACATGTTATGTCACAAGTGAGACTGTACCAGTAGGAATCAGCAAATGTAAGAACACCAGGCATGAAAGCGTGTTCGACACTGCACTTAAAAAGCTATGACTGGGGGCATGGCATGGGCATAAGGGACCATTTCTACTTCTAAGGTGATCGTGCCCACCCTGGTTGCCTACAAACTGGTTTAGATGTTGCTTTGTAGGCTATATTACCCCTGCTATTCAGCATTTTGAAAATCCACCAGCAGGTAGACTGAGAAATAAGCGAGCAATCCACTGGGCAGAGCAAGTATTTTAGGTCTTTAATCCTGGGTATGGAGTGCAAAGGACCATGCTTGCTCAAATTCTTCAGGAGGTAGCCAACGAAACTTTGCTTCACATCAGGACGGCAAAACCAGAAATTACTGAAATGCGAATGGTGGTGTTACAGAATGACTGGCACTTGCATCGGTGACATGTGTCCTTACAGGGAGTAGTTGCTGTTCATATATTAGTGATCATCATGATGAACAGGAAAAACTGGCAAATTTCATGCAGCAAAGGGACGAGGATTTAGACAGCACATCAAAACAATGGACACTTTTTTGATGGTTGGGAAGTATTTTTGGTAACCTGGGAGCTAGCATAGTCCAGGGTCCTGTAATTGTACTTATATTTGTGATCATTTTAATATTTTCTATTTTGAAGGCTGCAATTACAAGATGTTTAATCTCACCTGCACATGAGATGCCACTGCACATACCAGCCAATGAAAGTTCTATCTCGGTAGATAATTATGATGATGCTGAAGCTTATTTTATCAAGTTAAGGAAAATAAAAATACAATTGCATGTATTGTATGACAGTGATAGTGTCAAACGGGGGAAACTTATGGGACAAGATCAGTTATTAAAACATGTATTAATTTCAGTTTCATTGATGATTCTAGAAATATGACTGTTAAAAAGCAAATATAATTTGTATGCATTGCTGTGCCAAAATACAGCTTCATAAGCTGAAGTTACTGCTGTGTTTCAACTGCAATCTTTTAATACGTAACAAGGGAAAAAAAAGTAAGTGTTGAGGGAGCAGAGGCATGTTAACTAGTATAAAAGGAATTTGTTAGCCTGACTCCTCCAGGCTAGGGAAGGTTTGAAATATCCAAGGTCAGAAAACAAGACCCTTGGAGCAGGTGAGCCATGTAAAGGAAGGTGTTCACGTGAAGTCCAAGGTGAGAATGACGAGGAATAATAACATTCTTTTTTGTGCAAAATCTTACTTCTTTTTATGAAAACATATACAGCGGGCATAACAATAATTGATAAGTAGCAGTATGACCAATAAATACATTGCTGATTAATAAAACATAAAAGCAAAATAGTGAAAACTACTTGCACATATGCCAAAAGTCCATCCTTAAAATTTTATATATATATATATATATATATATATATATATATATATATATATATATACATATATACACATATATATATTATATATATATATATATATATATATATATATATATATATATATATATATATATATATATATATATATATATATATATATATATACATATATATATACACATACACATACATACACACACACACACACACACCAACTTCAAATTAGAATGTGTTCAAAAAAGGATTTCCAAAATTCTGTAAAGTGGGTGTGGGACTTCTGAGTGTAGGTTGTGAGCTAGTGGGTAAGTAGCAAACTGTTTGATGCTCTATCCTTCCAATGTAATGTAACGTAGTGTAAGTAACAAAACTAGTGTTACTAACATATGTGTTTGTAGTTTAGTCAGGCCAGCAAGGGTGATGTGTAGGAGAGCTAGTTTCCAAGATAAGGTTGCTTTTTCATAACCCATTTTTGCCAGTTGGACTCTGCACCATAGCTTACAGGTGCACTTGCAGCTCCAGAAGATGTGGAGTAGATCAGCCTTGTGATCATCACTGTAGGGGCAGAACGGAGAGGTGGTTGGGTATATGTTATTTAGAATGACTGGAGTAAGATAGGTGTTATGGAGTATCATGATCTGTGTATATTTAAGTTTTTTAAGGGGAATAAGTTTGGAGGCAAGCTGGATCACTTGAGATATTTGTTTGTGATAGAGGGATCTATTTCCTTCCAGTAACTAGAATAAATAACTTATTTTTGTGTTTTGATTGATAGAATAAATTTGTTGGAATTAGATAACATTTTCTGTTTGAAGATGGGAGGTTCCATATGGTTTTGCAGGTTGAATGAGGACATTTCTTAAGTCATTGATTTGCTACAAGTATTGTATACGCTACCAGGTAACAGGAAGGCCTAAGATAAGGTTTATGGATGTGGTGAGAGAGGACATGCAGGTGGTTGGTGTGACAGAGCAAGATGCAGAGGACAGGAAGAAATGGAAACAGGTGATCCGCTGTGGCGACCCCTAACGGGAACAGCCGAAAAAAGATGATGATGATGATGATTGCATGGTTGAATTGATAAGCAAGTGTATAAAAGAAGCAGTTTCCTTTGTTCAGTAAGACTAGTTTATCAACTGCAATGAAGATAGTCTCTCAGCACTGTAAATAAAATGTGTTTGCACATCCCAAAGTGTTGTTCCTGACTGAAGGCAAATGAGGTAAATTCTTAATGTTATTTATTACTATAACACTAGGGAGTGGGCTAAAATTAAAGTGGAGTTTAAAACTAGGGTGGAAATAAAGGAAAGGGAGAGATGGCTAAGAAGTAAGAATAATTACTTAGAGTGACTGACAAATGAAGTATAGCAAAACAGGAAGAATCTCTCAGAATAAGTAAAGGAGCAACTGCAGAATGTTAAACAGAAAATAAGGCATTACCTCGATAATATGCATGTGTTTAGAAAGACTGCTGTTAAGCAACTGTTTTTTGATAATTCTAGAGAATTAGCACAACGACTCAGGCAACAGAAACTGGAAAGGGGCTGTCACCAAACTTAGAGAGCCAATAACAAGGAAGACAAGAGATCCTGTAGAAGTATTAGTAATTTTTCGAAAAGGTTATGAAAGTTTGTATGAAGCAGAGAAATATGGAAATCAAGAAAAGGTACAAATGGAAATGTTTATGGAAAAATTAAATATATGTCAAGGTTAGAGGTAGATGAGGCTCAATTACTAACAGTTAGGATAGGAGGAGATAAGAAAAAGATGGCTATGTATAACCAATCTACATGAAAGTCCCCAGGAATAGATGGTATTCCTCTGGAAGTTTGGAAGCTAGGAGGGAAAAAATGATAAAGATCTGAAAGGTTTTATTTAACAGTATTTTAAGAGGAGACGTACCAGCATCCTGGAAGGCGGCGGTGGTAATGGTAATACCTAAAAAGGGTAAAGATCCATCAGATCCAGCTTCATACAGGCCCATTTCAATACTAAACCATGATTATAAATGGTTTATGTCTATAATTTATTATTTTATTTATTTTACATTTGTTGACTGGGAAAGTCCGACTGGATACATGTCCATTTTCAGCGGAGGCCCGGGGAGAAAAGCTCCAACATAGTCACAGAGACAGATAGTTACATATTAGTGTTTAAGATAGAAAAGAATAAAAAGCAATTTACATACTACCTTGCTTTAACAGACACAACTTACGACAGTTCAATATGCAGATCTTTAAAAACATGCTAGTGAATTTATTAAGACAGATTATAGATTATAGTTTGGCTAATGTACAATGAACATGCTTTTTGATTACATATCCCCACTCTAGGTTGTCCTTTTGGGTTTAGATTTACTTGAGAAGTAGTATAGCCTTGGTTTAACGAAGAGGAGCTAGTCTGGGTTTGAGCATGGACAAAGCCAATGCGACTTAAAATGGAGTTTTAGACTCTTTTTGAATTGAACTGGGGAAGTAATAAGCATGAGGTTGTTGGGGAGGGAGTTCCATAGCTTTCCAGTGGTGCTGGCGAACAGAGCATCACCGCCTAGGTTGTTGGATTTGAGTGTTTGGACAAGGAGTCTGTTTGATGAGCGAAGGCAGCTTAGATTGGTGTAAGGAATTATTATATTTTTCAGTGCAGGGGTGTTATCAGGTTGTTTAAGAATTTTAAAAGCTTCTATGAGTTGGTTCATCTTGAGAAGATTTCGGAGTTCTATCCAGCCAAGTTTTTTCAGGTTAAAGCAGTGGTGTGTTCTATAGGGCAAGCCAGTTACAAATCTGGCAATATGATTATAACAACATGAGAGTTTGTTCAGGTCAGATTTGTTAAGGTTAGTAAGCACAGGAGAGGCATATAGAAGGGTAGAGAGAAGGTGTGAGCGGGCAGTGGCCACTCTGGCCATAGGGGTTAGGAAGGTCTTTATCCTGTATAAGGACCCAAGTTTCTTGTCTACGGACTTAATGGTTTGGTTGATATGCATATCGAATCTAAATTTGTTGTCAATGATAACTCCTAGTAGCTTTGTGTAGGAATCTGGGGAGATGACGGTACCATTACTGGATTGTATAGTAAAATGTGTAGGAGGGGATGTATTCGTTGGGTGGAAGAGAAGTAGTTTGATTTTGTTTGGGTTTAAGATCAGAGAGCCAGTTTTCGACTGTAGTAAAACTGAGCTGGGCAGCAGCTAGTAGGTTTGGTAGAGAGTCATCGGAACATATTAGAGTGGAGTCATCTGCATACTGAATACAGGTGGCTTCAGGGATGACTGTATGGAGGATCATTTATAAAGACTGAGAAAAGAAGAGGTCCTAATATGGAGCCTTGAGGAACTCTTATGGTGTTTGGTAACAGGTGAGAGAGCTTATTTTGCCACAGAACTGCTTGTTGTCTATCCGAGAGGTAGGCATGAAACCATTTAAGAGCTGTATTGTCTAGGTACAGGGTTTTCAGAGTGTGGAGAAGTAGCTGGTGGTTCACCATGTCAAAAGCTTTCGACAGGTCCAGAAAGAGAGCCGAGGATATTTTTTTGTTATTCCGGTTTTGGTTGATTTTAAAATCGGTAAAAGAGAGGAGGGCGGTGGTCGTGCTGTGATGAAGTCTGAATCCATGTTGAGAATTGGTCAGTAGTTTATTCTGGGTGAGATAGTGCATAAGTTGTTTGTGGACACACCTTTCCATAATTTTGGCAAGTGGTGACAGTATGGCTATTGGCCTATAGTTCGATAGTTCTGTGGATGAGCTAAGTGAAATGACATGGGATATTTTCCATATTGAGGGGATTGTGGCCTCTGTTATGGTTCTATTGATCAGGATCGAGATAGGATAGGCTATGGCATCTGCAGCTATTTGCAGATATTCAGCTGGGAGTAGGTCTGCAGAAAGGGTAGTTGGTTTTTGCTTCTTCAGTAGGGATCTGATAAAGGATGTAGAGATAGGCTGGAGGTTAAAGGAGAGTAGTGACTTGGGTACAGGATTTTTTAATGTAGAGGAGGGGGGGAGGTAGTTGGTTGGCTAAGGACTGAATAGTCTTGGTAAAGAAAGTATTGAAGGTATTTGCTACTTCTTCTGGGCTTTTACCACTTAATGTCTCAGGGGTAGGAGTAGAGGATTTACCTGGATGGAGAAGATTCTTTAAACCTGCCCAGAACTTCTGGGGGTTGTTTTGGTGTTTATGTTGCAGATGGCAGAAGTAGTTTTTTTTTTGTCAAGGGTGATGGCTTTTTTAGTCTCATTTCTCAGTTGTTGGAATTTAATGCGATCTAGGGGTGACTTGGTAGTGCGCCATTTGTCCCACGCCTTATCTCCAAGTGTTATTTTGGATTTGGACTCTGTTGTTAGCCAGGGTGCTATTCGTATTTTAGTTCTGATTGACCATTTTGGAGCCTGAGAGTCAAGTATGTTAAGAAATGAGTCATTAAAGAGAGTCACTGCCTCATCTAGGGGAAGGTACTTTAGTTTTGACCAGTTACAAGATTTAAGTTCCATTAGAAATTTTGTAGGCTCAAAGTTTTTTTTTTGTTTCTGACAAGCCTGTACATGGGCAGTCTAGCACTGATGGTTTTGTCTTTCATTATGTATGTGACCAGGTGATCACTAAGATCGTTGGGGAGAGTCCCAGATATATACTTATGGGGGTGACTATTGGTGAGTATCCAATCAAGAATACTCTCTTTTTGGTTAGAATTTCCTGTTCTGGTGGTGGAGGATATGATCTGTGAGAATCCATGGAGGTTTATAAAGATAGGATTGGAGTGTGAAGAACATTGGTTCCAGTCGATGTTAACATCGCCTAGAACAATAGTTTCTTGAGGGTAGTTGTGAGCTATCCAGTTAAGAATGTTCTCCATTGTTTCTGAATTGTTCCCAGGGGGTATATAAATCTCAATTAGATTTATGCTTTTTTGATTGTTTAGTTGTAGTTTTAGAGCTAATAATTCAGCATTGGAGACCTGGGGTGGTTGAATGGGAGTAATTATGATGTTAAGTGTGCTTTTGTACAGGACAGCTATTCCACCTCCCCTTTTCTTTATGCGATCAACCCTGAGTATATTATACCCGGGTGGCAGGATCTCATTATCTTTGGTTGAAGGTTTAAGCCATGTTTCTGTCTGTCAGGGAGGTAAGTTGTTAACATGGCATGTAGGTTATGTACCTTGTTGTTTATGCTTCTTATGTTTAGGTGGCAAATTAGAAGGGAGTTGGTCGACCTGTAGGAGAATGGTAGGCTGGTAGAGTCTGAAATAGAGGATGGGCCTGGGTTAGGGTGGATGTCGCTGTCTTTAGTAATAATTTTTTTTCCTCAGGTAAGCTAAGAGTCTCAAGAGTTTAATTAATAGTTTTAGACCATATTTGGATTTTGGAGGTTTTGGGTACAATTTGAGATACAGGTTGTTGGTATTTGTTGTTTTAGTGGACGTATGGAAAGGGGAGAGTTCAGCAGTAAGTAGAGGTGAAGGGGTACTGGTTTGTTGTTTAGGATAGTGGAAGCCTAAGAATAGCTGATCTTCATAGCTAGTTAGGACGTATGGGATAATTATGAGTGGCAGGATGAGGGGGATAATTTTGATGGTTGCCTTTGACATGACAGGTAGGATTGTATTCTTTCCTAAGGATGGTGGTAAGACCTTTGAAGGGGTACTAGTGGTTAATTGTTAAAGTGGTGGAAGGGGGAGGGAGATGAAAGCTATGAATGGTGGTTAAGGTAGTGGGGGTGTGGTTATATAGCTATAAATGTGGAGGTGCTGGGGTCGGGTGGGATATGGGGGCAGGGTGGGGCGCGAAGCGAGGGCGAAGTGGAGTGGGGCTAAACCTGCCTCAGACTTTCAAGGGTCAGTGAATGGGCCAGTGAATAGAGTGAGTTAAGGAAACAAGCATGTGAGTAAAGGAACCTTTTTTTCACCAATATGGCTCACTAAGCATCAGACTATACCCTCACTCAATTGTACCTGCAGTTTACAATTTTTGTTAGTATTTTCCAGGGGGGTTGATTAATTTGGCTAGGATAGTGTGTTTTACTGCTGTTTAGAACCCAGTATGCTTGCTTTAACTGAGATAAATATATAGATTTGTTTCTACTTTATTACTGATAATTATTAACCTTGGTCAAGCTTTGATTGTAGTGGGACTGAGGAGTTGAGCCTGTCCATGCATTCGCACCAATTATAGCGACCTTCCTTAAAGCAGGCTTTAGTGCTTTGTAGCCAAGCAGGGAATTACAGGACAGTACCTTGGTCAAGCTTTATGATTGTAGTGGGACTGAGGAGTTGAGCCTGTCCGTGCGTTCGCACCAATTATAGCCTAAAAGAATGGCAAAAGTGATACCAAAATTGAGAGATATGGATAAGTGTTGCTTTGTGGAGGGGTGGTAAACGTTTGACGATATTAACAGAACACTGATGATCCAGAGGGAAGCAGAATGCAAGAAAATACCACTGTTACTGCTGGGTCTTGATACAGAGAAAGCATTTGACAGTAGATTGGGACTTCAGGGGAATGGAAGCATTTGCACTTCCTGAAAAAACTATAAGGTTGACTAGGAGTACATATGAGGGATCAGAGGTGAAAATTAAAGTAGGTGGGGTCCTTTCTGATCATTTCTGCTTGAGAACAGGAACCAAGCAGAGGTGTCCTCTTTCCCCTTTGTTAATTTGCATTACACTTGGAACCAATGACAAAAGAAAATAAGAGCCTTAGAAATTCAAGGATATAATTGGTATGGTAATCAAGAAACAGCTGGATCTATTTGCAGATTATATTTTATACCTGACAAAACCAGAAAGACATTATAGTGTTGTGGAACACAGATGTTTTAAATCTTTTCTGGATACAAAATTAATGAAGCTAAAACACAACAGCTGTAAATTCTGTAGCCACACACAAATTGGTTCAACAATATCCTTATTTATGGGGACATGATAAAATTAAGTACTTAAGAGTACAGATTATAAATGATTTTGGAGTGGCAGCTAATGACATGTGGGAAGAGACTTCAAAGATAACACAAAAACTGAGAAAATTGAAGTTTTGTTATATGGACATGGACAAGTAAGACACAAGCAGTCAAAATATTTTAGTCCCTTTAGTCTTATACACAGGTCAGGCATATTTTAAGTCAACCAGAGGAGAAATTGTTGATAGCAATTAAAGAGCTGAAGGACTTTATCTAGGACGGGTAGACAAAGAGTCAAGTGGGATAAATTGACTCTTACAGTAGAAGAGGGCAGATTGGGATTACAACTTTGAAGGGGTATTTCAGAGCTACACAGTTAAGGTTCCTACACACAGCACAAGCAGAAAACTATAATTCAAAGTGGAAAGGGATGATGTTGAAACATGGGGGAAGCTGAAGAAACAAGGGGAGAGACTGGGATTTTGGATTCAGGCCTTTAAGGAGAATAACAAAGAAGATCATAGTCATAAATTAGAAGTGTTCTAAGAACTAAGCCAACACGGGATTGGAGAAAGGAGATTCTGCTGATAGGGATGACTGCAATTAGGGATAAGACAATAGGCAAGAGGGGGCTGGAATTTGTTAGAGAAACTGGCAAAGGAACCAAGGTATTGTTAGCAAATAACTAGAAAGAGGAAAAAATGACAAAATAGGAAGATGCCAAGAAGTTATTTGCACTGCAGGTTAGAGTTGCTTTCCCCATCAAGGCTTGATATAACAGTACAGGCAAAGAGAAAGAAATAGGTGGTCCTACATGAAAGACCAGCACTGGTAGGGTTTATAGTCGAAACTAGAACAGAAGCCATCATTAAAAAATAAATAATTAGTGGAGCATATAAAATATTGCATAATGAAAGGAGGTTAAAAAAGGACTGGGAAGAGAGATTGGATAAGCAATTCACAAAGAAACGATATATGCATGTCTCACAAGATTCAGGATTTCTGATTGGAAATGTTTACACAGACTCCAGAGATTTTTTTCCTCAGGTAGACAGCAAATGTTGGGAGAGGTGACAGGGAAGAAAGAGGCAATTGGGAATCTATTTTATGGCAGTGCAGTGAGCTGGTGGACTTAGTGATTCCCTGCAGGATGCACTGTTGGAGATGCTGGGTGGGCAGACCTGTGTGAAAACAGATGATTTTTCTGAGCTAAGATAAATAATTGGAATTGCCTAGACATGGTAAGGCCTTGCTGTGTCTAATTATGGAGGCTGCCAAAATAAGCAATTACTAGAAAATCAAAATATAAACCAACTATATTAGAAGTAGTGAATATAGCAACAAATATAAAACAACTGGAACTGAAATCTTTAGAAAAAGGTAGGAGCAAAACTACAAAGGAAAATGTGGGAACAATACATACAGGGGAGCAATGAGGTTAAAAACAAGGAAAATGTACTATGTAATGTTTGACTGAAAACGAATGCGTAGACAATAAGTGATATATAATGTTTGCAACTGGGAATGTATCAGTACGGCTTGTGAAGTAAAATGCTTGCAACTAGGATTGTGTTGATATAGCTTGTTTTCATTTACAAAAATATATGATTATTAAACCTTCACTTATGACATAAGCAAAGATGTTTCGTATATAAAAAATGGGGCAGGAATTGAATAATTTATGTAATGTTGCTTAAGTTATAATGATATATAGCAAAATAAGTGAAGCATAATGTTTATTAACTTAATACAGTTTGATTACTTTTATATAAACGTGAACATGCCTGTATCACAAGTGATAATTCAATACAGGATTACAGGGGATGACAAAGAAAAGGTGCCCAAAAGAAAGGTTTTAACAGGCATCTCACAGAGCTCAGCATGCTGCTTTGTACTCTTATTTCAAGGAATGACTGGTATATAGCTTTACTTCAGTATAAGGAATGTAGCACAAGTCCAGAAAATACATGCATGGAGTTTGCATTACATTAAATCAGAAGTAAGAATTCCTATTTGTCTTCTTAAGGAAGTCTTCTGTCACTGGATTTAAGGTAGCCCCCCCACAATAATATACACTGGCACATATTAAAAGGGAAATAAAGTTGTATTATTTGTCTGGATACCCAAAACTCACCAAACCAAGTGCAGTCTGCAACACAAAAGTCATGATGCTGAATAATTTGCTTGAAAACGGTTTTAAAAGCAATGACCCTCTACTGCTAGGTACCAGCATTAGGCCTGCACAGCCATTTGGCTATAGTGTTTTCTGGCAGTCTACAAAACAAGCACAGCATTTTTTATTCTGGCTGACAAACTCACAGTATACATCATATCAAACGTGTTATGCTTAAGAAATCAAAACTAAAACTTCCCAGAAAAAATGTCAAATAAGAGCAAGGATAAAAATTTGTTACACATCTAGAAAAACTAACTAGCTCTCATGCCATTAAAACTTCTCAATTGTCCATGAACAATTCTACAGAATTACATACATGTTCTTGGTTAAATTGTTCCAATGCTCAACCACCATTAAAAAAAAAACACTGCTACTCAAAAGATTTTAGTTTAGTTTAGTGTTCTGATTAAATGCGCATGCCTTGAGCTTGTCTTTAAACCCAAATACTCAGAATATGTACGTTTGTCACTTAATCCACAATATGGCCACATCTGAATTTTAAACCAGTGAATACAGACCCTAGTTTAAAATAATTTCAAGCATTTCAAAGCCCTGATCCTTTCTGATAATCTCTGCACTCACTGTTGCTTAATTTGCATTTTTACATGGTGCCCACATTGCAAGAAGCAGCATTCTGACTTGGACTTCAATAAGATACAAAAATGATGATCACTTGGCAAGATCTCAATTTAATCCATCTGAAAACACAGCCAGATGTGTTACACCATTCCTTCTAACCATTTTGTGTACTATGAATGACACTGCCGCATCAACACAGCTACACAAGTCCTTAAACTAATTAACCATTTCAAACACTTTGTCACACATTTAACATTACCACTCTACCTCACAAGAATCATTACGTTTGAGAAGATGACTGCCATTTTATTACGGTTTATCCAACAGAAGACTTCACCAAGAGATCCCAGTTAGATGAAGCAACCTATATCACAGTTTAAAATGGGATGGTTTAATAAAAAAAGGTTTAAAATAAAAAAAAGCAAAAGCCATATTTCAGTTTATACTGTCAACATAAACAAAACAGAATCCTGTTTCATCTAGATCAATATCTAACAAATATATGGTCCTAATACAGAACCCTGAGGTACTCTAGTTTGACTGCCACCAGTGTCCATCTCTCTCTACATGCCACACTCTACTTGTTAACCAGTTAAAGTGACAGAACCACCTAAACTGATAACCTGCTGCAACAGCAGCTTCTGATCAACAGTATCAAACATATTTAAAAAGTCTTTAGAGAAAAGGTACATGACCACAATTATGTAAGTCTAGCAGCTCCAGTGTGATTCTCTTAAGTAAAACTGAATTTTGTCAAGATTACTTTTCACAAAAACTAGCTTACTTCATATCATTAGTACATTTGAAAAAAATGTCTCTCTTCCATTTTCTCTCCTAAATCTCCTAAATAACTACTTAAAATCAGACTTCAAAAACAAGTTCTACAAACCCTTCACAGAGTGAACTACCATGAAAAAGCATTTTCAGACAATTTCTATAACAGAAGAAATAATGAAAACAGATACATTTCAGAAACTAAATGGACTTCATTCAGGATAACTGTGACAAACTGTCAAAAGATATGGTACTAACCCAATAAACCCTAATTAAGGATATTAACAATTCTCTAAACATGGAAGGTAGGATAACAAAAAGTGGAAAACCACACAGAATTTCGTTAAAACAAAATATATGGTTAATAAAACTTAAGTTCTTAAGAGCCAAGAAGGAAAAAAATGGCATAATACCCAGAATTCAAAAAAAAACTGAAAGAGAATGACAAGGGTGTCTTCCTAACTGGATTGCAACTGTAATATCTGAAGTAACACTTCTTGTGGCATACAAACAGAAATTAAAATTACTGAGATACCTTCATCTTCCAAGCCTAATGCACCACCAAGTTCGACGATAGTAAAATCTGTATCCTTGCTGGACAATGAGCTGGTATTAAAAGATGCATAGTTACCAGCTCTACTGGCACAGAAAGGTAAAGTCCTGACTACAACTCGCATGCCTTGAGTTTTATCAGCAACTCTGGTACCTGTTGCAGCTGAAAGGGAGAAAGATGGAGGAGGGAGTATTTTGCAGTACTGCAGGCTCGCCTCTTCTTCAGCAGGAGAGAATGGGGTGCATGCCTATGGTGAACAGTGTCATGGCAGCCTTCTTGGTAAAGGAGAGGCGTGGGGTAAGAAAGTCTCAAGGGGTTAGGTCATTTGCAGGAGTGAGTGACACTCACTGCTACCCTCTGACTGCTGGTGTGTGTTACTATGCATATGTCGTGGGGTTTAGGTTGAAAAAAAAAATAAAGAAAATGTCTGATGCAGCCTAAACCATGGCCCCCCTCAGCCATCTCTTAGCCATGATAACAGGAACAAACTGGCTTAGAGGGGACTGATGCCCAACAAGAATTAGGGGAGAGAAAGGATTTAAAAAACAGTACACGTTGGTACAAGCACCATCAGGTGACAACTACTATGCCACAAAACACCTGCAAAGCTAACAGCACACTGGTCATTGATAAGGTTGCTAAAAGAACATTATATCAATGCTCATACATTGCATCCAGCATTAAAGAATTCTTTCTTGAGGCATAATAATTTACATTGGAACAAACTGCTTCATATGTACGGCTTAACAACCTAATTTTAAGGGGTGAAAACATAGATTGGAATTGTGTATCCTTGGAGAGAGCTTCCGAAAAACTAAGAATACTGTGGCAAAGCCAACTAAGGCTAACATAACTAAATTAATAACTGAGGAGGAAAAAAAAAAAAAAAAAGCCAAACATGGCTGCTGGTCTGATTCAAGTTACGAAAGGATAAGCAATGCGAGAGAATTTGCTTTACACAGCAAAACATTTTTAATCTTTTAGGCTCAGATTTTATTAATTGCATGAGAAGCTTCAAAAGGTTTTGAAGTACAGTTTTATAAAAGCTGAGAAGATGCCTTTAGTGTATCTGGTATCTGTAACATCAGCATTAATACTGCCTTCTTCAGTCACTCAAGTGTCTAAACATTGAGTTTGTACTTGTTTATCCTTGGTTGACTGGGTTAGTCCCATTACGATTAGAGCCTCTTTTCAGATGGTATTTATACTACTAGAGGAAATTTTGCATTAGGGAGCTTTCACTACTCCTCAACAGCAGCAACAGGTCTTTTACATCCACACCAACTCAAGCAGATGGGGCCTTGGTTTAAAAGCTCATCTGATGTTTGGCACACTGCAGTGTCAGCAATCCATCTACATGGTGTGGGAACAGAACAAGCAGCTTTCTGCGCCAAAGATGTGCATGCTACCTGCTGTACCACTGACATTGCTACATGTCAACACTAAGGGCACTCTTTCTGTATAGAATAAAATGAATCCTGTAAAAGCATCTATATAAGCAGCATAGTTACGAATTGATTTTGCCAGTCTACCTGGGAAACGATAATTAAGTACTTAAACACTGGATCCTTTTCATCCAAGCTCACCCAATATATCAGTTGGATACCAAGCCGCTTGCCAGATCAAATGTGGCCCTCAGCTAGTACTCCACTGCCTCAAGCTCCCTCAGAGTTTTCCCATAATTCCCAGAGAACCTGTCCTTCTGATAGAGTTTGCTGCCTAGTGACAACAGAATAGGGGGACATCAAAATGCTACATTTTGTACACAGTCCGTGACAATTTGAAAGGGGGATACTGTACCACACAAACGAGTGAAAATTATCAAGCATTATGTTAAGTACAGTATCCCATTTTCATCAGTCTGTCAGAACAGACAGTTGAAACAGAATCCTAAGCTACCAAACATCTCAAGTGAAATCATGACAAGACAGCTTTCAGAATTGAAACTTCAAACGCAGCTCTAGATCTGGAAATGACCAACATACAGTGTTTAGATAGGTATGCAAGATGAACCATGTTGCTGCTGAACATATTTTTAAAGGCAGCTGTAGAGGTCACTATGGTTCTGGTAGAATAAGCCTTGGTTTTCACAGGCAGAGGTTTCTTTTTGCTAGAGTAAACAAAGATAATACAAATCGAACAGCCATCTGGACAAAGTCTGCTTAGAATCTTTTGTGCAATCTGTTGGTGGCAAAACAAGATACACCCAGTCAATGTCAAAATCCAAGGTATCAAACAGGTATTCACCTGTGCTGGACTGACTCTGAAAAGAAAACAAAGATTAGCAGGCTGATTAAGGTTAGATTCAGAAGACAACTTTGGATTTGCCCTTAAGGAAATATCTTGTTGACAGATTAGACATGCTTCTGTAGAACATAATGCATTTAACTCAAAATCTTCTAGCTGAAGTGCTGGCCACCACAAAGCATTCTCCTTGAACTGATCTTTAGCTCGGCAAAGGAATTTGAAATGGAAGCCAACTGGACCTTGGCAGTAGAGAAGCTAGAACCTTTGTTGTACAATGCAGAGAGAAAGTGCAGTACATCTGAAAAGAAGTGGAGTAAAGATCTATGCCTTGACAGTTTGCCTTTATATAGCCACTGAGTGGAATACTTCTGAGAGGTAAACAAAATGTAGACTTAGTCAGAGAAGGCAGAATGCCTGGTCATTAAAGAGTATTGGAGAAAGCATGAAGTTAGCTCATGGTTGAAACAGTCCAGGTGAGGCTGTCTGGATTCGAGCAAAAGTAGTTTCTGCACTTTGTACTGGAGAGAGAAAATAAACTTGGAGCAAGGCTGGCCCAAATAAGTAAAAATCTCTGAGCTTCTAGTGGATTGAGAGAACTCATGAGGCAGTAGGACAGATCTGCTGAGCCTGTCCATGACTGCATCTGACTTTCCCACCAAATGTGTAACACTGCAACTAGAAAGTGGATTGAATTTAATGTCCACTGGCATGCACGCACTGCCTCCCTGCATCAGGGGTATAACCGTTCTTCCCTCTTTGTTGATATACCAGACTACAGACTGGCTGTCAAGACTGACGCTGAGATTTTCAAAACAAAGGGATTTGGCACCCTTCTAATTCCTACTAAATGATCTTGGACTATCCTCAAATCAGACTCTCACAGCAAATGTCATCTTCCTATCCTGCTCGCACATTAAAAATATTATCTTTTACCAAAGTACCAAAAGGTGTGGATCCATCAAGGAAGGCATTAGTAAAGGAGGACTTAAAAGTTATCCGCAAAGTTGCACAAGCGGAACTAGACTTGACATTCAAGAGTTATGCTTCTATCTGTTGCCCTTCAGCAGTGTGATATAGCCACATGGGGAGACTGGTAATGGTGACCATGGCATTCACAATGTTCTGTAACTGCTTAGTTGACTCCTGTGAGACAAGCCCAAGTACCAATAGCGTGTTTCACTAGGCATCGCTGGAAGCAATTCAAGTGGGAAAAATAATTTACTGCCCTCAAGGCAAAGCTGCTGGAGGTGTAGCCACACCTTTCCATTCATCATGCCGAATTCCTTACTCAGGGGATGGACAGCTATCAATTCATCGGGAAGTTCATTTATAATGGTTGTCGTAACATTAAAAATCCTCCAGAGGACCCTCTGACCATAACTGCCTGTCCTTAGGTGGACACAAGATCTTAATCCTTATCCAACTTCCTGAGGATAGTCTCACATGTCCTGACAAAAAAAAAAAAAAAAAAAAGTAACAGTCCACAGAAGGCACCACCCAAGAAGTAGATGGCACAGAGCCCCATGCTTCAAAAGAGGACTTCCTCATCCTGCAAGAATGGTTCAGATGGCCAAGACTGCCTGTATTTCATCAACTGAAGGACTTCGCTAAAAGCAGTGTCTTCAAGTGGGGAATCGGGGAGCCCTCTCCATCATCCAAGTCAGTGTCAGGTCTATTAAACTCTTAAGGGGAGTCAACGTGTTTCCTATTACTCAGTCTGCGACTGGTAAGAGTCTCTGAAATATATGGCATGCACTTCTCCAAAAGATATGGCAATGCTGTCCCAGGGATCCATGAACACAACCAAACAAATAGGCAGCGTGAAGAACAGTCCAGAGTAGTAATGCAAGTTTATTAATTTCCAAAAGGTAAGCGCTTTCAGCTGTGACAGACATCCATTACAATAAAAACAACTTGCTTTATAGTAAATCTTGCTGGTTAATGACCATTCAATTATCCAATTAAAATTAATTATAATATACATGTTAAAAACCAACACAAAAACTCTAAATGTTTTAATTTATTACACAGTACCCCATCTATTATAAACTTTTAACTTTAAAATACTTGAAATAGAATCATTTAAACCTGGGAATTGTGTAGCATTTAAATAAACTTGCCACCAATATTCCCTTGATTCTAAAAATACTTTTCCAGGGACCTCTTCTTGGAGTTTGTCGAATTTGCTCCAATATTACAAACTTAAATGTATGTGTTTGATTATCCTCTGTGTGTCTGTAAAGTGCATTAGTATGTGAATTTTTATTAATGTTATAAATGTGCTCGTATATGCGTTGTTTTAACTTTCATTCCGTTTTCCCTATATAATAGGCAGAACAATTTGAGCATGATGCTGCATAAATTACACCTATTGTGTTGCAGTTATAATGTCCTGAAATAATAATGCGTGCTCACATTATGGATAACTCATCCACTTCTAAAATATACCTGCAATATGTACAAATATTGCATTTTCTCATTTTGCCTTGAGTTTTTACAACAAAATTAGAGCATGCATTACACCAATCTTTTAGATTCTGGTCCCTTTTATAAATAACCATAGGTTGTGTACCCAAAATTTGGGTTAGGTCTGTGTCACTGTAATAGATGTCCAATTTTTACGCACAAGACGAATAATATCTGCAGTATCATCTATGTATGTCATTATAAAACCTGCATTACCATACTTGTTTGTATTTGACCGTTTCATTGTCTGAACTACAGTTGAAGGTGACCTTACAGAATATAATTCTGATTCAACAGTAGTACATGTTGATAATAGAGGTTTACAAAAACCGATATTTCTTTTGTTCACCACCTCAGTGATAATACTATCTACAAAATTTTTAGGGTAGTCCCTATTTAAAAACATATTACCAACATATTGACATTCTTCTATAAAATCATGCATATCAGTAACAATCTGAGCTGCACGGACCATTTGTCCCTTTATAACAGTTTTCTTATCATGATATGGGTGATTACTGGTAAAATGTAAAATCTTATTAGAGTAAGTGTTTTTCCTAAATATACAAGCTTTCAAATAGCCTTGTAATATATCCTTAGTTAACATAACATCTAAATATGATATCCTATAATGTCCCAATTCATGAGTAAACTGTAAAAAATCAGTACAACTATTCATAAAGTACATAAATTCAGCAATGACTTCTATGGGACAATTCCATATAAAAATGGTCATCCAAAAAGTGACAATACATTTTTACATATTCCATGTGTCGTGACTGAAGCAAATATTTATCTTCCCATGCAGCCATAACTACATTGGCATACAATGTGCGAATTCCTATGCGAATTTGGTCCTACACTTTTGGGAAAAATCATGTCTATTTAATAGTATTTGGATGGAAAAAATATGTTTTTATAGAAGATTTGTTGATGATGTGGTGTTATTTTGGAATGGGACAGTCGTTGAATTACAGGAATTTGTTACATACTTAGAATCCACTACATAATTCCTAAAATTTACCTTTGAATATTCCAGAGAAAGTATTAATTATTTGGATGTGAGTCTATACTTTAATAAAGAAGGTATTTTAACTTCGAAGATCTTTAGAAAGAAATGCTGGAAGAATAATATGTTAGAACAAAGTAGTATGCATCCTAGGCATACTTTTACAGGGATAATGAAAGGTCAATTTTTAAGACTGACTAAATTATGTAAGGACGCATCCATATTAAAAGAGGAAGCTGACAACATGGTACGAATATTTAGAGAGAGAGGTGCAGTAACAGCAACAAAATAGCCTATTTATTGAAATATACGAATGACAATGCACATATCAGAAAAATAATAACTAAAAACTGGAATATCTTGACTATGACGGATGACATTAGGGCTCTAGTGGGACAGAAACCAACTTTTATGTTTAAGACATGTGATAGCTTGAAATATATTTTCTCGAGAAATTTCAGTAACATGATGGAGGATAGTAGTGGTGCATTATGGGGTACTTTCCCTTGTAAGCATTGTAACATGTGTAAATTTATAACAACCACACAATATTATCGACATCCACATGGTTTTTTTGAATTTAAACCAAGAATACATACTGATTGTAATAGCGCCAATCTGATTTATATGGCGAATTGTACATCCTGCCAAGCTTTTTACATCGGATTAACAAAAAGAAAATTGAAAGAACGTATCTACAATCATATATACGATATTCGCAAAAGGAATGAATTAAACGCATTGGCGAAACATATTAATTCCAATCCCACACATGAGTTTAAATTCAGGGTATTGCAAGTAGTGAGAATGAGTAATAGACTGGGAGACAATGTTAATCATTTATTGAAAATAGAATTAGACTGGATTTTCAAATCCGGAGCACATAAGGAACCAGGAATTAACAATTATGTGTCCCTAAAGCCTATTCTTGAAAAAAGATAGTATTATAATGCTGATAATTATTATTATGTTTGCCTAGCTCCTAGTCTTTTCATGCCTATAGGAACATTCATAGTAATACCTGATATGAACAAAAAGTATTGAAGCTTGATGAACTACAATAAAATAAAATAAAAATAAAAATAAAATAAGGCCTTGTATTTTATTAATATTTTATTTTATTAGTGCATCCCTAATAAAGATAATAGATTTTTCACTAGGATTTAATATTGTGTTTTTGTATACAATTAGAGTGAACATCAGTATTAGTTATGTCAATATAAAAGGAAGGCACAATATTTTATAGTGTTATGCAGAGTGTACGAGGATATTTATTTATATAACCTTTCTCATTTTCTGCATGTCATTTTACAATGTTTGTAATGAATCTATGTGATTATTTCATAGGCAAGATGCCCTTATTTATAGTCAACGGCCCAATACTTTGTAAATCGATATACTAATTAACATATTTTTCTATTTTCACCATTGATTAGAGGAAAACAGTAATAGGACAAGATTATACAGTCTCTTAAGACATGACATACCTAAATTGTATCATGTATTATTCACCAGCTTGCATTATATTCATATTCATTACATTTATTATATTTATTGTATTTATTATATTTATTATATTTATTATAATCAGCATATTAATTGTTATGATGTTAGTTTTCATTCTGTTTTCATTTTTATATGGAATGATGAGATGAATAATACAGAATTCAGAGACATGATATGTATGAATGAGCGACATTTGACTATTATGGTCTATTAGCTTGATTCATTTACAATTGGATAAGACCGGATGTTCACATCTTACGATTTTTAGACATGTTTTTGTAAAAAATATTTTAATGAATATGTTTGATAGAACATTAATATGTTCTATGCGTTGGCGATATGATTCAACAAATGATACTATATAAGATTTGTTATGTATATTGAAGTGATTTCATCGAGATTGTCTATTACGTGATGAAGCTAAATTTTTCAACAAACTGTAATTAATGGGAACTGGTGCTTTAAATGTCTAGATGAGTTTAAAATAATTTGAATATTTAGTACGGTTTTTATGTGAATACACCATATAAATATGTAATTAATGGCACTCATAGAATGAAGTTATATGTGGCTCTTAATAACAGAGTAAGAAAAGGCTCGTTTTACGAGCATTGACTCTGAATCTAAATAATGCAGGAAGCATAGTAAAATCTATTTGGTTTTAGCTTTAGAAGTCTGATTGATGTAAGAAGGTTTTAATTGATTAGTTTAATTTGTTGCTAACCAACCTTATTTTTAATTGGTTGAAGTTTACTATATAAGAACTGTTTTAACATAACTTAATTGATCTGATGAAGCGTGCATAGCGCACGCGAAAGCGCTTATCCTACTTTATGTTTTTATTGGAATAAAGCAAGAGTTCATTCATCTTTTCTCGTGGTGTATCCTTGCAGTTTATTTTTCACAACGTTATATCCTTAGTTAACATAACATCTAAATAGGATATCCTATAATGTCCCAATTCATGAGTAAACTGTAAAAAATCAGTACAACTATTCATAAAGTACATAAATTCAGCAATGACTTCTATGGGACAATTCCATATAAAAATATAGGTCATCCAAAAAGTGACAATACATTTTTACATATTCCATGTGTCGTGACTGAAGCAAATATTTATCTTCCCATGCAGCCATAACTACATTGGCATACAATGTGCCCACTGGAGAGCCCACTGCTAGCCCCTTGACTTGTTTAAAATAATGACCGTCATGGTATAGATAATTATTAGTTAATACCAATTGTAGAAGATGGGATAGAAGTGTTAAGAAAGCTGTTATAGAGAGAGACAAATGATCTGTGCAGCTCGGATGGTTACGGACATGCATGATTTTATAGAAGAATGTCAATATATTGGTAATATATTTTTAAATAGGGACTATCCCAAAACGTTTGTAGATAGTATTATCACTGAGGTGGTGAGCAAAAGTAATACAGGTTTTTATAAACCTTTATTATCAACAAGTACTACTGTTGAATCAGAATTATATTCTGTAAGGTCACCTTCAACTATAGTTCAGACAATGAAACAGTCAAATATAAAACCTGTATTACCATACTTGTTTGTAACGACATACACAGATGATACTGCAGATATTATTTGTCTTATGCGTAAAAATTGGACATTTATTACAGGTGACACAGACCTGACCCAAATTTTGGGTACACAACCTTTGGTTATTTATAAAAGGGACAGGAACCTAAAGATTGGTGTAATGCATGCTCTAATTTTGTTGTAAAAACTCAAAGCAAAATGAGAAAACGCAATATGTGTACATATTGCAGGTATATTTTAGAAGTGGACGAGTTATCCATAATGGGAGCATGCATTATTATTTCAGGACATAACTGCAACACAATAGGTGTCATATATGTAGCAATATGCTCAAATTGTTCTGCCTATTATATAGGGAAAACAGAACGAAAGTTAAAACAACGGATATGAGCACATTATGACATATTAAATTCACATACAAATGCACTTTACAGACAAAGCATAATCCAACACAAATTTAAGTTTGTAATATTAGAGCAAATTTGACAAACTCCAAGAAGAGGTCCCTGGAAAAGTATTTTTAGAATCAAGGGAATATTGGGTGGCAAGTTTATTTAAATGCTACACAATTCCCAGGTTTAAATGATTCTATTTCAAGTATTTTAAAGTTAAAAGTTTATAATAAATAGGGTACTGTGTAATAAATTAAAACATTTAGAGTTTTAGTGTTGGTTTTTAACATATATATTATAATTAATTTTAAGTGGATAATTGGTCATTAGCAAGCAAGATTTACTATAAAGCAAGTTGTTTTTATTGTAATGGTTGTCTGAGGAAGGCTGGTGTCACAGCAGAAAGCGCTTGCCTTCTGGAAATTAATAAACTTGCATTACTACTCTGGACTGTTCTTCATGCTGCCAATTTGTGTGGTTTAGTTAGTTCATTTTTTGTTCATCCATGAACAACAGACTGAAAGCAGAAAGAAGGATATTGCAGAGTGAAGCCAGTACAAAAGAAGTCCTGTTAACCTAAAAGCAGAAGGGAAGCTATAATGCTCTTTTTAGCCTCAAACACAGACCTGAAATCCATCTGCACTGAGAGACCCTTCCTATGGGCAGACTTTGCCTCAATTAAAGCAGAAGGCAGGTAGACTGATGAAGGGAGCTCAGACAGAGTTATCCAGGCACCTTGAAGCAGTGACTGGTACTAAATGGTTTGAGTTCCAAAGACTTGAGCACTGAAAATGGTTTCAAGTGAGTAGTCAACAAAGATGGTGCCAAAGCCTCAACACTGAGCTCCCGAGTCTGGGATCCACTCGACAGTGGAGAGGTTGGATTCAAATGTGTCAAATGAGTATTAACTAGTTTTGAGGTATAGGCACCTCTCACACTGAAAATAATTCTGTTGGACAACTGGCTCTGAAGCCACTACTGCAGAAACTGGCATCAGGGAATGAGGCAGAAATGGTTAAGGGGAAGCCAACCTGATCTGCACCAATACCAGACAAGGATGGGCTAATACCAAACTAATTTGAGTCTTTCAAAAAGTCCCTTATTGTCGGCTCAAAACCTGTTTCAGAGAAAACAGTGATGTATAAATCTGCAAGAAAGTCTCCAGAAAAAGATGGTATTCCTGTGGAAGTCTGGAAGCTAGGAGAAAAGAAAATGATAAAGATCTGGAAGGTTATGTTTAACAGTATTTTAACACAAGAGGAATTAATAGATATAGATCAACATGGTTTTGTGTAGGGAAGACAAACATCTGACAACATTAATAGAACAATGACAATCCAGAGGGAAGCAGAATGCAAGAATAACCACTACTGTTGGGGGGGGGGGGGACTTGATGCACAGAAAGCATTTGGAAGAGTAATGTGGAATTTTACGAGTAGAGAAATGGAAGCATTTGCATTCCCGGATACAATGTTAATTAGGAGGATATACAAAGGATCAGCTGCAAAAATTAAAATGGGATTGTTCCTCTCTGATGAGCTATACCTGAACAGAGGAACCAGGTAAAGATGCCCTCTTTCCCTTTATTATCTGTGTTGTATTTAGAGCCTATGACAAAGAAAACAAGCAACTGACATTCAAGGATATATATGTGTGGTTGTCAAGAAAATCAGGCTTTATTATTAGCAGACTATATTTTGCAGCCAATAACAGAAAAGGGTATTTTAGTTTTGTAGAACATTCTGAGACAGTTTCGAGTTTCTGGGATATAAAATTAATGAAGACAAACCAAAGGATACAGCTGCAAACTATGCACTCACACATGATTTGGTTCAGCAATACTCATTTATGGGGACACGATAAAATGAAATATTTAGGGGTATGGGTTAAAAAATGACTCTGTTATGACAGTTAAGGATATGTGGGAAGAGACCAAATAATACAAAAACTGAGAAACTGAAAGCTCGTTTATGTATATGGATAGCAAAAGACAAGCTGTGAAAATGTTTGCATTCCTTTGGTTAATAAAAATAAGCCTGACCTGTATATAAAACTGCTGAAGTTGTAGACAGTAAGAGTTGAAGGATTTTATCTGGGAAAAGAAGGCAAGGATCAGTTGGGATAAGTTGATCCTTCCAATAAAACAAGGTGGTTTACGATTACCAGACTTAGCCTTAATTGTGTAGCTCTAAAATATCTAATAGACACAACACAAGCACAAAGCTATAATAAGTAGAAAGAGATGACGAAGCGGGGGGGGGGGGTTCAAGAAATAAGGAGATTGGGGATCTGTATTCAAAGAGGACAGCAGTAAGCTTACAGAATATTATATTACTAAAAATAACAAAGTATTCTAAGAACTAAGCCAACACCAGAATGGAAGAGAGATTCTGCCTACAGGGATGACTTCAATTAGGGCTAGAGAGAATAGGCAAGGGAGGGGCTGGAATTTAATGGTGAAAACTGTTAAGGAACTAAGGTATTGGGAGCAAAAAAGAAAAAAATGAAAGGTAGCAGAATGGGAAGAGGCTAAGACGACATGTGGACTACAGGCTAGATGCTGCCTTCCATAAAAGGGACTGATAGAGGAATCCTAAAACACCTGTTCTGGTAGAGTTTTTAGTTCAATATAACAGAAGCTGGTGTTAAAAAATAGATACTTCGTAGGGCATACAAAACATTACATGGTAACTACAGGAATCGAAAGTCAGAAAAGATTGCAAAGAATAACCTGATAAGTAATTCACAAGGTAACAATGGAAGGACACATGTATGGATTAAGGATTTTTGTTTGGAACCGTTTGAATAGGCATCTTTATACTTCAAGCAGACACCAACAAACTTTCCCCTCAAGTAAATAGCAGATGTTGGAAGTGTGATGGGGAAGAAAGCAGTAAATATGAACATGCATCCTGGAGCGTAATGAGTTGGTAGATTTTAAAAATTCCCTACAAAAAACTCTGCCAGAAGTATTGGGTGAGAAAATGGGTGTAACTAGGGAAACAATGTTTTGACTGGGATACAAGATCTGAACTGCCTAGACATAGCAAGGGCCGTGTTGAGTTTATTACTGGTGTCTGCCAAAAAAGGCAGTTGATATAAAATGAAAATCAAAAGTCTAAACCAACTGTACTTGAAGTAGGGAACATTGCAACAGAAATAAAAGAACTAGAAGTGGGATCTTTAGAAAAGGGTAGGAACAAATTGCATACAAAAAATAGAAATTATGGGAACAGCACATGCAGAAGAATGTTTTGGAGGGGGAGTGAGGTTTAAGGGAAGCCAAGAATTGAGTAATGTAGGTAATGCTTGATTGAGTATATAAAAGTATGTAATGTATAATGGTTGTAACTGAACACATTACAAGTATATATATTTGCCTACATCTTAAACTATTAATACAATAAACATCTAATCTGGTGGTGGAAGGAGGTCATAAAACAAGAACTCTCACTCAGATGAATGTCTGCTGTTCGAGTTAGAAGGGATTTATTGCCAATTAACTGTTTCTAAAACAGGAGAATTGCATCTCAGAACTGAGAAAGGAGAACGTTCCCTTTCTCAGTATCATGGGAGAAGTTGAGAATCTTGGTTTGTCCAGAAAAAGGTAAAGGGCTTTCAAAAAAGCATGAAAGACCATGAAAAGACTTGAAAGCGCACAAAAAAAAGGAAGCAAAATCAACCAAATGGGTTGAGTCTTCTAGTGATGAAGGGAATGACTACCATAAAAAGCCTCCAGAGAGTTAACAACCAACCACTGGAGGTGACAATTGAGGGGCAAGAATGGAATTAAGACCTGACAGTTTGGGGGAGGGGTGGTAAATCTCTGAAGTAGAAAGAAAGACAGAAATGAATACATGTACAGGTCAACAATCATGATATGTTGAACTTACAAGATCCAAACCTAGTGGATGTTCTAAAGCATGACTGCGAAGAAATTCAAGATGATGTCTTGGTTTGTTCAGCAGAAGCATTTTAGAGACAACTGGAAACAGAAAAGCCTCAGGCAGCAATTGGGTGGGGGAAAAAAAAAAAAAAGAGAAGGACCACACAAAAATTAAATACAACCGACAGGAAATCCTAAAATTTAAGCGGCAAGTATAGACAACTACTGAAACAACTACATGTTGATCAAGATTTGACACATGAATGGTTAAGGAGAGGTGAATTTAAACCAAAAGATGAAGAGGCTAACAGCAGCTCAAGATAGCAATACTACATACACTCTGGTTTACAAAGGCATTGAAGAAACAGATAAATGCAGATTTGGCAAAACAGAATTGGAAAAACAGAATTGGAAACAGTTGCACATCTCATTGCTAGTTATGATATGCTCATGGTAGAGTGTCTGTATACTGAAAGGCAGAACAATGCGACATTGAGAATGGTGTCAATGCTACAACATTACACATAGCTGAGAAGCACTGGAAACATAAGCCACAAAGCACTACAGAAGTTTTGATCACAATGGATTATCCAATATCAACAGATAAGAAAAACAGAAGCAAGAAAGCCAGATATAGTATTCCAAGAAAAAAAGGACAAAAAGTGGTATTCATCACTGAAACAGCTACACCCAGTGATTATAGTGTCTTACATAATGACAGACACAATCGCATTACCAGGATTTGCATGCAGAATCAAAAGCAATGTCGAATGAAGATATTCAGACAATTCCAATAGTACAGGACTATCTGGGATAAAGAATTTTTAAATTTACTTGAACATGCTACCAGTACACATATCCCCATATAAAATGCAGAATGTTGCAAGTCTGGATACATTATGGGTACGTTGCGCAAAGACTGAAATAATATTAAGTGAACTTTAATCACTCAGAAACAGGATCTACTCTTTTCACAGCATTAGAAACTCAAAGCATTTGGAGAAAATTAAAAGAAGTATGTGAAAATGGAACCATAACAGATGTCAACATTTTCATTAAGTAAAGGCATACAAAAGAAATGTGGGTTCTACCTTTACAATTAGTAGTACAGTGGACAGATGAACCAGTATCTACTACATCTTACTGTACGAGCTACTCACTACTAACAACGTAGGGAATACTAAATGTACATCCTGAAACGAGATTTTATCTGTACTGAATGAAGCATTCCAAATGTATTAAGTCTCAGTATACTATTTGTAGCTGTTAAATATACTAATGTAGCCAGATTTGTATTTCTCGTTTTATCTGTATACACAAAACTCTCTCACATTAGTGAGTTTACATTTTAGGCCATGTTTCCAGCCACTCCGGGGGCTTCAGAGGAAATGGGGCTATAGCCTAATTGGGCATTCAGATGAACAAATGCATATACACATAAGTCAACAAGCAAATAAATGCATGCCATAGTATGCTACAAAAGCAAAAATATTAGCCTCCAGCTGAGGTAAAAGGAGATGTCCTGTTTTAAAACGGAAAAAATATTTAAAGTATGGACACAAGTTAGGCCACGTAGTGTTTGGAATGTAAACCAATGTTACAGCTGCTACTTTAGCAAAAATACGTTTTTTGTATTCGTTTACCGAGGTGGAGTATTGATCCATACAGACCAATTTTAGGCTAATTTTTTTGCAAAACTAGACCAGTACCAGGTAACAAAAGACCAATGAGCTTGAAAGAAAAGACATGGTTATTTCAGTGAAGCAATGTGAATGGATAGCTCAGACTGTTCTGGTTGTAATATGTCTCATTGGTGATATGTTGACTGTAAAGTCAGACTGCAAGCACCAACACTTAATTTTGCCCATTTTCAGCAGAGGGTTAACAGCCATGCTGAATGGAACTATGGTTTTCTAAAACAGACCTAGCATCTACATATCAGCAAACACTAAGTGATCATCCGTGCTTATAGAAGCTTTTGCCTTTCAAAGGAAGTGACGTAATCAAAATACTTGCTTAAAAAAACGGTAAAGAAATGCCAAGTTGTTGATATGTTAAACTGAAGTACCAGTGTCACCTGTTTGTTGCTTCTCAAGACTATGAAATAGATGCATCAAAGAGCTCTTCTTGCTAAGGGGAAAAAAAAAAAGTCTTTATCAAATCAAGAAAAGTACTTTCTTTAAAATTCTGGAATAAAGAAAATCCAATAAAATGTCTGGAATGGAAAATTCCCATTAGTTACTGAGCATGTATCATTTTCACCTATTATGCCATTTGACTATCGAGTGCAGAACTAATAATGTGCACAAGTACCATTCACCCTAACAATTTGACTGACTAGGTGAAATTTAAACAGGAGCAAATTTTAAGTACACACAAGTGCAGAGTTATGTAAAAGTGCACCAAAGAATGACCATTGAAGGCGATCACGTACAAGTGGCTTCAAGCAATTATGTCTGGTCTCTGTGAGAGATACCTCAGTATAGAAAGTGTGGGAAATGAATTATAAAGAAAAAATAAGAGCGGGACGGGAAGATATAGAAAAAAGAATAAAGTACTTGAAAGGTGAAAAGGAAAGAAAGAAAAAGAGGGAGTAATAGAAAAAAAAAATCACCCGAGGTGCTTCAACAAATAGATGCAAGAGGTACTCTATGTGCTTTTTTATTCTGCACCCAGTAAAATACAATTTCTGGAATTAATAGATGTCCGTGTTTCCACAAACAGTAATGGTAACTCTGCTACCTATTCTTTGGATGGATACAAGGAATTTGCTCTACAGAGGGGCATTTTCCTGGCATTTTTGTGGCATAGCAACACCAAAGTAGTTGTCATACGCAGAAATTTTTCTTGTGATTTTACCAAGCTTAGGATTTCCTGCAAAGCAAGTTCAAATCTCTGGTGCTAACTAATCTTTCTTCTTTCGATAACAAGAAGTGTTGAGATCTGTAACAGACAGGGCCCAGGCAATGAAGTGCTTCTAACTATACATTTGGTCTCCATTTGTTTTTTTTTTCAGTACAGCACATACAAGAGTGGCAACAAAGTTTTCCAATTTAAAAAAATAAAAATTCAGACCTTCTAAAGTTCATCTCCTATGGGAAAAAATAATAACTATAAAGTTATGGCCTACATATAGACAGGAGTGAAAAAAATGTGCTGAACATTCTTTTTGAGCAACATTTCTTGGCTGATTATGGAAAGGTCATTGTGAAGCAAAACACGAGTGTTGGCACTAATGTATAGACAGTTGAAAGAAAATGTATTAGCAATGGAAACTACTTCAGCAAACAGTTTTTATAAAATGAAAAGAATCTGTCACTCTGAATAACATATTAGTGCAAAATAATCCACAGCTACCAGAAGCACTTGACTGATATCTCTTGCCATAGGTGCAGATGATGCCACATGCCATGGCTTCAAAGGGTAAAAGACCAATGGCTCACTCACTGATAATTCTCCTGCTGAGAATAAAGTAACCCAAGCAGAGTAAGCACTTTCCTATATTTTTTTTTTTAAATCCCATCAATACCATTCAAAACGAAAATTCAAGTTAGTTACTGACCATAAACCATTATTAATCTTTTATGACAAGAGAGTTTACTGACAATGGTAGCAGTAAGAATCCAGAAAGGTGCCATAACACTGTTGGCTTACGACCATTAAAACAGAACATGTACAAAGGTTTATAAGGAATCCTGATGTTGACAGATTTTCTAGAATTCTGTTATCTGACAAGAATCATAGATTATGTCAATACTCTGAGGAACATTTCAAGGACATTCCTATTAAAGTAAAGCAACTGTGTCAGCGTAAGTGACAAACTTGAAATGATCAAAAATCCAAAGATTTAAATAGGAAAGCGGACACAGAACAGAGTTCAAAGATGTTCCATAAAAAACTTAAGGCACAAACTTTTTCCACTGAAAGCTCATGGGGAATGTCTGTACTTATCCCATAGAAAATAAGAAAAAGCCGTACCAAAAGAACTCGGAGCAGTTTCCCTGGCAAGCTGGCAATGTAAAAAAAACTAAGCATTATCTGGAAATTTCCTCTGGTTCACAAAGCAAGAATAAACTAAAGTTATATTTAGAACCACTGGCAAGAAAATAAGGGACTCAGAAATTCAAGGATATAATTGGTATGGTAGTCAAGAAAGCTGCCTCTATTTGCAGATATTTTACACCTGACAAAACCAGAGAGACATTACAGTGTTGTGGAACATTGAGACAGTTTCGAGTCTTTTTGGGATACAAAATTAATGGAGCTAAAACAAAGGCAATAGCAGTAAATTACGTACCCACACACAAATTGGTTCAGCAATATCCATATTTATGGGAACTTTTCCACAGGCAGACAGCAAATGTTGAAGGTGTCTGGGAAGATTTTCTGGGAGTGGAATGGATTGGCCGACAAAGGATTCCCTGTGGGATGTACCGTCAAGAGATGCTGGGTGGGCGGACTGGTGTGACAAGGGAGATAATTTTTCTGAGCTATGATACATACATGGTAAGGCCTTGCTGTATCTAATTATTGTGGCTGGCAAAAAAAACAATTACTAGAAAATGGAAATCAAAATCTAAACCAACTACATTAGATAATAGCGACTATAATAACAGAGATAAAACAACTGGAACTGAGATCTCAAAAAAAAAAAAAAAAAAAAAAAAAAAAAAGTAGGAGCACACTACATAGGAAAAAATGGGAAATGCGGTAACAATACAAACAGGGGAAAATGAGGTTTAAAAGAAGTCGGGACTTAAATGAGCTATGTAATGTTGACTGAAAATGATTTGGTAGAGAAGTGATTTATGTTTGCATCTGGATGGTTTGCGATATAAAATGCTTCCAACAAGGATTATGTTGGTGTGGTTCGTTTTCAATTATATAAATGTATGACTGCTTACGTCATAAGTGATGGTTTAATAAAGATGTTTCTCGTTTAAAGAAGGGGACAGGATTAGAATAATTTATGTAATGTTGCTTAAGTTATATGATATACAACAATATATGCGAAGTATAATGTTTGTCAAGGTTAATTTAACACAAATTTATTACCTTTGTATAAATGTAAATTTGCCCAAGTCACAAGAGATAGAAGCTAAAGTTATAATCTATAGACTGTATGCCATATCAAATGCAGCACATGCACACTATATCCATAGGGGTAACGTGTGGATACTGTAAAAGATTACATACTGATTATGCAAGGTCATTTATAAATATGTTTGTGAATGCTGACACATTCAAACTGACTTATACATACATAGATGCACCATATAGCAGAAACTGTGTATAAAGAAACCTTTTAAGATGTATCCATCCCCTCTGCATATATATCCCATATGACAACAAAAACAACTTTTACACACTTTTTATAGTTTACCAGACCATGTAATTACTGACAATGAAATGCAGTTTTCTTAAGAGATTGACATTTTACTAAACAAAATGGAATGATCTATTCAAGTAGCATACAAGGTCTGGCAACCAGTGGTTTACCTGAAAAATTCATACAAACCTCAAACTGTAATCTGTTAAGACACTGAAAGTAAATGTTTTGTTTGTCTATTGCAATACAGAACAAAACTGTTCTGTGGGACAGAACATATTAACAGCCAAACAAACCACTGAAGCCAAATTCAGAAGAACTGTTCAAAAGAAAGAATACTCTCAAAATCTCTATCATGGCAAACACGCAAAGGACAGAATAATCAATGAAGGTTCAGTACATCTACAGGATACTGATGGGAGAGATCCATAGTTGATTTGATGCCAGTTATGGAAAAAGATGTGTTCACTTTGTTATTGAAGTCAAAAAGCTAGTTTAAGAATTCTATGTAGTACAAGACATTCTGAGCAGATCAGACAACTTCTCAAAAAATACTGACATTTCAGAAGAAAATAATTCAGTTAAAGGTCTGTTTTACAGTGAATATGTAGATAAGCCAAATGTGGAGAATGAAAAAAGGTTTCCACCGCAGTAAATTCTCTAACTCATAACACATTGATGAATCCAAAGTTAGAGAAAAATCAAGAAACCATGCCAAACATCATCACAAAAGACGAGAAATCTGCATCAGATTTTAACTTTGTAATACAGAATCTGCATCCAATGAGTAATAAGCAGGACACTGAAATGCATTTTATACTAGTGAAATGGCTTATGTACAATCTAAAAGAGAAAATGCACTGCACTGAACCCCACACAGGGAACAGTTTTTTTTTTCTCTCGCTCAAGAGAGTCCACGCAATACTGTAAAAGATAATTACTTTTTGAGTAATGCTCACATAAATAATTCCATTCACTATGCTTAGGCTCAGTACTTTTTTTCCCCAGTATAGCACAAGATTAACAGTTACCGTAAAACAAAGACTATGCCTGCAGTGAAAAAATTTTCATTGGAAAAAAATATATAGTCACAGACACAGTTGATTCACTTAATCATCATTAAGGAAATAGAAATCTCTGGTATACCGAGAAGTTTAGTTATGTTTTTTTTTTTAACAGACACAGAATACTCATCAAAACATCAAGCACTAGTGCTAATTTTTCAATGTACTCTTCACAGAATGAAATTAAAGTAAACTAAAAATATATATTTCAGTGATTACTCCCAACTAGTTATTTAAAACACTGGTCATTCTAACATGTTTAATGACTTCCATGCTTTTACTAGCCATAAAATATCTACCAAAAAGTAGAGAGACTGGTGCTCTTTCCCCCCACTCTCAATTAAAATTGAGGTTACTGCAAAACTTGGGGAAAAATACATTACTAGAGCACTACTTTCATTGTACTTCTACAGATTCTTTTTCTTTCTTCAAATTTTCAGTTTATGGTTACTGAACTGGGAAGAGAGATTAGAACTGCAGTAGCAGCTGACACTCTGCCTAGACCACTTCTGAAAAGGATCCAAGGATCACCCCACATACTTACTTAACAAGGCATTAAACATGCATGCTTTGTTTATATTTTTTGTTAAGAAACATAATACATTTATTGCATGAAAAAAATATATGCCTGCAGTAACTGTCTTAGATTTGCTAACTAGAAAGAAAAATGTTGGCACAAATTATTGATTTTACTTCACTCATCAGTTTACCATCTCTCACAGAAATAACTTGTGCAAAATAAAGAATGGACCACTTTTGCTAAGCCCCCCCCCCCCCAAAGATAACATATACGCTTGCAATACTCAAATGAAAGAAACAATTATTGTCTGTTAAAATATGACATCCTACAAGTAAAGACCAATTAACAACATAGGATTGCTAACATTTACTTATACTTTGCAGACTGGGTCAGCTATGCTGGACAGCTCCCAGTTTCAAAAAAAAAAAAAAAAATTCAGTCAGAATAGCTTCAAAAAGATAAAAATACTACCAATAACACGAAAGTATACAATAAGCATACATAAGTAAAATTGTGTTTATAAGACAAGTGAACTGAACAGATGGATGCCAAAAACAAGATGTATAAAAATTACTTTTATAGGTTTATAAATTTGTACATGTAAAAAAATGCTGGAAATACCTACCACTCACTTTTTTACACAACTAGTAGTGGCTTATAGAAATGGAATAAAGATACCCAGTTTAACACATGGGAGTATTATAAAGTTGCTCATTCAGTTACAGACATTTCAAAACAAAACAGAACATCTACGCAATATAAACGAATAACTCACACAATACCCAAGCACTTAACTATTCGGAAATAAAATATATGCAAACACATTTTACATACTGGCACATCTACTGAAAAGTTGGGGTGGAATCACTGCAGAAGTAATAAAGTAGTAAGAACCCCATTTATGCATATACTTTTTGATTACAGAAAACTATTTTTATACTAAACACGGGCAAGGTCCATCTCGGATCTCACCCTATAATGGTTCTGCCACTCATTGCTCTCTTTGCCCAGAAGTTCTTTTTACAAAACAAATACTGTCAATTAAAAACAGACAACAAAGGAGAGAGAACAGAAACACCTACAGGCAATACCCCAATGGCACACAGCAGGAAAAAAGTACCACCACCTACAAGAGTGAATGACCAGCACTCATAGCATAAGTATCCAAGACTGGACACTGACACAACTGAATACATGCAATGACAAATACTGTAAGATTTTTAATCACAAGCTTGGAGTGAGCTTATAAAAGACAGTTCACTAAAAGAACATTGGTCAAACCACCAGTTCAAGAACAACCTTTTGAAAAGCAAGCTAAACGGGGGGGGTGGGGGACCATGCAGGAAGGGATTAATAAATATAATTAACTCCAATATCAAGCACCCTAATGTAGGTTTCAAAAGGAAGGGAACAACTCAACCAAAAGCTTTGGAAGCTTTCTTGTTCCACTGTGTTCCTTCTGTTATTCTCCATGCTCTAACTACTGGTGCCAAGCAAAAGGCGTAAAATAATCAAGAGAACAGAAAATGAAACTAAGAATAGTACCACTGTCAGTTAGCCACAACCACCACTACTGATAATAACCACGAGAAAACATTAACACTCAAAAAATATTAAAATACATGTCAAAAGGTCTTATGCATGTATAAGAACACAAAAAGGGGGAACGGTATTGTTACCCCTCACATAAGAATGTAGGAATGAACTGTGCCCCTAGTGTTAAGCATAGCTCTCATGTTATCCTGATTTTGCCTCATATTTTTATCTTGTTGTTAGTACAGTACCACTTTTTAATTTTTCTAGTATATCACCGAGAGTTACAGTCAGTTATTAATGCCAAAAACTAGAGTTTCATAATTCTAATTTTTCAGAAAAATGCATGTTGCTACAATACCTGTTGCTCTGTTAACTTAAGAGACTTGACTAGTATTTAAGATGTGTTCCTAATCCTCAGTCATCTTACTTTTTGGGCTGCTCCTGAAGAGCTATGAAGTGAATGAAGTACCCCTAGTGTCTTGAGCTCTGCACCACAGCAACACCGCACCAATGCAACAGCGATCCTGTGTGCAGCCTATTAGGTACCCTCAGACACGAACAGGAATATAAAAGGCCTATCTAACGGGTTTTTATTTCCTGCAGTCTTTGTCTCTTTCTTTGTTTTGTTTGTTTTTCGCTGTCATCCATCTCAGTATTATTATTGGCAGCTTATTTCTGTCAGTCCTTCCTTCCGATCTGGTAAAAACGTCCTTGCAAGTAAATAATCACACTGAGCTTCCAGTACAGGGCACAAACAGCAATCTTAACCAATAGAGCAACCCAGTCAATGGCTTTTAAAATATTTGTGCATGCTTGTGTTATCAGTCAGTACTGACAGCACTGCTATAGCGCAGCAATTAACAGTCCACGTTACCAAACGGGGTGCAGTTATTTCTTCGAGTGAAAAAAAAGGAGGAGGGACGGAGATCCTAATAATTCTAACACAATCAGATGTATTTTAATATATATATATATATATATATATATATATGTAAAGTCTTATCTGTCTGTAAGCAAAAATATAATGAAAATCTTGTACATGACTTCACTGCTGCCTGAAGCATAGAAGGAAAAGCCCTTTTGCCTGTTTGACAACCACTGTGATTAACTGCAACACACAGCTATAGCCAGGAAAAAATCTTCATTTACACATTGATTTCATTCTCCTGACTAGAACTTCAAAATGCACTTAAAATTAGAGAAAACTGCTAAGTATATTTACTTCTGTCAACTGACAGACTAAAATTACTCACCCATTTGTTCCCGCAAACTCTTCAGAGAAGTCGCGCTTTCCGCCATCTTTATCTAAACTTCATATGACAACGCGCAAGCGCAGAAGCGCACTATGGATGTTTAGAAGTTGTGATGCATTGGGAGGCAAGAAACTGTTGCCGGGTGAAGTGAGAGAAAAGCTCCTCGATGACAAATTTCTGCTAAGAAAGTACTTACGGTACTGCGTAAAGTGATATTATCGAGTGACTTATTGTTTTGGCAAATTCACTGAAGCCACAATTAGTTTACCTAGTAAACGCTCTACCCATTTTCTAAAATTCAGTACTTTTTAATCATTTACAGCGTCCCCAGTATTTTATCCAAATTTGTACCACCCACAAGTTAACATGATTATAATCTTCCTACCCCCACCCATTCCCCGCTTCCTCTTCAACTTTCCAATGACTGTTTTGATTCCTCTAGCAGAGAATCACTGCATTTGATTTGTTGTGTTAACGGTTAAATTTGTACAAACTTTGCTGTGTTTTTTTAAACTATTAGCTTAACCGTGTTAATAACATAAACAACGAAGCTGCAAACAATTTGTGATACCAGCTTTAGCTGTATTAATAAAACCACCAAGTTTTGAAATCTCTTCATATGTTTTTTTTAGCGCCTGCGGGACTCGTGTCTATGACAGTTCCGCTAAATTAAGTAGTCCAGGTCTCTTGCAAAACTACAGTATAGCATCAGTGCGCCACTCGTGCCAATTTTCTATATAACGGGAAACACTAATCAGACTTGTTCTGATGTCTAGGAAGCAAATGACTGCAATGGTATCGTCATGTGTTTGAGGAACATCGTTTACTTTCGTTAGTACAGCATTTATTTTGCTACAGAAACACAAAGCAAACTACATCTCCCAGAGCACTCTGTTGCCGTTCCTCATATTTTATTTTCAAGATAGTGGTGATGAAAGCGACAGTCTAAAATCCTGCAGTGTTACAAAGAATATGCAATAATGAGAAAACAAGAATGAACGAGTAAATGGTACCTGGAAATGCTGTAATACAACCCATATAATTAAAAGTTAAGGAACGTTTTTTTTCTAAGCAGCTAGCGTCGCTGTAGCCTGTCGTACTTCAAGTACGCTATGGACTAACGTTTTCTTTATTTTGAACTAGAATTTATATTTAGCACAGCTTGTGTAGGGTTGCCACCTTTTCAAATGCCCAAACTGGGACAATTGTGGTACAAACATTAGATTTTGCAGGATAAAACACACCCACGGCGGTAGGTACAAAGGACAGAGCTTCGTTTTTTTGCCTAAATAAAACATTATTCTTGTGCCATTTTGGTTGCGTGTTCTGTTTCTTTTAACATTTAGGTGTTTCAGATACAGAATAACTGTTTTATACAACTATTACATAAAACAGGAAATAATTTTGCCCTAAAATCTCAGGATATTTGCCATTTTCCAATTTTTTTTTAATGCAGGACACAACTGCCCAAAGAAGGACTGTCCCTCGCAAAGTGGGACAGGTGGCAATCCTAAGCTTATGGTAAAACAGTAGTACATTTTATCATTTTTTATGCGTCTTTTCCTTTTTGCTTAGCTTAAGACTGTCATTTCTGTATTGTTAGTATACTTTACGAGTAACTAAAGACCGGTAAGTATGCAGAGGAGATAAAGAATAGACTGCGCCTCTCAACTCTCCAGATTTTTGCCTCATATTGTTGGTCTGCTCCTCAGAAAATTTGTGATTTCTGGCCAATCACTGGGATGATCTGAGGATTGAAGTCACTAAATAATGACATACATTTGAGTTTCAGACTTCAAATCCTTCAGAAAAATGCATGTTTACCTTGTTATTCTAGCAACTTTCTAAGATCATAAGAGCAATATTTAAAATCTCTCCCTGTTTTAGTGCCTTTGCCCCCCCCCCCCTCTCATTTTGAAAGGCTTTGTCCAGATATCTAACACCAAGAGTTTGAGATGTATGGACTGCACATAGACCAAATAACCAAAGGTCAGGAGAAAACTGTGGTTCTATAGCTATGAGACAGAAATTGTGAAAGTGGGAGATCCATGGATTATCTTGCAAGAACACACCCATCCAGATTTTTATCTCATATTTTCAGTCTATTACTCATAAAATTTGTGGGTTTTTCCGATAAATCACAGAGGAATGAAGTCACTAAATAATGACATAATTTTGAGTTTCAGGCTTCCTCTCCATCAGAAAATGCTTGATATTGTAAAACCTGTTAATCTTGCAACTTTTTAAGTTTTTACTACAAGCAATATTTAAATTTTGACCCTGATTTTTGGCCATCTGCCCCTCCATTTCTTTTGGCTTTCTTCAAATTTCTTGCTTTTAGAAGTTGAGAGGTATGTACTGAAATTATTAAAACAAATTGTCGGACTAAAACCCACCACGCTTACTCATTGAGGACAGGAAGGGATTGCAGCACACCTGTTGAAAAAAGGCATAATGCTAGCCTTCACCCATGTATCTTTAGGAGGAGCTCTTAAGGTTGGTCAAAATTCTGCTCAAGATAAATTTAATTAAAACAGGCAAATTTATATCCTAAAACAGTCAGTTAGTTTTTGCATTTCTTTTTCTGAATTTTTATTTGTTAAACATGTATGCATACAGGATGATCCAGTATGTGCCAATTTCAGCCCAGTGGGAGGTTGGCATAATGGTTAAGATGTTTACTTTACAGACACAAGGTGCAGGGTTTGATTCTCACATGGGGTAATTGGCTAGGCTCCTAGTACTAATCTATGAATCTGTGAACATGCAAAGGCATGCAAAATGCAGAACATAAATACTGGAGAAAGCACACAGCTTTACCATAGTTCCACATACCTCTCAACTTATTTTTTCAAGAATTCTGGACAAAGCCAAAACTAATTAGAAGACAAAATGCCAAAATCATAAGAGGTTCTAATATATTACTCTCATTCACTAAAAAGGGTTACTAGAACAATAGTTTTTGCATCACCATGCATTTTCTGAACAGCAAAAATTATGAAATTCTAATGGCTGCTGGCATTATTGACTGACTGTAATCCTCATTGATCTACCAGGAAATGACTGCAGTGGTGATGCTGCGGTAGCGTTGTCACCTCACAGCAAGACGTTGTGCCGTTCGATTCTCACCTAGAGCGTCTTCTGTGTGGAGACGTGTGAATGGGCATACCTTCGTTGAAGGTTGTGCGTCAGGGCTGGCAAACTCAGCACGTAAAAAATCTACTGCCAATCATTAGCGGACCGGAGTTCCACTGAGGCGACCACTAACCAGGAAAAGCCAAAAGACACAAACATTGATCTACCAGGAAATCAAAAAAAGGACAGGACATAGATAAGCAAAATCAAGGCCATTCTGTAAAATTCTAAACAGCTGAGAGGCATGGACAGTAGTTATCACAATTTTTAAATGCGTTTTTTTAAATTCACACTGTCTTTAACAATGACAGTAGTCATACAGTTATAGAAAAGAAAGAAAACATTTGCAAATCATGTGTTATTAGTTTCCTGCATTCTACATATGTTTTCTTTTGTACCATTTATCATTTTATCCAACAATACATAAAACTGCTCAAGTCCTGCCTCTCCTGAAGCTTCACTCTTCCCAAACATTATTCTTCATGTATTGCTCTCATAAAATTCCATTTGTTTCTATGTAATTTGTTCCATAAGTAAATAAATGAAGATCCCACCTCCGACTTTTTATCTCCTTTACAACATTAAATACCTCAGTTACAGTTGGCTTTGATTTTGATTTTCATTTTATAGTTGTTGCTTTTTTGGCAGCCAGTAGCATTAAACTTAGCAGGACCTAATTATTTCTAGGCAATTCAGATCCTATATCCCAGCTCAAAAAAGAATAATTTCCTTAGTTACTATAATATGCCCCCCACCACACCAACATTTCTGAGAAAGTACTCCATAAGGAATTTTTAAAGTCTACCATCTCATTACATTCCCAAAACATGTTTCCAATCACCTCTCTCTTTCTCTCATAATACCTCCAGCAATTGCTTTATACCTCAGAAAAATTATCTGAAGTCTGCTTGGGGTATAACATACCACTGCAAATATTTCTCCGAAAAATTGCAAACGTCTGAACTTTGTTGTAAACTTGAGTGCCATGCAGTTGTCTTCCCACTGTTCCTTTGTATATTGCACGCCCATTCTCTCTTCACAATCTTTTCTGACCTCTTCTGATTGATTTTTATACTTACCATACTATTTTATATTTCCTACCTTTTTAAACAGCAGCTAGTGTTCTAGACTCAATTAAAAACTCAGCCAGAGCTGGTTTTTTTTCTCTTAGCACTCTCCTATCCCTTTCTTTTTGCCTGTACTGTGTGATCAATCCCTAATAGGTAAGTCAATCTCTAACCTGCAGTCCATTACCTTTCCCTCCATAGTTATTTGCTCCCGATGCCTTAATTTGCTGTTTTTTCACCAATTAAAACTCAGAAAGTCCAATACTTCAAAAAACAAAGGAAAAACCAGCTCGAAACGACTTCCAAATAGCCAAACTCGGACAATAGTTCTAGCGCTTTCATTCACTTTTAATCACGTGAATTTCATCAGAAAAAACACTTACAAACCTACCCCTTCCTTTTATACTAAATTAACGTACAGGAAATGATCTAAAACATCAATTTATTAATTAATTAATCAATTGATGTTTTAGATCATCTCCTGTAAGTTAATTTAGTATAAAAGGAAGGGGTAGGTTTGTAAGTGTTTTTTCTGATGAAGTTCACGTGATTAAAAGTGAATGAAAGCGCTAGACCTATTGTCGAGCTATTTGGAAGTTGTTTCGAGCTGGTTTTTCCTTTGTTTTTTCACCAATTAATTCCAGCCTCGTCTTGCCTGTTTTATGTGCCTAATTTGCAGTCACCCCTACTGGTAAAATCTCCTTTCTTCATTCTTATGTTAGCTTAGTGCTTGGAAATCTTTCTCATATTCTGTATAGTTGTTGATATTCTCCTTAAGGGCTTTTATCCAAAATCATACTCTCCCATTTCTTAATCGTACCTTTCTACTTTGATCTGTAACTTCCTGTTTTATGTTACGTATGTGAGCCTTGACTGCATAGCTCTGAAGTATCTCTTCAAATCAAATTGTCCTAAACCCCCTTCTTCTGCGGGGAGAAACCGCTCTTGCCCTCTTCCCCTCCCAAATAAATTCCTTTAACTCTTTAAAAGTTATAGTAGGCAACTTTTCCCTTGATTAATAAAAATACGATTGACCTGTAAATAAAACTGAAGAGACTAGAACATCTTATCAACCTCTTGGCATAAGAAATCTAAATAAAGCCAAAAATAATGGGAGACAGATGCCCAAAATCAGGGGCAGATTTTAAATATTGCTCTTATAAACCTTGAACATTGATAGAATAACATGTTTTTAATTGGCATGCATTGCCTGAAATATATGAAGTCTGAGACATAAATGTCTGTCATTATTTAGTGATTTCTCTTTTCAATAATTTGTCCAGAGAACTGCAAATTGTATAAGAAACAAATAAATTATGAGGGAAAAATCTGCACATTCTGCAAAAAATGGACAGTTGAGAAATATGGATTAGAAACATTTTCACTACCTGCTTACTATTCATATTTATAATCAAGAGCTTCCAACTTCTCAGTTTTTGCATTAATCTTGGTTTAGTCTCATCCATCATATCCATTGCTGCCATAATAGAATTAATTTTAATCCATATAGCTACATACGTCATCTTATTTTGTGTGAGTACATAGTTTACCACTTATCTTTATTTATTTTATTACCTGAAAGGACATGAAATTGTCTTAAAATGTTCCACAAAAATGAAATGTCCTTTTTCTGCATTTATCAAGTAAAAAGTAATATAATCTGTGAATAAAGATGCTTTTCTTAATTTCTATACCAGTTATATCCATGAATGTGTAAAAAAGTATTTCGGCTTTTCCCGGTTAGGGGTCGCCACAGAGGAATTCTGGTCCATTCATGATTGGCAGTGAATTTTTACAGTGCCGAGTTGCCAGCCCAACACCCAACCTTTAAAGAAGGCATGCCCATTCACGCTCGTACCTACCTGCATGTCTTTAGCATAATTCGACCGTGGGGAGGACATGCAGACTCCACACAGAAGGCGCTCCAGCCGAGAATCGAACGGGAGAACCTCTTGCTGTGGGGCGACAACGCCAAATGTGTGATTCCCTTAATTTCTTTGTCAGTTGCTCTAAGTGTAAAGCAGATAAAGGAAAAATAGGACACCCCTTCCTGATTCCACTGTTCAAGCAGACATTGTCAGAGAGGAACCCTCCCACCTTAGTTCTTGCCTCCAATCCATTATATATCCTTGTAATTAATTCTATTATTGTATCAGGGAATAAAAATGTTACAGTTGCCCTACTCATAAAATCCCAATTGACTCTACTGAATGCCTTCTCTACATCAATACCCACCAGCAGCAGAGGTGTTTTCTTACACTCTGCTTCCATCTGGATCATCATAGTTCTAGTAATGTTGTTGAATGTATGCCTCCCCTCCACAAAACCACATTGATCCATATATGTCAAGTTTTGCAAAACATTTGTCTTTCTCTTAGCTAGTACAGACATTTACACTTTATACCTATGATTTAAATGGAAATTTGTCTATATAAAGCTGTGTCTGAGGGGCCTTTACCCACTTAAAATAATACAGTCAACAGAAATTTCTTCCAAGATGCTGGTACTGTCTCCAGTCTAAAACACTGTTTAAAAAACCTCTAGATCTGTATCACTTTCTCCCCTCCTAACCTCAGTACTTCTACAGGAATACCATCTGTTCCGGGAGACTTCCTTGTTGATTGATTATATATCACTATTTTTATCTAATCCATTCCTATCTTAGCTATTTATTAGTGAGCCGCATCTTCTTCTTACCTTGGCATAGTTACATCTTCTGTAAATATTTTCATTGCGTTCCCTATTCCAATGCTTTATTCAAATTTTCACAAAATTTCTGAAATATCCCAGCAACATCAATGGGATGTTTGTTTATTTTCTTTTTATGGGATCCCTAATTTTGGCAACAATCCTTTCTAATTTCTGTTGCTTAAGTCATTGTGCTAACAGTTTATTACTTAAATATTCCCTTATTTCCCATTTGGCACTCAGCAACTGCACCACATCTTGTTTTGCAAAATTTCCCTTTTTCTGCAATACTTTAGCCTTTGGCAACTCCTCCAAATAATTCTTAATACTTTTTCACATATGTGCTTCTCTCATATTTCCACTACATCTTAAACCCCGTTTTTTATTTTACTCTACTCCCTATTTATTCATTTTGATGAAATCTCTATCCTCCCTAATAACTATGTAATCATACCCATTCCTTAATTTTTGTGTTTTTTAATAAAGAAGTAGGAAAGTGCCACTGTGTTATTATTTTACTTCATTACCTTGCATCTTTGTCTGAATCTTTATCAGTGCATGATCTGAAATAGTTATTGGATGTGTGTCAAAGCTTTCAAATAAATGCCACTGTTCCTGTGAAATTTAATTTTTATCCAATCTAGCCCAGTTATTATACCTTGGGGAATAATATGTAAATTCTCTTGAGTTCCTGCAGGTAGATTCACATCTTCCACTCCAGATATTCTGGTATATTTCTAAAGAAATATATCCACTTTTGTTATATTTTCATTTCTAGGCCTTCTTATACATCCTCACTATTGCAACTCTTGTTCCAATCCCCACTCATAACCGTATTCCTTGCTGGAAGCTAATTATTTCTCCAGAAATTCTTATAACTTCCATTATAGTAACTTTAGGTGGAATATAAATACATGTCAGTATAATTTTCTTTCTTTGCCAATAAACCATTATTACCAGAAACCTACCATTATCGTCTTTCTTCTCTTCTTATTTCTGTACTGGAGCCCCTCACTCAGTCAATATTACCCCCTTTTTACTTTGTGGATGATACTCTGCTGAATATCCATTCTGGAATCTTTTCTTTGTCAGATTCATATGCTTATTTCTATCCAGATAGGCCTCCTGTAACATTATTTAAACCCTACACTTATTAAGATAGTCCAGTATTCTTTGCTTTTTCCTAATATTTGCAATTCCATGGTTCATAGGAGGTTACTAGGCTAGCAGCCCTAGAGCCCTTACAAGCCTAGGCATGTTAATCCCGAGTTACCTCAGTTGTCCTTGTTTAGATGGACATAATTCACAGAGCGATTCTATGATAAACACCAACTACCCCTGTCCATGAGGGACAAGGGTGCCACCCTGGGGTGGATTTGCAGTCTCCCATCCATTTGACCAGGTTGCTCTTGAATAGGGTCAGTGAGGAGCTCTGATTCATGTAAACTGGAAATTTACTGCAGAGTAGAGGCAATCTTTGGGGCAATATATCTGTTTCTCCAACATGTTCTGTTAATGTCACAGGCTAGGTTAAGATCCCTAGAGCGAGTGACTCTTGTGCCATTTGACTTGCAAACGTGCAGCATATCCATCAAGGAAGGATCAGAGATTGCCCTGTAGGACAGGCACAAGTCACCTCTCAGCAGCCTGTATGATGCAGAGTACAGTGACAGGGTTTTCAGTCTTTCCATGTAAGCCATAGTTTGGAGGCCCTGTATTTTCTTGGTGAGAAACCTCTGTGGTCTCTGCAGCTGCTGTATATACTTGCTGAGGTACATGCAGAAGGGAACATTGTATTCTATTAATGGTCTGATGAGGGTTGAGTACAGTGGAGTAATAAAATGCTTACATCTGGATGGGATGCCCTTGCTTATGAGATGCACAAAATAGAAACTTTCCTTATCATTCTGGAAAATTGGTGGTTGAAGTTCAGATTGCTATCTACCTGTGTTCCCAGATCTTGCATCACTGGGTTTGAACTTGGGGGAGTTACTGTCAACATTGTAATTGGCAGGGAATTCAACTTTGCCAAAGGGGATAATAATGAACTATTTTTGAGTTTAGCTTTAAACCGTAGCTTTGGCAATAGTCATTTGTCTGTGTTAGCCTCTCGTGTAATATATTAACATCATTGGGGGACTCCATGATTGCACCTAATTTGCAATCATCAGTGAACTTGGTAAGCCAAAGGCCATCTACTTTAGCATGGACTTCCAAGAAATAGATTCCAAACAGTAAATGGCATTCCATAATAAAATTGATAAGGCAGTTATTCTAATAAGAACTTGCAACTTACATACATACATTAATGCTTGGCAGGTTGATCTTGTATGGAATTGCTTCTTCTTAACTCTGTTTCAACTCATGTCACATTATCCAGATTTTTTGGTTCAGTAAAAACACTCAAGAAAAAAGAAACTACGTCTTAACCCCCAACCTCTTTGCACATAACTGTATACACATTCCAGAAAGGGAAGTTACTCCTCCATACAGTGACAGTTGCCACAATTAGACTGCTATACTCACAGGCTTTACTTATTCTAAAATTAGATTTAATCATGCTGGGAATCCATGCCAGAGCCTGTGTTCTTCCTTGCATAGATACCATCTGTTGTTGTCCTATCTATTCCCCTGGATGTTTAAAACAGTGTACATGCTCTCAGTTAATTGAATTTAGCCTTAATATATACTGCACTGGCTACACTTAAATGAATAAACTTAATCTTGCAGTGTTATATTTAATATTTAAGTATTAAGGCTGATAGGAGTGCAACTACTTGCAAAGGTATTCACTTCTCTCAGTATCAAACTTTAATTTCTTTTCAATGAACTGCTTGCCAGTTCCACCTTGAATATAAATCATGAAGTATGTTATTGAAATGCCTCAGAGCACATTCTTCAGATACTTCCCGATTAATTGCCTGTACCTGTAAACATACGGTCTCTCACTCCTGGCACTTGATGGAGGAAATAGCTTTACACATGCAAGAAACATCTCTTTTCAAACATTAGAGAGTTACTGGTTTTCATGTTTTCCATTTTCTATCCTATTTGCTTAGAGGAAAAAATGTTTTTCTTGTCTGCAGAGTAAGTTTAGAGCATTTGTCTATACTTTCACCTGTATAAAAACATGGGAATTGTATTTTAGAGAATGGGTGAACTGCACATTACCACCCTGATTGGAGAATGAACATTCTCCAGCAGGGTGTTAATGCACAGGTAATGCACACTGAAAAACGAGTCCACCACTTCACATTAGCATATTAAGCTACCATGAAACTCAAACAGTTAAAAAAATGTTTAGTGATTGTAAAATTAAAATGACAAAGTAAATAAAATAAGGAATTAAAGTGTGTCTGTGTGTGCTTGCATGTGTGAATGAGAAGGGTAGGGAGAGAGAGAGAGAGATAGAGAAACAGCACTGACTACAAAAAGCAGTCCATTATCATGTAATACTATAGCAATAACCCACGCCTGGGTGTGGGTAATGCTGGATTTACCGACGGTTGGCGTGGTGTGGTCCCGAGGGTGAAGCCCGAGGGACCAAACAAAGCCAACCGTGGGTAAATACAGCATTACCCACACCCAGGCGTGGGTTATTGCTATTATACCATGACATTATTTAAGAAAAGAAACTATTACTTTTCTTAAATAATGGCATAGTATAATGCCTGTTTACTGCCCTTCCGCAGATGTCTGGCATCAGCGGCAGTTCTGATGTACTGCGTGCCTGCGCAGTACATCAGAGCTGTGGGCAAAAGCAACGGAGAAAGCAAGATCTCCGTTGCTTTTTTTTTACTGTTTTCGCTATGTTAAATGGGTTTAACATAGCAAGACAGTTTTAAAATAAGCAACGGAGATGTGGGTCTACTTTTAAATACCAAACAGTCGAAATCCCAAAGACCACATGCCTGAGACCAAAAGACTGATCTACCACAATACCGTAAGTCCGAAATCCTGATTCTCACATTCCCGAATAGAGCATCCCTTAAATGAAACTGTCCACATTAGGATTGAGAAGGATATAAACGTATAAAAGAGGTCTGCCCCTTTAGCACGTTGTACAATGTACCACCTCCTAAACATGGCTGACGTGTGCTATGAAGCTCCAGGAACCCCTGGGGAGTTGTATCGCAGAATGCAGTCACAGAAATGTAAAGAAGTCCTTCTAATTGATTGGTACGTGTACCATTTAGAATGAAAAAGTCAGCTCAGGAGATATTGGTGCTGTAAATTAAAGTGTGCAGGTAGATGTAAAGGCAGAACTGTCATGGTGTACTTATCGGAAGGTGAAAAACTTTTAAAAACAGTACATCATAACCATGCAGGCAATCCTGTTGAGATACAAAAGTATACTATGTGTAGCACTTTAAAACACAAAGCAGCTAATTCAAGGGATACACCATGTATCCTAGTAGATGATGCTATTGCTTCTACATCCTTAGAATACATTCCTAGTCTACCTACTAGGAAAGCCATATTGCAACAAATAGGTAGAGTGTGTCACAAACAGATTGAGCAGACATATGTTCCTGATCTAACTTTGGAAACATTAGATATAAGTCTGTTTCCTTTTCAGATGGGAGTATTTCTTGAAAAGCAAATGGTTGATGAATGTAGCGGTTATACTGTTATTGTTTTCAGCACTGTTAATAATTTATATGACTTGAGCCGAGCTACCATCTGGATAATGGATGGTACGTATTTCTGCAAGGGTGTACTGTGTCGGCAATTGTACAGTGTCCATGGGCTCATAAAATATGGGGATACAGCAACTCAGTGCCATTATTGTATTGTCTTATGTCAAAAAAGTCATTGAGAGTGTATAATATAATGTGGCACTGTGTCTTCTACCTGCTTTCCGATAATGGTTTTCTGACTAATCTGTAGTTTGTGTTGTGCAATTTCGAAGTGGCGGCTATAAAAGGTATAAGGTTAAATATTAGTGGGGCTGCCTCCTAAAAAGGCAGAAACATGCATGTCCACAGCTAGCAGGGTTTGGCTTTATTGGCCTGAATGTAACCATAAAGACTTACAAAGTAAAAAAGTTATGGATATTTAGAAGCCATGTAGCTAAAATGTTTGATTTCCTTGAGGAGTCTAAAGTATCACACAGTGAAAACTTTAGCTTGGCTAAGTTTTACTTGTAGTTTTTACTGAATGGCTTGTCTCTGTAACTTTTTCACCCCTTGCTTCAAATTTCTTCTTTGCTGACATCCTTGCAGTATAGTGACTAGCCAGTAACTGAATTTTAGCCGCATTGTTAGCTTTTACCAGCTTTTCTACTTCTCTTTTCTTTTTAATAGTGGGTGATCTCTAATCAACTTGCTGTCCAGAGTGCAGCTATCTTGAAATCACCAGTAGTTATCACCATTGGTGAGACTATACAACAGGCAGTAGATTGTGGCAGTCCATGCTCTTGAATAAGGTTTCCTGTGACTTAAAGCACTATACGAGAATCTGAAGGAAAAAGGGCCACTCTGCAGTATCAGTTGAATTTAAATACTTAATCCACATGTTCTTATTTGCAGTTATCATTTTTGTCTACATTTGGGGTGTAGCTGTGCTCTGTATTTATAATGCTGAATTATCAAACAGTATTTTGGAATTCTACCAGTTAGTGCCTTCTTGTACTGGTTAGATGGGTTATCTCAGCACATTTGGAAACCTTCATCATTTCATTAAACAGTCTAGTAAGTTTCACAAGACTGTCATTACCTGTTTATGACAGGGTATAGACTGCATCTTAAGGTAACGATGATCATGTTTTACAAGCCGCCTTATCCTTAACAAGCTCCCATTTAAAACAATGGGGTAGGAACAGCTCTTTTTGCCATGCACAGCTGAGCACTTAGAATCACAGTTTATTAAACTCTGCACTTCTTTGTGCTTTGCTGCTGTAGAATAACTAAATTATGTTACATCCACCACGCCTGCATACTACATCATCTGATCATGTGCCTTTTGGGTAGAGATGGGCAGTAAATGTTGATGAGACCTGAGACCCATCACATGGCATGATCCGTCAGGAGCTGCCAAATGCATACTGATTTTCTGACAACGTTCCCTCATACTGTAAATTGGAAGACAACAGTTTTTTCAGAAAGGCTTGCTGCGTATAAAGAGGATGTATAACCAGACTGAGAGATAAGGAAGAAACTTGATACCGTATCTTCTTCTGTTTTAGTGTGTGTGTGTGTGTGTGTGTGTGTGTGTGTGTGTGTGTGTGTGTGTGTGTGTGTGTGTGTGTGTGTGTGTGTATGTGTATAGGGGCATGAGGGCAGCTATCTGAATGCCTGTGAATGTGACTGTCATTGAGTGTGAGGGGATGTTGGTGTGTGTGTGTGTGTGTGTGTGTGTAGGGGCATGAGGGCAGCTATCTGAATGTCTGTGAATTTGATTGTCATTGAGTGTGAGGGGGGTGTTGGTGTGTGTGTGTGTGTGTGTGTGTGTGTGTGTGTGTGTGTGTGTGTGTGTGTGTGTGTGTGTGTGTGTGTAGAGGCATGAGGGCAGCTATCTGAATGTCTGTGAATGTGATTGTCACTGAGTGTGAGGGGGGTGTTGGTTTGTATGTGTGTGTGTATGCCTATATGCAAGGATATGTTTGGTTATGTATAAATGTGTAGGGGATGAAAGTGTCACCTCATGGTCCAGTTCAACTTCCTTTAAATCAGAAAAAAAATAAAAAAGCATCAAAAGTAAATAAATATTGTCTACAAATTGCTATGGTGCTTTATTCATAGTCTCACTGAAGAAGGGGCTGATAGCATAAAATGCATGCAGGCAAGCAAGCGGTATCTCAGTCCTATGACAAATAAGCATTTTCCATGAGTGTTTGTAACTGTAACTAAGTGTAGCCTGGATTACGTATACCTTGAAAAATGCAAGGCACTGGACTTCTGAGTACTGGAATCATATAGGTCAGGGGATTGAACATAAGAAGACGTTAAGCAGTTGCATTTATGTGGAGATCTCAACAATGGTACATGGCTAAAGCAGTGTGGAAAGAAGTGCACATACAAACCATCTTGTTAAGGTAGGCAAGCTGTACAAGGAGCCATGTTGTGATTTGTCTAAACACTGACAAGAGTCAGCTAAGTGTGACATGTGGTATGACCATCATGTCTTGAGGCAACACAATGCAGAAAGGATGGAAGAGTACAGTTGGCACAGAACAAGAACAATATAAGGTAAAGAACAGCTAAGGGGACCAGGCCGTGCACAGAAATATATACAACAAAGAACTACCAGATGAAGAGTGGACAAAGAATTGGTCATACAGGAGCCACATGATTTTCAGGATACACCCGAGGCCGACCCTGAAAGAGATGTCTCTTAAGACCAGAACTCCCCTTGGAGGTCGGAGCATCTGGCGAACAAATCCAGGAGGACTAGATGGCAGGGGAGCTATCAAACGGTCAGACACCGGCCAATTCATGGGGAGCCAAAGAGTTTGAACGAATCAGCGCAGGAGATGGTAGAGTGCATGGATTTGGAACAAAGCTCATTCCAAGTTTCAGGTACTGCGTCTATTAATTCTCATTTTGATTTTAATATTTGCAACTACAGTGATGTGTACATTCAGCCAGAACACCACACCTTGTTTCTTAAAGGGCTTAAGTTTATACCCTCAGCCTGGACTAATGTCAAGATCATTCTCAGAGATCTTAAACTCTTCACTAGAAAACCAAACTTTAAAATTTTATTTGGAGATTCTTCGATGTTGACCCACCTTTCTAGTCACTTGAAAAGAAAAAGTGTCGCAAATCCGCCCCCTCCACCCTGCCTTGAATACATTTGAAAAAGCCTTTGAAAGAGATACAAGGGGCCTGCTAGATTATAGCAGCAGGAAAGGCTTTTATAATTTATGTAAGCAAAACAGAGACATCTTATACAGCATCACAAAGAACAAGAATATCAGGTGTATGAATCCTGGTAAGGGTGGAGGGCTGGTGGTTATGGACCACTTGGAGTATATTAGTAGAATGTGAATCTGTGTACAGTGTGGTTTAAATTAATGAGATCAACACTGCTTACAATGCGATTAACATAGCTCTTGATGAACTGCTGTTTGATGCCATGTCCCAGGGGCTATACAATTTCCTTAAAGTTCATTATCCTATCTTTCCAAAAATCCATTCAAGTATTTCAGACCCCCTGTATGGCCAGTTGTTGCAGCTGGGGGTTCTGTGACTGAACCACTGGCAAAGTTTATTGATAAAAAACTAAAGAAACTGTGGTAAATTCAAGCACATTATTTCTGATTCTTGGGATCTGTTGGATAAGCTCAGAGGCATTGAATGTGGACATGAATTTTTGTTGATAATGTGACATTCAGAGCCTCTATACCATTATCATTCACGAGGAAGCGCTTGGATGGTTTCGAGAGATGGTTACCAGATATGGATCTCTCTTGGACATTGATAACATGCTGGTCTGTGATTTCATGGAATTGGTGCTGCAGAACAATTTTCTTTCATTTGAAGGAGAATATTATAAGCAGTTGAAGGGTGTAACTATGGGGGCCATGTGTGCCCCCAATTTTTGCCAATATGGTATTGTTGAGATGGGAACTAGAAATGGTCTTCAAATTTGGTCTCTTTTCACATTGTGTTGGATATTTTCACTATCTGGATGACCTTTTCATCATCTGGTCAGGAAGCAGAGCCCAGTTTGATGACTTTATCATGCATTTGGTAGCATCATCATTCCTCAAATGTACCTGTAGTGTGGATAAAAGCTGTGTTCATTTCCTGGATATTGAAATTTGGAAGAACATGAATGGAGGTTTTGTTACTTCCATTTTTAGGAAGTCAACATTTTGTAACAGTTTATTGTATTTTACTGGTTGTCACTCCTTTCATCAAAAGCAAGGATTTGTCAAGAGCCAGTTCATCAGGGTGTCTTGTCTTACACTGGATGATGAAACCTGTATTGTGCAATTTGACAAACTTAAATCTATGATCCTGGCTCAAGGATACCCCTGTGCACTAACTGATGAACTGTATCATCCCTTTGTGAGAGGGAAGGTAAATATGCACCTATTATTAGTAAAGGTTTAAAACAAGATCTGACTTTATTGGGTGCTGTGGGTGTGAAGCTGAACAGAGGCAAGACTTTCATTCTAACATGACTTTGCACTATTCTGTTGATGCTAAGGACATTCAGAAAATTATTTGCAATAACTGTTTTTTTGCTTCAATGTGATGATGACTTAAAATCACTGTTTGCATCTCCACCAAACTTCACTTTTAAAAATAAACCAAACATTAAGAAGATGTTGGACAGGCCAGCTAGTCTGCTTTCAGAAACTCTTTTTCTGACAACAAAACGTGGGTGGTGTAAACAATGTCCTTCCATTGAAACCAATCCAGAGGGTCCACTTTATGACAACATTTTGGACCTTAACCCATGAGGTAAATGTAACTGTAACAGTTAGAGAGTGGTTTATCTTGCAAAATGCCGCACCTGTACTGCATTTTATGTTGGCAAGACTAAAAATACCTTAAACAGAAGGGTCTATCAGCACCGTACCTCTCAAATGTACAGATTTTTGCCTCATACTTTTTGTCTGTTCCTCATAAAAACTGTTTTTTTTTGGTAAATCACTCGGATGATCTAAGGATTAAAGTCACTAAATAAAGACATACATTTGAGTTTCAGACTTTAAATTCTTCAGAAAATGCATGTTAACACAAACCCTGTTATTCTAGCAACTTTCTAAGTGCATAACATCAATATTTAAAATGTGTCCCTATTTTTGTGCCTTTGTCCCCCCATTATGTTAGGCTTTGTCCAGATTTCTTGCAGTAAGAGGGTAAGAGTTATGATCAGTACCACTACAGTATTGTAAAGAATGACAGTAAGAGAGCTTTGGCAAGACATGCTTCACTTTGTGTTGATTTTACTAGATTCAAATTTCTTGTGTTGGAGCAGATTGCTACCGGTGCTTATTGGCAGAATTGGTTATTGTAAAGAGAGAAATGTAGCGGCAGCTTTATTTGAATGCTGCCAGTCTCCTGGTCTAAATGAATTTGTGTCTATTGTGAGTGAATTGAAGCTAAAAGCTTTTGTGTTTAGAGTGCACTGCACCTTTAGATGCTTTGTTTTTTGTTTTTTTCTTTAACATTTTTTGACAGCTTTTTTCATTATTGGTTGTTTCAGGGAGAGTGTAATGATGTAATTTCATATAAGAATGGTTCCTTTTCCTGTATGACATAGTTCTGAAGAAGTCATAAAGACGAAAGTGCTTAAGTGTGATGTTTTAACCTATTAAATACTCCACTAGTTGACTCATGGCTGCCTGGTCATTTTTTTCTTTCATTCCTATGACATTCTTAGCCCTTATATTTCAAGTAGGAATAAGCCAGAGAAGATCAAGACATTTACAAACTGCACCTCTCTGTGAGTGACATGGGTGTTAAACCTGGGGTGAATTAGTGGTTATCCATCCAGATTTTGTTTGAATAATGCAAGAGAAGTACTTTGCTTTATTTGGATAAGCAGATATTTCCAAAGAAGTGGAATTTTCTATGATATATATC